>NC_141997.1:44988663-45306997 GCF_049901715.1 Pseudonaja textilis
AAGTTTCCCAAGCCCTTATTAAAAGATAGAGAAGAGCCATTTGATACTTACTTTAGATATGTTTACTGCTGATTTTAATTTCTTACAGGGAACTTTGGGGTTCTAATGTAATATTGCTTTTTCTACGTCTAAGATAGCTTTGTTTGTTTGTTTGTTTTCTTTTTCAGGCAAAATGCCAAATGCAAACACAGACATGCATATTTGCACGTATTTGATGAACATTTTCAGTCAGGCAATTCTTCCAAAGTGCAATCCTTTCAAAAATGTTTATAAATTAAGTTGGGTGACCAGGAAGATTTCTCCTTTTGTTTTGCTCTCATAGCAATAACAATAGCGCTTAAACTTATACAGGTAGTCCTCGACATATGAACACAATTGAGCCCAACATTTCTGTTGTTAAGTGAGAAATTTGTATAAATGAGTTTTGCCCCATTCTACGACCTTCCTTGTTATAGTTGTTAAGTGAATTACTTCAGTTGTTAAGTCAGTAACACGGCTGTACAGCAAATCTGGCTTCCCCGTTGACTTTGCTTGGGGATCAGCAACAAGCCAAGCATCTGAATTTTGATTGCGTGATGATGGAGATATTGCAATGGTCGTAACTGTGAAAAAGGTCATAAGTGCCGTTGTAACTTTGAACGGTCACTAAATCAACTGTTGTAAGTTGAGGACTACCTGTACACCACATCATAGTGCTTTACAGCAGTGACCCCCAACCTTTCGGACACCTGGGACTGGTTCTATTTTTCCACACACTGGAGGGAATGTGGTTTCTCATACTGACTAAATCCCATGGATGGGGTTTTGTGTCAGCTTTGGAAACCATATTCCACGCTGCCGTATAGTTTGAGAAAGTGGGAAAGGGTGATTTGTATTGAGTAGTTCTAAGTAGACAAAATAAAATTCTTCTGTTAGTTCAAGGTTATTAAGCGTGGCGCAGCAGAAAAAAAGGATCTTACAGTGGGAGGGATCCTGATTGGTCCATGTGATGTGATGATGGAAAAAAGGGATGGATTGTAGGTTGGGACATTGTGGGAAGTCCAGGGGAAACTTTTAGTTTTGAGACTCCACAGATGTGCCAGGTGCTCTTCTAATAAAGGTACTTTTGAGATGACGTCTGTCTCAGAGATACTGATTGGAATGGAGGTTTGCTGGAATGCTGACATTTGGTTTGTTTGCGTGGCCCAATTTCTGGTACACTGTGGTCCAGTACCAATCCACAGACTGGAGGTTGGGGACCCGTGCACTCTCTGGGAGGTTTACACCATCAGCATACAGTTGATGTTGTGATAGTAATTAATCCACCAATAACCTAAGTCCTTATTTTATTGACCTCAGAAGGATGGAAGGCTGAGTCAACCTTGAGCTTGTCAGGACTTGAACTCTAGACTGTTGGCAGAGTTAGCCTGCGGTACTGCATTCTAACTGTGTGAGAACAATCAACCCACGGAACAGAAGTTGCCTTCAGAAGTTGTGGGACCTTCATTACTTTCAAGAAGAAATTTGACTGCCATTTGTCAGAAATGGTGTAGGTTCTCCTGCTTGGGCAGGGTGAAGGGGTTGGAATAGATGACCTACAAGGTCCCTTCCAACTCTGGTAATCTAAATAATTCCACCATCAGAGTTACTGAATGTGTTCATATACAACCTAGCCCCAGATACTCAAGGAGTTCACAGTGGCAACTAAATGGAGAATTCAGAGACAATATAAGATCGTCTGAGAGTTATGTTGTCCACAACCTGTTTTGTCCCCCTCTCATTAAAAGATCGCTAACTATTATTTGATCTATCAAAATCACTTTATACAAGAGATCAACATATGCAGATGAGGGCTGCTTCGAATATCCATAAAGTCCCCATGGCCAGTAAGTCCAACCCTAGCATTTTGGTTAAAAAGAAAACTTTGAAATAGCTTTTACTCATAAGAATTTAATTGTGGTTCCCTTTTACTCAAATTCAAGTTAATTTTAGTTGAATTTCTTACATAATACATGAGCCTTAGAAGCTGGCTGCATGCACTATAGCAATAGCAAGCAATAGCACTTAGATTTCTATATCGCTTCACAGTGCTTTACAGCCCTCTCTAAGCGGCTTAGAGCATATTGCCCCCAACAATCTGGGTCCTCATTTTACCCACCTCGGAAGGCTGAGTCAACCTTCAGCCTGTGAGATTTGATCTACCAAATTGCAGGCAGCCAGCAGTCAGCAGAAGTAGCCTGCAGTACTGCATTCTAACCACTGTGCCACCATGGCTCTATCTTCCTTCTGTGTGTTTACACTGAAACCTGCACCCTAGTCTCTTGACATGCTATTCCTTCCTGATCTGCTAAGTAAATGAGAATAATTTTCTACATATAGATTTCTAGCTTTCCTTTGGGAACCACATCTCATTGACCTGTTTAAAAGCATTCTACAAATTCTTTAAGCCATGAATTGTACCCTCAAATGGCCAAGCAAGTTCTGGATTTGAGTTCTCACTCATTTCTCTATTCTGGGATTGCTTCCCCAAATTGCATGCCATTCTTACACAGAAGCCCTGCTAATCTTCTTTGTATCATTCCAGTTTTGGTATAATATTTATCTGCAAGAAATTCCATTACCAGGCTTTGATTATGGTAAAATAGGGTTCCCATTACATCTTGTCAAGGGCATTTGGAGGGAGGCTGAGGACAATGTTCTGAACATGATACGTGCATGAACTTGAGATCTTCTAAAGATTGCCTCTGTAAGGAAGCGTTGTGATCATCACATCACTCAGCAAAGCTCAGAGGTACCCTGGATTTAGTGCACAACAGTTGTGCAAAGATAGATATACGGTAGTGCATTGATCCTTTTTCCATCTTCAGCTTCTCTTTACACTCTGCTAATACTTCTCTAGACAATAAGAATAGGTGTTTGGGTTTCATTTATGCTGCTATAAACGCTATTAGAACCTTTGAGATTAAATTCATTTAATATTTTCATGTAATATAGGATTTTTAAAAATGAATTCATTCACTTTCTCCCTCTCATTCACAAACACATATGCACAAATACACATACATGCAGTCACTCAAACACACACACACACCCCTACACACACCCTCCCATGAAAAAATGTTACTACACCCACTGAGATACTTTTCAAACAATGGGTCATGAATCTTCACCCCATAACTTTTATAGACACAGTGGGCAACCAGCAAGCAAGATACGTATGGCAGCCATAAAAGGAGGGATACAGGCCCCTAAATCTTTGGATTATCTCAAAAGTTGGAGATTTCACAAATTTTAATCTTTGATGAAAGTTCTGCAGCTAGTTTAGATTTCTGGAAAGCCTTATTTTGTGAAAGAAAGGACAGAAAACAAAATGGAACTCTTTAGATTTTTTTAGGAAGAATGTCCAACAGCCAGGGATTCTTCATTAATCTTATCTTTGAGATAAGTCAAATTTGAATTATGAATATGGTTATTAGGTTTTTAATATATGCCATTATTAAAAGCCCCACAAAATTTAAGACTCGGTGAACAATATTTGTTCCTTCTTCATTTCAGCAGTCTTGCAAAGGTGTATACTTTGAGTCTGAATCAGCACAATATCATGTCTTGTATATATTTATCAGCGGATAAAAATCAGAGTTTTGTGTCATTTTAACTGACTGAGATAGCGTCGAAAATTGCTGTACTTATGCATTTTTTTCATCAAAGTGAATGTTTTTGTCAGAATGTTTTAGTTGTCCCTCAAGTACATTATGACATATTAAGAAATGCAATCATCCAGTTTCTTTTAAAGAATTACATTTTAATGATCTTGTTATATTGTTGTGCACATTTTTCACTGTGCTTGCTTTTTTTATTAAAAAAAAAATATGTTATTTCAACAAATCATCAGAAACAGAAAAAAGGGCACTTCTTTCTTCCATTTTTCTGCCAACAAAAGATACCCATAAATTATTTTTTGATGTTTTCCTTGGTATCAGACTACTGATAATGGCTGTGTATATGTGATACAGGAAACACACACACACACACACATACACACATACACACACACACACACACACACACACACACACACAGAGAGAGAGAAAGAATAGAAATCTGCAGCTCCTAGCATTTAACTTTTCTCTAAAGGAAAAAAAAAATACTGTATATACCCTATTACTTCATCCCAAAACTCAGCAGTCCAGGACATGAATTATATTCAGTAGATTTATCATCCATCTGGCTTACCTGGTTTCAACAAAATAGAAATTATACTGGAATGAAGAAGGGGTGGGTGGGTGGAATCAGCAGGGTGGATTCTAGAAGATAAATTTATAACATGCTCACAAATCAGCTGGAATAAATTTAAAGGGCCTATCACTGAATATTAATTACCTTTTCACAAATACCGTAATAGGTCACTGAAAGCTTATTATAAACGTGGATTAAGGTTTTCTTGCTTTGCCTGGCACATTTGGAAATGCCTGTGTTAAGGTGAACACAGTTTGCCCTCCATTATCAAACTTGCTGGCTCTTTAGTCTTGTATGTTCTTTTCCTCCAGTAATGTAATAATTGTCTTGTTGTAAAAGATTGAAAGCCATTTAGTTCAAGTGTTCCTCTGGTTTTTGTTTTCCTCTTTCAAAACCCTTTTTTTTTTAAAAAAAAGTTGTCACTTTTCTTTGCTATTCCCAGACTTTACTTATTAGTACAGCAAAAACTCTTGAGTATGGAACATTTGTGCAAAAGAATCTTATCCTTCTTTTTTCCGTTCCTCTTCTGAGCTTTCTCTGGAATTGGAACTAGAACTGGTTTAAGCATTTCATAATGTCAAACATTATAAAAAGTTCTAAAGCTGTAGGTTCTAGAAACAAAATATTGAAATTAGGCTCAGAATATGACACAGTTGTTTTTCTTTCTAGGTCCTAAGCATTGACACTCAATTTATGCATCAATTAAATATGTGATAAAGGGCCTTATTCTAACAGGCTGGTTAGAAATTGGTGGGAACTGGAGTCCAAGAATCTCTTGCTGAAGACAACGGAATAACAGAGTTGGAAGGAACCTTGGAGATCTTCTTATCCAACTCCTTGCTCAAGCAGGGAGTCCTATATCATTTCAGATAAATCGTTGTCTAATCCCTGTTTAAAAAATTTCCGCTGTTGGAGTATCCATAACTTCTGGAAGCAAGTTACCCCACTGATTCATTGTTCTCACTGTCAGGAAATCTCTCCTTAGTTCTAGGTTGTCTCTCTTCTTGGTCCGTTTCCACCTATTGCTTCTTGTCCTGCCCTCAGGTGCTTTGGAGAATAGCTTGACTCCTTCTTCTTTGTGGCATCTCCTGAGAAATTGGAACAGAGCTATTATATCACCACATGTCCTTCTTTTCATCAAACTAGACATACCCAGATCACTGGGATGGGAGGAATTTCACCGAAAAAAACACCCCAGAAAGTTCCATAAGAAATTTATTTATTTATTCAATATCCCACCTTATTATTTTTAATAAGGATTGGAGGAAAACCATCTAATAAACAAAACCTCTTCTTGAATTACACACTGATAGCATTTTTAAATTTTATTTTATTTATTTTTATCCCACCTTTATTATTATTTTTTACAAACAACCCAAGTGGGTGAACATATCCAAGACACCTTCCTTCTCCTTTTTCTCAAACAACCACACTGGGAAGTGATTTGCGCTGAGGGACAATGACTGGCCCAAAGTCACCCAGCTGGCTTTCCTGTTAAGATGGAACTAGAACTCACCATCTCCCATTTTCTAGCCTGGTACCTTAATCACTAGACCAAACTTTACCTATCCTTCGATTCTCCAAATCACCAAATAAAATTCCAGCCAACATCCCTTCCATTTAGAGATGTAGCTTTCTTAATTCAGAAAGGTTTCAAACATCAATAGCTTAAATTACAAATTAAGGAAAGTGCATCGATAGGTTAGGGTATAAATATTTTGTAAATAAATGATTGTCATGCAAAGCCAGATTTTTTAAAGAAAAAAAACAACATTTCTGTTTTCAGCAATCATGCTATGTGCCAGTAGCTCACATATGTTAATAGTTTGTTGTGTGAAAAAAAATGGGGGGTTGTAATGAAAATCCTGCCAATCAATTTCTTTGGATGTTTGCAAGTGAAATTCTTCCAAAAGAGGTGACATATTTTCACCCATGCCCTTGTCCCACATTCATTGCATTGGATAAACTTTCTCATTGGATAACCCCATGCCCCTTGGTTTTGTGGGTATTTAAGAGGATGATGGAAGCTCTTGTAAATTCATTTATGCACCGGAAAAGAGGGAAATTGGGCATGAAGGATTCCACCAAGCATGCTACCAGTCACTCTATGATTGTAATGGGAGGTATTTACATTTGACAAGAGAAAGAAAGAAAGAAAGAAAGAAAGAAAGAAAGAAAGAAAGAAAGAAAGAAAGAAAGAAAGAAAGAAAGAAAGAAAGAGGCAGGGAGGAAGAGAGAAAGAGATAGAGAGAGGGAAAGAAAGAAAGATAGATAAATAGACAGACAGACAGATAGATAGATAGATAGATAGATAGATAGATAGATAGATAGATAGATAGATAGATAGATAGATAGATAGATAGATAGATAGATAGATAGATAGATAGATAGATAGATAGATAGATAGATAGATAGATAGATGGATGGATGGATGGATGGATGGATGGATGGATGGATGGACGGACGGACAGACAGACAGACAGACAGACAGACAGACAGATTTCTTACACCAAACACAGGGCTACTTGCAGAGATGGCCTTTAAGATATTATGAGACATCTACAGATGCATATGACATGTTTTTACTGGGAAACAGGAAAAAGCCATAAAACAGAAACTCAGATGGGCTCTGCCCTAAGTCACAAGCATGTAAGAGGGGTGGAAGGGAAAATGCTGTCAGGCTTGTAAGATGCTTTTACTATCTCAATAAAACACAACCCAACCAGTCAAATGTGATCAAACTGGCCTACCTCTAGTGGTAAGAAGCTTTACTCTAATTGCAACAGCAGTAGAGAATTTGGTCTCAATCACTTGAAATTCTTTCAGAATATGCAACTCTGCAGCAGGTAACATGAAAACTGAAAGAGGGTGCCAACCAAAATATAGACTTGGTTTTGGAAGTCATCTGTCTTTTATTGTTTTATGGGATGTCTTCTGAAGTAATGAGCCAGAAATCAGTCTTCCTTCCTCCCTCCCTCTCTCTTTCTTCTTTTCTGTGAATTTTTCTGAAAACAGTTGAGTTGGTTTACTGGACACATCTGTCCATTGTATTGAAAAGTGGCCTTAAAAACTTCTCAATTACCTCAAAGGAGAGTAACACATAAAGCATGCGATCATGATTCCTTCCTTCCTTCCTTCCTTCCTTCCTTCCTTCTTCCACCCTCCCTCTCCTCTTCCCACCTACCCATTCCTTCCTTTCTTCCTTCCTTCTTCCCTCTCCTCTCCTTTTCCCACCTACCCTCTCCTTCCTTCCTTCCTTCCTTCCTTCCTTCCTTCCTTCCTTCCTTCCTTCCTTCCTTCCTTCCTTCCTTCCTTCCTCCTCCCTCCCTCCCTCCCTCCCTCCCTCCCTCCTTTCTGCATCACAAAACAAGATAGAAAGACTTGCACATGGATTAGAGAAAAACAAAAGTATAGGGTGTCATCAAGAGAGTAAAATAATTGAAATGGAAATGTGCCGGCCACATAGCAAGAAGAATTGATGGCAGGTGGACCAAGGCAGTCAGAAATTGGATCCCACTTGATCAAAAGCATCCACAAAAGAGATCTAAAACAATATGGAGCAACAACATCAGTATGTATTGTGGGCCCAATTGGCAAAAGAAAGCTCAGGACCATATGAGCCTCTGTGGCGCAGTGGTTAGAGTGCAGTACTGCAAGCAACTCCGACTGCAATTTGGCAGATCGAATCCCACCAGGCTCAAGGTTGACTCAGCCTTCCCTCCTTTCGAGGTGGGTAAAATGAGGACCCAGATTGTTGGGGGCAATATGCTGACTCTCTAAACCTCTTAGAGAGGGCTGTAAAGCACTATATAAGTCTAAGTGCTATTGCTATATACATGCAGAAGAAGCCTTCATCCTGCAGTGGATAGACAATGGCTAAGATGATGATAATGATGATGATTGTTTACTAGATATATGGTCCATGCCAAATGACAACATGCCGAGAGAAATCTTGGTTTCAGGAAGAAATAAAATATTCAGGTTTTATCATGACATGAAGCTGAAACAATTTTACTTTTTTTTAATCTACGAAGGCCCAATAAATATATTATTCAAAGCTTCTCTCCCTAGCTGAGATCTGAGTCTGAAAGGCCCATGCTTCTGGAATGAAGAGGTCTCGATCCATAATTAATAATTTTAACTACTGAGATACTTCATAAGAATAGAAGGAAAGCTCCTCAATGGGAAGTTTCACTAAGAGAGCAAGAGTATAATTATTCTTCAACAATGAGCACTATCCATCATTTGCTAAGTTTGCATGCTTGCAGACACAATGGAGCTAAACACATAAAAGAAAAAAAAAATATTTAAGTCATGCTGACATAACCCCAAAGATTCCTTGGTGGCAATATGTTTGTTTTGATTTTCTGGTCTTTGCTACAACACTAATATGCTGTGTTGATGTCTCATTAGCTACAGATCTTCCCCTCCAAATACTGACCAGGCCTGACCCCGATTAACATCCAAGTCCAAACAAAGTTTAGTAGATATTGTTACCATCTTGGAGTGTGTGTATCCACCAATCCCCTATTTCTAAATTATACTGTTGGATAATTTACTCTCCAATTAGATCCCGACAGCTTACAAGAATGACTTTATTCTGTCCTAACGATATTCATTAGAGGCTTACTTATTCATAAGTCTTCTAGAAGAGTGGAGGTAAAAGTCACTTTAATTTACATTAAAGGAGAATTAGTCAAAGATGCTAAATCGCTGTGAATTCATCCCTAGCAAAGACTGGGTGTCTACTGTATTAGATTGCATTTTCAGGTGAATAACAATCTTAACATGACTCCTGGTCTATATTCCTCTATTGTGTTTCTTGAACAGCAACACCTGGAATGTACAATAAAATTGTTCTGAATACATCTCTATAATGAAGGCATTTTGTGACTCGTGACTTGTGTATACTGCACAAGTCAAAAAGAGGGCTGTGAAAATATCTACAGACCCTTCACATCCTGTATATAAATTGTTTCAACTTGTACCCTCAAAACAACATTATAGAGCATTGCACACCAGAACTACTAGGCACAAGGACTAGTTTTTCCTGAAGGCCATCACTCTGCTTAACAAATAATTTCCTCAACATGTCAACTTATTTATTCTTATTTATTTTATTTATTTTATTTGTCAGTTGCTTACAAGATAATAGGTATAAGTATAAACATGAGTAAAAATACAGGAAATAGGTACGAATAATTGGGGACAATAAAACAGGGACGGTAGGCATGATGGTGCACTTATGCACGCCCCTAACAGACCTCTTAGGAGGTCAATAGTGGTTAGTTTGAGGTTAAAGGAGTGGGGGTTAGAGGATGTAACAACAGAGTCAGGTAGTGCATTCCAGGCATTGACCACTCTGTTGCTGAAGTCGTACTTTCTGCAATCGAGTTTGAAGCAGTTTACTTAGAGGTTGTATCTGTTGTGTGCTCTTTTATTGTAGTGGTTGAAGCTGAAGTAGTCATTAACTGGTAGGAAATGTCTGACTGGTAGCAGATAATTTTGTGTACTACGCTTAAGTCTAACCATAGGCAGTGTAGTTCAAGGTTGTCCAAGCCCAAAATCTCAAGCCTGGTGATATAGGGTATTCTGTTGCAAGCAGAGGAGTGTAGTACTCTTCTCATGAAATACTTCTGGACTCGCTCAATTGTATTAATATCTGATATGCAGTGCGGATTCCAGACTGATGAGATGTATTCGAGTTCTGGTCTTTACTAAGACTATATTACTATTATTTTTCTCATCCTTACTATTAACTATCTCCTCCTAGTTATGACTAATGTTGCTTGCAACTTTACCATTTGAATTGCTTTGTTTCATTTCCTAATATGATTTGATTGCTTATTTAGTATCCTATGACTATCACTAAGTGTCGTATCTTATGATTCTTGATGAATATATTTTTATGTACACTGAGGTCTTATGCACCGAAGACAAATTTCTCGTGTGTCCAATCACACTTGGCCAATAAAGAATTTATTCTGTTCCATTTCAGTCCATTCTACTCTATTCTATTTTATTCTATTCTGTTAGAAATACCACACATGTAACAGGAAGCCTGAGTTGCCTTGAGTAGATGGGGCTAGGTTAGATATCTTCACGCAATGAGCCATTTAAAGTTACAACACTGTTAAGGTTTCACTTTCTAATAACATTCTTATAGTTGACATTGCACCCAATGTTAATCATATTGTTTCATTGATTTTATTGTCATGCTCTATATTCTGTTATTTTGTTTTTAATGATTGTAATTAGCCTTCAGAGCTTACAAAAGAAAGGGGCCATAAATTACATACACATACACAGCAAGGGGTAGGTGCATTTAAGCGCTGGAGGTATTAAAATATCAAGATCAAATTACAAATTACGTTATATGTAGCTGGAGAGTAAGGAGGGGGAGGGGCTGGGAAGATTGCTAACCAGGCTCAGCTGAATTGGGCAAACTCAGCATTAATGAATTTGCATTCATCACATCTATCAGTTTAAGCAAAACATTGAGTTTAAAACAGCATTCAGTGATGTTTCCAAAATTAGGAATTCTTATCTGCTCAATAGTGTCATATAAATAAAACTCTACTGAGGAAACAAGGCATATCTTGCCCCAAAGATCAATGTGATTATGTGAAGGAACAAAGTTTACTACAGAGGGGAAAAATGTCTAATGCTTCATAGCTCCTCTTTAGAAGTGACTTTCACCTGGGTGTCCTCTGAAATATAAATAAGTCAAAAATATAAGCAAGTCAAAATGTTCTGCAGACAGGTGCAATGGCACCAAAACCCTAGCCACTATAGAAAACCCCAGCTACAGAATTATCAGAGAAGCCATAGAGATTGAAAAAAGACCTGAAAGCATGAATAGAAGAGATGACTCCACCAGACTGTCAATTATTTGGAAGCCTGCACTCACAACAAAAAAATCTCCACACCACAAGCCAGGCAAAAACCTGGGCACAAACACCCCCCCCCCCAATACCTCCAACTCAAACACACCCCAACCAGGCACCAAGATTGGACCTAATAAATGATAGCCATCCATTTACTGGGAGCCAAGCTGCACTAAAAGCTTCCAATACAGGAACACAATGTTGCCAGCCAATCAAGACACAAAAAAGCCACAAAACAGAAGATATTAGAAACACCAATCAAGCAGAACACAGCAAACTCCAAGACCAATAAACACAGACCAAGACTCCCAACCAATCAGGATGAAGAAAAAAACATTCTGGCACAGCAGTAGGCTAGCCCCAAATTTAAAACTGAAACAACTGTAAAAGTCTGACTCACAGATGGACACAATACAGAAGACTGATGATGGTAAATGAGATTCTGCCGAAACGTTGCTACAACTTTAAAAACACAACTATAATGATGTGGGAAAATACCCAAACAAAGCTGAATACTATATATATATCTTACGCGGGAGAATCTTACGCGGGAGAAAACCCGAATAACCAAAGATCCACATACTAATACCCGCGAGAACCTCAGAAAACAAATATATATATATATATACACATATATTTGTGTTTTCTTAAGTTTTTGCGGGTACTTACATGTATGTTATTCAGCTTTGTTGGGCATTTTCCCACATCATTATAGTTGTGCTTTTAAAGTACCTGAACAAAGCCGAATATATATATATATATATATATATATATATATATATATATATATATATATATATATATATATAAAACCGCACACCTACATATAACAAAATACTGATTTATGTAACTGTCAGTTCTGCATGCATGCAACACATCTTTTTCAGATTGAATCCCATTGATTTTCTATAACAGTGTCAGATCGTCAGTGCATCACAAAGAGGACTATAATAAATAATCCTATTGGAAAGAATATGATTCTCCTCATCTTAAAAGCACAGGGGAACATCTTGTTCACCCGTTTCTTGCAGCTTCAGCTGCAGGGTTGTTGTTTTTAAAGAATACATTCTTTCATTCCCTATCTGCTTTTTCAATTTGGGTGGCATGCTTTATTTTTTCCTAAAGAGTCCTTGAACATAACTTGTTAGTTATAAATAACATCCTACTTATGAAACATGAAGAGGTTTTATAAATGAATTCTCGCCTACTTGTTTTTGAGAAGTCATTTTAACTGGGGGAAAGGAAGAGAGACAGTGAAAATTCAGAGCTTTCAAAGAACTGTTGAGGATAAGTAATTGTGGGAAAGAAAGAAGGAAAGAAAGGAAAGAAGGAACGGAAGGGAGGGAGGAAGGAAGGGAAGAGAGGAAGGAAGGAAGAAAAAGAAAGAAAGAACTCCATCTGTAATTAAATATTTCTCCTGACCCAATGCCAATCATAGCCACTTTTGAGGAACATGATTAACTCTGGTTATCTCAGCATAGCATTCATAAGCTAGGATTCTTATTTATGTATTTTGAGTAGCTGTATCTCATGAACCATATGAAATCTATTCCTTGCTTTGTTATTGATTGCCTAGTGTTTTTCTAGCAGCTCTCATTCATATGAGTTAAAATTGATAAATAATTTAAATGCTGTGAAGGCATACATTCCAGCAACTTCAGAAGTAATTCTAAAATTACTTATCACCAGCAAAATACTTAGCTAATGCTGATAAGAAATGGTATACTATTTGTGGTTTAAACATTTTCTGCCTGTGGAATTAATGCAGCATGTGCCAGAAGTAAACCATATCTGCATTGTTCCAAAGAAAATATATCTATAAAGTCACTTGAAGATGAGTTTGACTCAAAGGAATCTTTACCTTTTCTTATCAATAAATACCAGCTTCTGGCTTTTCTGGGGTCAGAAGCTAAATCCAGTCAAACCAGGTTAAGGGGAAACACAAAGAGAAAATCCCTAGTCTATAGGCTACTTTAAAAATAGGAAAAAAAACACCAATGGCTAATCACTTCTATATTGCCACACACAAAAAAAACCTTCGTTAATGTATTCATGAAGTCACCATGAGTCAAGCAACTCAAAGGAGATCTTGCTCTTATCTACTTTTAGTGGGTTATCCAAGAAGATGGTTCCGAAATTACACTTGATCCAGAAACCAGGCACCATTTGGTGCTGAGTGGTAATTCCAAAATAGCAATAACACTTAGACTTATATATCACTTTACAGTGTTCTAAAGCCCTCTCTAAGTGGTTTACAGAGTCAGCATATTGCCTCCAACAATTTGGATCCTCATTTTACTGACCTTAGAAGTTTGGAAGGCTGAGTCTACTTTGAGACTGCAGTCATTTGGCAGTCAACAGAAGTAGTTTGCAGTACTGCACTCTAACCACTGCACCATTGTGGCTCATGATATATTACCATCCCCACTCCCAGCTGAAATGGGTACATGGGTTACTACCATAGCTGTTTTCTGACTCCTCTGAAAAATAAGATGGATATGGCCTTGTCTTAGGTTCAAAAAGAAAATATCTACTGTGTAACTCTGCATAGGCATTAGGAAGGGCATCCAGCAAGTAAATGCTCAGCTCCATTCAATCGCCCTGATTCCATCCAGAATAAAGGGATTAAAGGGTTGTAAAAAGAAAAGAAAAATACTCTTTTCACATTAAGGAAAAAAACAACAACAATCTGGTTTCTGTTATCTGTTTCTTGGGTTGTCAAGTAATTTCAGGTTTTTCGCTCTTTGTGCTTGTACTATCCTTCACAGCGATCATGTATGTAAGGATAAAACACTATTATTATTCCCTGAAGGGAAAAGTGAATGTGTGATGCATGTAAATCTATAAACATGATGTCTCAACCATGTAATTTAACTAATTGAACAACATTTACAAGTGAAGGAAAAAATATGGAATGAGACACGACATCAATTGGATTATGGGGAAAAGTTTGGGAGAACAGACTTTTTCTAATATTTTCCACATTAGAATTTGCCTCTGCTTGACAAATTGCCATTTTATACTTGAATATAAAAATACCCAGTGCAGCATATTCGGTAGTCATAACAGTGGAACAGCTTCCCCAGAATGATTCAATTATGTTTACTTTTTTTTTTTTTTGAGCCACGGAGGCAGCAGATTAAAAGTTTGCATGGTAACCACTGAAAGTGTTTCTGTGTCTGGCTGTGACTTACAGCCTGTAAAACTGACTTAATTGGCCTCATCAGGTTGTAACTCTGATCAGGAATGTAGCAGAAAGGAGAGAAGAGAGAGTGATAAATATTGCTTGGGCAAATGAAGAGTTTGTGGAGTTTATTGGAAGAGCATTTGAAGGGAGTAGGAGAGGTGGCTATATAGTAGAGCAACATTGGAGCAAGGGCAGGCTGCTGGGGGTCTGCAGAGGTTCAAGAGATCCTCTGGTTAAGATTCTGCACAGTTCGGAGAATCCCCAAATCCCACTTCTGGCTGGCCTCGCCCACCCAGCCCTGCCCTCCCAGGAGTCACCACACAGCCTGTTTTGGATGCAGGTAAGTGCAGGGCGTGCACAGAGGCTTGGAGAGGACAAAAAAAATGGGCCTCTGGAGCCCGGAGAGGGCAAAAATCCCCCCCTGCCATGGTGCAAGAGGCCGACTAGGCCACACCCACCATGGCCATGCCCACCCAGCAATGAGGCAGAGAATCCATTGCTAAAAAAAAAAAAATGAAAAAAATATGAGAGCAGCATGGTGGCCTAATGGTGAAAATGCTCACCTCCCCCTCAGAAGGTTAGGAGTTGAATCCTAGGTAGCGGCAGAATTTTCTCTCCTAGGGTGCAAAGAAAAAAAAGGAAATCTGCTGCAAACCCTGTGTAGGTATCAGGAAGGGCATCTGGCCAGGGAATTCTCAACTCCATCCAGTGGCCCCAACTCTACCCTGAATTAAGGGATTACAGGGTTGTAAAAAGAGATTTTTACAGTAGAGCTATATGATTTAATTCTTGTGAATAAGTTGCTCTAATAAGATGCCATGGATTCTAACGGCACAATTGATACAAAAGCTACGAGTGGTCCAAAGAGCCATGGAGAGATACATGCCCAGCATCACAAGATAAGAGAGAGAAACCTGTGCATGGCTTAGAGAACAAACAAAAGTACAATATAATCAAGAGAGTAAAAGAATCGAAGTGGAAATGGGCTGATCACATAGCAAGAAGAACTGATAGCAGATGGACCAAGGCAGTCATAGAATGGATCCTACTTGATCAAAAGTGTCCACAAAAAAGACCTAAAAGAAGATGGAGAGACAACAACAGCAAAGATGGTGGGCCCAATTGGCAAAAGAAAGCTCAGGACCATATTGATTGGAAACATCTGGAAGAGGTCTTCATCCAACAATAGGTAGGCAATGCCTACGATGATGTTATCATGTTTATATTATATCATTATTACATTACACATGCATTTCCCTATTTCAAAATGATGTTGGTTACATCCTTCTCTGTACAATTTTTTTTAATCCTCAGCTTTATATGTGTTTGTTAGTTCAATCAGCTTAGCCCAGACCTTTTCGCTCTCTGTGTTTACTGTTTTCAACCCTATGATGTAAACTACATTTTTTGGGGGGGGATGCTGGAAGCACTGAATCCAACTCGTACAAAAGAGAAGATTGTCCATCTTAACTACTGCCCTCTGCAAGATCAAAAAATCACAGCTTACCTCTAAAGTTATTTTGTATTGCATGCAAACAAAGATTGGGAAATCAAATGCATTTGGTATAATATTTCCATTTTAAGAAGCATTTCCCTGAGACCTACCTTTAGTAGACAATATGAATGCTGGCTTGTTTCAGACTTTTTTTTTTTTTTTTTGCAGCAATATACTTTCTTTTTGACTTTGCTATTACCTCTCAAATGAACCAATTTTGGGGGCTTTCTTAAAACAGAGCATCCTTTTCTGCAGAGTCACTCACAAAAACTACAGTATAGATGTGAGATACAAGAGGAGGGGAAGAGTGGGGAGCGAAGGAGAACCAATTCACTTTTTCTTGTTCCTTTATGATGCATTCTTAGGATGCATGCTGTAAAGCTTTGTTCAAGCCATTTTTTAATATCTCAGATAACAAGCGTCCATCAATTTTCTGAGCCGTAAGAGAAGAAAGGGCTTAAATTTTCTGACACTTCAACACAAATGTTTTTCCCATCTCTTTGAATGCTTCCCACTCCTTCATTCTTTTGAATGTGGCTTGCAAATCCTCAAATGACACCAAGAGTGACAAAAATTGCAATGAGTTTATAGCTTGTCCTTAACAATGTGCAAGAATCAAATATAAACACCGCCATTATACCAATCGGGTTTCTGTGAATAGCAGAACACTACTCGGCTCCTAGCCTCTTTTCATGTCTTTCCTTCAATATTCAAAGGGCTGAAATAGAGAATGAAATGTGCAATCTTATTTATGCATGTTTTTTTTAAAAAAGTCTGAAAATAGCAGCAATTGAAGATCCCAAACTGGATCAGTTCATGACAGGAGATGGGATGATACAAGGTGAGAAAGAAAGGAACAATACCTTCAGTTCCAGGGCTAATTTTGGAGAGCTGTGATGGCATACTGGTTAGAATGCAGTTTTGCAGGCTAATTCTGCTGACTGCCAACTGCCAGCAGTTTGACAGTTTGATTCTCACCAGGTTCAAGGTTGACTCAGCCTTCCACCTTTCTGAGGTCGGTAAAATGAGACCCAGGATTGTTGGGGCCAAGATTCTGACTCTGTAAACTGCTTAGAGAGGTCTGGAAAGCACTGTGAAGCGATATATAACTCTAGAAATAGCAATAGCACTTAAACTTATGTATCACTTCACAGTACTTTACAGCCTTCTCTAAGAGGTTTACAGAACCAACATATTGCCCCCAACAATCTGGGGTCTCATTTTGCTGACCTTGGAAAGATGGAAGGCTGAGTCAACATTGAACCTGGTGAGAATCGAACTGTCAAACTGCTGGCAGTTGGCAGTCAGCAGAAGTAACCTGCAGTGCTGCATTCTAACTGCTGCACCACCATGGTTCTTTTAAGTCTAAGTGATATTGCTTTTACTATTAGCCAAATAATACAAAGCAGTGGCCCCTCAACCTTTAGGATGCCAGAGACCAGTTCTGTCGAGACAGACTTTTCCACAGATCAGAGTGGGCAGCATGGTTTCTTGGGCTGCCTACATCCATTGCATGCCAGATTTCACTCACTTGTGAGGTCTGGTTCCTGGTGGGCCATGGATCAGTGCTGGTCTGCAGCCCAGGGGTTGGGGACCACTGGAATAAAGGAAAGTTCAGTCCCCTTTTACAAGTCAATATTATTCCAACAACATCATAATCCTGTCACTACTAATTGGCCTCCTCCTCCTCCCCGCCCCTCCCTCCCTCCTTCCCTCCCTCTCTCTGTAATCTAAATCCAACCACAACAATTTTAAAGTCATAGCATGCAAACCTAACCAGTTGTATTTTACACATCAAACACTTTTCAAGTAAATATGACATGTGCCATAGATTATTAAGGGATCATTTGATAACCATATCCATGAAATAGTGAACTGCAGGAATTTCACAGTTGATTATTGATGGATCATGTGCCATCAAGCCAGGGTCGATTTAGCAACCTCATAGATAGACTTTCTCCCAGACAATTTGTCGGCAAGGCAACAACTATCAGTAATTGAGTCCATCCACCTTGCCATTGGTTATCACCGCAATATGGAAATTGTGGATGTTCCTTTGGCAGCCGACACTGCTAGCAAACAGCCAGATTGATTCACCGTGCACTGCCACAGGAACAGAAATCTTTCAATCGCTGCACCTGTCTTCACAGTCATTTCAGGATGACAACATACGAGTGAACCCTGTGAGCACAGCCTCATCAAATCAGCCCTGGACATTCACATATTTCACAACTAGTTTTAAAGTCCAAAGGCCTTCAATCATATGATTTAATCTAAATGACTAGCAGCTTTTTGCTTCCTTGTTCATAAAAATGATTTAATACAAAGTAGAGGTTCGGAAATCAATCTTTGGCAGTCAAAGAAACTTGTGTAGCATTGTCCTCTCTCTCTCTCTCTCTCTCTCTCTCTTCCCAGAAAATAACTTATGTCACCCTTGTATTAAAGGGAGAGGAATTCAGTGATTGAACACAGTGCAATTTTTTTTAAAAAAATAACATCTTTTAATCAATGTTCTGGGGAATGTGTATAGTTTCTGTAAATAAATTAAACTTCATGAAAAAACAAGACTGGTACTTCTGCACAACATCCTTGAGCTTGTTCATATTCCACAAGAAACTAATTTGATGAGGTGCCCACAAGTAGGATAGAAAGATTAAGTTTTCCTCCAAATTATAAGGAAGACATTTGCTAAATAGGAAAAGGATTTGTGAAGTGAAGTCTTGCTATTGCTTTGTAATAACTTGGTAAGACCACACTTGGAATATTGCACCCAGTTTGAGTCGCCCTAGTATAAAAAAGATGTTGAGACTCTGAAAAGGGTGCAGAAAAGAGCAACGAAGATGATTAAGGGCCTGAACGTTAAAACATATGAAGAACAGTTGCAGGAATTGGGCATGTCTAGTTTAATGAAAAGAAGGATGATGGGTGATATGATAGCAGTCTTCCAATATTTGCGGGGTTGCCACAAAGCACCTGAAGACAGGAGAAGAAGCAATGGATGGAAAGTAATGGAGGAGATTAGCAACCTAGAACTAAGGAGAAATTTCCTGACAGTGAGGACTGGCTTGCCTTGACTGGCTTGATAATCATAGAATGGCTTGCCTTCACAAGTTGTAGGCGCTCCATCAGTGGAGATTTTTAAGAAGAGATTGGACAGCTATTTGTCCAGAATGGTATAGGATGTCCTGTCTGTGCAGGGTCTTGGACTAAAAGACCCCGAAGATCCTTTCCAACTCTGTTATTCTGATTTGCTCCAAAGATTAATCATTCATACTGTCCTTTTCTGCAACCCATTTCTAAAATATTCTGTCCCCACCCTCGATTTTTCATTTATTTAATTTACAGTAATGGGTCAAACAGAATATTCTGTTAGAGATGTGGCCAAAATGAAACTTAGCATTCCAAGTAGTAGCCATGCCATAGATTTTTGAAAAGAAGTGCCATTAATCCTCCAGATGTTAAAATTTTACTTGGTTGAAAGAAAATGTTTTTTTCAGCTCTTTAGACTCTATTTCAAATTTATCCAACTTGAAATTATTCACAGATGTGGCCACATTTAGGAATTTTAAGAAATCTGACCTCAGCTTTGAGGGACCTTACCCTTTTTTATCTTTTCAAAATAAAACTCAGTCTCTTTAATGCTTTTCTTTAATTTATCAATTAAATGGTGAACTGGAGGAGTGAACAAGCTTTCCCAGTTAATTATTGTTTGATTATATGCAATATAATATAATATATAATATAATGGAGACTGGTCTTTCTCCTTCTTTCTTATCCTCCTTCTCCTTCTTTCTTCTCTTTCCTCTTCTCCTCCCGTCTCCCTCCCCCACTTTCTATTCCTCAATTCACTCTGAGGTTTTCTACACCCATGTAGTATACAATATTTCTGCCCTATATCTATACTCAAACACATTGCTAGTTGACATGGGGTTTTAGATCTATAATTCATTCTAAATCTTAATCTTAAAAATTAAACACAATGGTAGGAAGACTTAAAAATTTACCGCATTATTTAATTTACTGTGGGTTGTACTGCTAAGGAAGAATATATCACGGGATGTATAAAGGGAACATTAGGAACTCGGCTATGGTAGGTCTCTTTTATTACAGTTCTGATTAAATGTCTGGATTCTTGTCAAGAGTGAATAATGTGACCCTCATGAATTCCAGGGGAAGGTATTTAAATACTTGTAAATATCTTGTAGCACTTTTCAACTACCTTTACTATATCTTGATCAACCCAAGAGATGACCTGGTGAAAGAAAACAGAACTCTGCAAACAATATTTAGCATGCTCAGTTTAGATCAGGAATAATCTGTTACAAGACTGCTGATCTTAAGAAAACTATTCACCCATTTTTAAAATGATTTCCCAAAGCAGCTACCTCCAAATTAATTGCAAATTTCATTTTGCTTGGTGGAGTTCTGAGCAATTTCATCAATCATTTTGGCTATGTAAAGCTAACTAGGCCCAGCACATAGCACTGCAAAAAAATAAAGTCACTAGATGACAGCAAAGGGATATAAACCATTCTTTGCTGCCAATCTAGTCTCCTCCTTCTCCTCTTCCCTCCTCCTCCTCCTCCTCCTCTGAGAGTTGGACCTTGAAGCTTCATGAAGTAGAATAGTATAGAAGTGAAGATTCTTTCACTCAAGTTTCCATATTTTCTGGTGGATAAGAAAAAGGCATTTTTTTTAAAGCTTTGTTTGTTTGGCTTCTTAATATCACCAAGAAGGTGAGGTGGTGCTAAATGGCTTGTTTTATTGATTATTTTAACTTCTTTTAACAAAACACGTTTATTTTATTGGAAGGAAGGAAGGAGGGAGGGAGGGAAGGAATGGAAGAAGGAAGGAAGGATTGCATAAATGCAAAAAATTGTTTCCCAAATTTTGGCAATATGAAGTCAACTAGCTCTGGGGGCTATAAATAAATTCTCTGAAGTTTCATATGCCTTACAGCTTGTACTGATCCACACCTCAGGAAGAGAAATGTTTTAATATTCATTAGGGGTCTTACTTCTATACATTGTTCAGTGACATTTTAATGTACCAGGACATCTGCTACTGATCTTAAGGTGACCATCTGTGAAGAGATGAATTTCCAAGCAGGGTGGAAAAGAGAAGCTGTTGAATTAAGAAGTTCAGTTGCATTCATTTCAGGCCAAACAGCTTCTTTTTCCATTACAGATGTATTTTAGCCCAGTACTGCTGATTATGTGTTCAACCTGTTAGAGAAACTCATGTCCTTATTTTGCATAATTCAAATTCCGCCTTGACTTTTGTATTTTATTTCTCTCTGAACTCACAGCTAAACTGCGTTTCCTATCCATGTACGCCTATAATACATCAGTAGCTGAGCATAACAATTCATGCATCTGATGCCGAGAATTTATTCCATGAAAACTTATGGCATAATAAATTTGTTAAGTCTTTAAGTTGTCACAAGTCTCCGTTGTTTTTGCTTCAAAAGAATCTCACATAACTACCCTGCTGGAGATTATTACGTTAACTATCTCTTTCTCCAAACATTTTTTTTTATTGCTTCAGCCCTTTGTTATTATTTGACTATCTTGCACCATGCTAAAGTAGTTGCTCATTTCACTTGAGCATGGAAACTTCATAAAAAATGGAAAAGCTTCAATAATCTTAAATCATTTGGCACTGCTCAGATTTCAGCCCCATTTTTTTTTTCTTTATTAGCACTTCCATTCAGAAGGTACCAAGCTTCTACAAGATTTAAAATTATTGGAACATTTCAATTTTTTATAAGCTTTTCAGTGAAGATGTGACTGTGGTTTTGGACTTGTAAAGTGCAGCACAATTTAAATTTAATCTAAATTATTTAAATGCTTCAGGCTTCAGGGAGATTTTCAATCTTTCAAACTGGAATTCATGTTAGGAGACTGGAGCTAACCTATAATGCGAGTGCTTTCATCATTTTCAACTCCTTTTGGGTAGTGTTCATAGACGGTCTCTTTTCTCCCTACTGTCAGTTTGTTCATTTAAAATATTTGTTTTCTGCTCTAACAAATGCACGAGAAATAATGGTGACTGGCACGCATAAGAGGTTTGCTGAGAATGTCTCAGAGCTTAAAATGGAATATAAGATACCATATTGGTGATCTTTGAAACTAAGAAGAGATAAGATACACTGTGTGGTCAATCTAGTGGTTGACAATAGTTTTCCTAAACCAAGTAAGCAATTAGGACATCAGTGGAATACATGGTACACCATAACACATTGACTTTCAGATGAGTTATTTATAATTCTGCAATGAAATCTGTCCTCAGATCAACAGGCCCTGTAAAAGGGCGATATAAAAAAAAATGCATGTGAAGATAATCTTTGCCCAAGGACCAACTGAAAACTATAGGTCAGGGTTCCCCCCATCCCATTTAAGGATACCTCTGTATACTATAGAATTTCAATTTCATTTTATATTAAATATCTATTTAAAGAGCTCTAAATGTTATTATGTGACCTGCAGAATCCAGGCTGATCTGGCTGCTTAAGATATTTTTTTTAAAAAAATTATGATTCTTATTTTTAGTTATTTATGCATATTGTTGGTCTCTGGCTCCAGTAAAGAAGTGCCCACCTATTGCCATAGCACTTAGACTTATATGTCACTTTACAGTGCTTTACAGCCCTCTCTAAGCTGTGTACAGAGTCAGCATATTGTCCCCAACAATTTCGATCCTCATTTTACTCATCTCGGAAGGATGGAAGGCTGAGACAACCTTGAGCCTGGTGGGATTTGAATTGCCAAATTGTAGGCAGCTGGCATGTAGCAGAACCAGCTGCAGTACTGCACGCTAACCACTGCGCCACCAAGGCTATTCTCCGAATGTGATCTTATGCAATGAAAAAGTTCTAAGAATGTATTTTTGAAGATGGACTTCTTCATGTTTGTGAGATGATAGAGCTTATTGTTATTCTTCGGTCTTATCGCCATTTTGCCTGGAAATGTGTGATGCACTTGAAAAGAATTTGGAAGCTGCAGCTGGTTCAAAATGCAATGGCACATGTAGTTTGGGGGTACACTAAGCTATACATCACCAAACAACTTTAAGGTACAATTCAAGCTGCAATTCAAGCTAATTTTTGTCAACCTTCTGAAAGATCCAAGAACACGTAGGGCAGAGAATAGGCAGGAGCAGCGAAGGTCATCCTGATTACTCTTAAGGAGGCAGCCTTGTCCCTCTTAATGGACTGCACCAGAAACTGGCTATATAGCACAACAGATGGATGGACACAATGCTGGGAATGATGTTTTCATTTCCTTGCTGTGTGTTCTTGCCTTGAACTTTGGATTGTGTCACTTCAGCTCTTGCCTTTGGCTTGGAACTTTCTTTGGCCTAGTGGACTGGACTTGGCTTTGCCTTGAGGATGAGTGTTGGCTTCATTTGAGTAGTCTGTGGAACTCATTGGGGTTGAGCTGGTGCCATCACAGGGAATTGCTGGGGAATACCAATTCAGGCTCGGAAGCCTTAATAAAGACTTTGTACACCTGTGGGGGGTGTGTGCATGTGTGCGTGTACTGCAATCTAAACTTTTTATATCCATTTTTCCTGAAGACAAAGCACACTTGTTTACAGATTTCTTCTCTACCTTAGTCAATTAACAGATAACGGATAACAGATAATCAGAGTTGGAAGGGACCTTGTAGGTCTTCTAGTCCAACCCCCCCCACCCAAGCGGTTTTTAGTGTTGTTTCGTGTGCATTTTTAACCAATAACAAATGCCAGACTCTCGCCATCCTGCCAGGCCTGAATCTGCTTTATCAGATGGCTCCAAGTCACTTCTGTTGGATCCAGTAATGGTGGAGTTATATTTGTAATCCCTACTGATGAAAGTAAAGCTTACAAATAACAGGATGTCTTCAAATACCAAGATCTCACATTGCAGAGAGAGCATCTTCTATATCCCTTAACTGTTTGGACATGCATTATGTAGCTGTCAGTCTCCCCACCCCACCCCCCACCCCCCAAAAAAAACTTGAGTCCAGTGGGGGATTCAACCAGTATAACAACTGGTTTGGTGAGTGTATGTTTTGCATGCACACTCAGCATTTAAAAAAGCCCATTTTCAACTCTTAATACTTACCTTCCACTGCAACCCCAGTGAGTAAAACAGCTGAGGCATGGCAAACCGCTCTGCCGTGCGAATCAGCTGTGCTAAAAAAAAAAAAAAAAACAGGAAATAAAGCACAGGAAAGAGCAGAGGAAAGTGGGCGGGGCCAAATCCTTACCGGAACTACCGGTAAAATCCCACCATTGCTTGAGTCTCTTAATCTTTTCTTCTTTGGCCTCTGAGAAAGCTGTTTAAGGTTCCATAGTCTCCTGTAGCATCCTTGGTTTAGCTATGCAGCAAAAACAAAAACAACAAAAAAAGAGCAGCTGACTGCATAAATAATACAGAACACATAGTTACTCTCTCTGTAATCATGGCATTCTCTTCTCTGCATTGTTACAAAACAAATCCTTTTCATGATTATTTCATCAGGGCACAGTAGGTGGAAATGAAATAAGTATGCTTTGAATGAGTGTACTAAGTCTGCCCTGGAAAACCATTATAAAATTTGCAGTGAAGAGGCAACTTAAATGATGAGAGAAAAGCAGAGGAAAAGCAAGAGACCATAAATATACAAAAGGCACCTTTCTGCTCGGGTTTACTATGTGCCAGAAGAGGAAACAAAATGAAAAAGGAGGGGAAAAATTGAGAATCAGTTCTTGTAAGATGCAGAAATTTGTCATGAAAGTTAAAGCTGGAAAAAAAAAAAGAGCTATGGTTGCTGGCAGGCATACAGTTTAAAATGTGTGAGTCACCTGTAACAGTTTATTGCAGAATGTAAAAAACAAAAACAAAAAAAATCCAGAGAGAAATGAATGAGGTTGAGAAGTTATGATAGTAAATTACAGATCTTGACTTTTTATGAATGTATCTTTTCTTTTATGTACACTGAGAGCATTTGCATCAAAATAAATTCCTTTTGTGTCAAATCATACATGGCCAATAAAGAATTCTATTCTATTCTATTCTATTCTATTCTATTCTATTCTATTCTATTCTATTCTATTCTGTTCTGTTCTGTTCTGTTCTGTTCTGTTCTGCTCTGTTCTGTCCTGTCCTGTCCTGTCCTGTCCTGTCCTATTCTATTCTGTTCTATTCTATTCTATTCTATTCTCTTGGACACAGAAAATAGAACAAAATTGGAGAATTGAGGCTACTGATATAGCAATAGAAATAGCAATAGCACTTAGATTTATATATTGCTTCCTAGTGCTTTACACCTCTCTCTATGCGTTTCATAGAGTCAGTATACTTTTCCCCAATAATCTGGGTCCTCATTTTATCAACTTCGGAAGAATGGAAGGCGGAATCAACTTTGAGCTGGTCAGGATTAAACTCCTGGCAGTAGGCAGAGTCAGCCTGCAATACTGCATTCTAACCACTGCACCACCAGTGTGGCTGAATATAGCTAAATACAGCATCAGCTATGGCTTCTGTCTTTCAAAGCTAGTCATTTTCATTTATCTCAAAATCTTCAATCATTCTTAAAAAAGTTTCTTCAATAGGAAAAAAAAACTGAAGTTTGATAAGCACATCTAAGTACATGCCCTGATGCATAAAATTATGAGGAAAATTTGCTTCCCCACATACCCAAGACTTTGTAGATATACATCACAACCCAAACCATGTTAGTTGGAATTGTATCCAATCAACCTCCTATTGTTCATAAAAAGATCATTAGAGGTAGGTGTAGGGGAGGCAATCTCTGCAAATGTTCTAAATAATGTACACAGACTAAAGACAGCATGTTGGTCCCTAAATATACAAGCTGTAAATGTATCAATTTTGTTTGATTCCTGTTAGTAATGTGGTGCAATTGTTCAATCAATGCCACCACTCACATAGAGTCTATAAATATTATATAGCTGTGCATTCATGGAATGTACTGAGAAATAACTTTATCAATTATTTGAGTGATTCTGATACAAAATGAGGTCAATGGTTCTCATTCTTTACTGAGACATACCAGTATGGTGATAAAGAATATCCAATGCTGTGATTATACTTCCTTCCTTCCTTCCTTCCTTCCTTCCTTCCTTCCTTCCTTCCTTCCTTCCTTCCTTCCTTCCTTCTTTCCTTCCCTCCTTCCTTCATTCCTCCCTCCCTCCCTTTCTCCCTTCTTTCCTTTCTCTCTTCCCTCCTTCCTTTTTTCCTTCTCATGTTTATAAATCTCTTAAGGTCAGTGGTCCTCCTTCTTTAGTGAGACATACTGGCATGGAAGGATAGGTGATAAAGAATACCGAGTACTGTGTTGTACTTCCTTCCTCCATCCCTTTCTCCCTTTTTTTTCCTTTCTTCCCTCCCTCCCTCCTTCCCTCCTTCCTTTTTTTCCCCTTCTTTTGTTCTCATCAGTGATGGGATTCAAAAAAAATTACTACCAGTTCTGTGGCCATGGCTTGGTGGGTATGACTGGGGAAGGATACTGTAAAATCTCCATTCCCACCCCACTCCAGGAGAAGGAGGCAGAGAATAAATGGGTGTGGGGCCAGTATTGGTGGTATTCTAAACTGCTCAAAATTTCCGCTACCGGTTCTCCAAACTACTCAAAATTTCTGCTACTGGTTTTCCAGAACTGGTCAGAACCTGCTGAATACCACCTCTGGTTCTCATGTTTATACATCTCTTAATTTTGTTAGCTCACTTTTTCTTACTCCTTTTGTGTATTTTGTTTAATTTACTTAACCCAAAAGAGAACAGCATGAGCACTGGTGAAATTTATTTGGCTTTCACTTAAATGCAAGCTGAACTAATTTTCAGTTCTCCAATCCATGTAGTTAGCAGAAGCAAGGTTAGCAGACTCGAAGATTTATAACAACCACAACAAATCTAAATATGAATCAGAACACAAGTGTATGTTGATCAATGTTGCCACCCCCTCCTCCCACCCTTGTAATTTGCAATGGGTTTAATTGCCAGATTTGTACAAAATCTGTAAATAGTAGGAAACAGATTGGAGCAATGTATACAGAGGAATAAATTGCATTATCTGCCATTTTTCTTTGTAATCTGTTTCATTCATCATATCTTGTTGCTGTATTTTTTTTCTGTTTCAGATGCTTAGAGTCACTGATGAGATATGGATAGCAATATAAATCAAGCAAATAGATGCAATACATTTTCTTTCTTCTGTTCAATTGTGTCCGAGCCTTTGTGATTGCTTGGATAAATCCCTACATTTTTACTTGACAAAGTTTTTCAAGAGTAGCTTACCATTGCCTCCTTACAAGGGCTGAGAGAAAGTGATTGGTCCATAATCACCCATCTTGTGTTGTGCCCAAGACAGGACTAGAACTTATGGTCTCCCAGTTTGCATGGAAGTTAACCTGATCATAAAAGTTAACCTGATTACACCATTATACCAAACTGGTCCTATACAGTTTATGCATACAGACGTCAAAATCAGAATCTTGTAATTTTATCTCATTCTCAAGATTCTATTCTTCTTCATACCGGTAGTATTCCTAGTAAGAGCCATGGTGGTGCAGTGGTTAGAATGCAGTACCGCAGCTAATTTTGCTGACTTCTGGCTGCCTGCAGTTTGGCAATTCAAATCTCACCAGGCTCAAGGTTGACTCATCCTTCCATCCTTCCAAGGTTGGTAAAATGTGGACCCAGATTGTTGGGGGCAATATGCTGACTCTGTAAACCGCTTGGAGAGAGATGGAAAGCACTGTGAAGCAGTATATAAGTCTAAGTGCTATTGCTATTTACTTTGTGTCTGTATGTATTAGTTGAAGAACTTGTTCTTTGGGCAATGAGCTTTGGTGAGCTGAGCAAGGATGTAACATCTTTTCATCTTGAAACACATATTTGAATGAGGATTTCCGTGGGTGTCTGTACGACAAAAAAGTGGCTTGGTTCTGTGAAGGAACCACTATAGATTATCATATTTTTCAATGAAATAAGCTCCTACATCCATGCGCATGAAACTTGTAGGGATCTCAATATTAATTTTTCTCTACATACCAAGGATATTGCTGCTGAGCCAAGAAATATCAAGTTATATCCCTAAATGTGTGAACCAGTTCCTCACCGACTGTCCTAACCCAATTAGGCAATCTCCCTTCCATGATTTTTGATGTGCCACTGAGCAACCTTTGGATGAAAATGTTACTCAGTGGAACATGGAAACATGAAAATGTTCTCCAAATAAGTATAGCATATAGGATAAGGAATACAAAAACACATATGAAAGAAAACCAGAAAATTTAAACATGTAAAATTTTGTACAGGCTTTTTAAAAGTGCAGATTGATGCAGAATCAGAGTAAAAAAAAAAAATACAAATCAAGCTTGCAAGTTTATCCATCTTCATACGTGCAGTATTCAAGTGACTGAAAAATTGGATTACCATCACCTTCATAGATTGGTTACAGGTCACTTGGGGAAATGAGAAAGAAAAGGTAGTTGTTTTAGTTAGAAAAATTCTTAGAACAGCTAAACAAGGGCTATATCTCATTCCATGTAGAACATAATTCAAGTAATACTATATGGCAAATAGACCAAAAAAAGGGGGGTGTTATTCAGAAGAATGCTATAATTTGTGTTTCATTGTAACTCTTTTTTTTTTTCAAGTCTCTCTTTAAGTCAGAACAGGATTTGAACTGGTCACTAGAAGAGGGATGTAGGAACTGAAAAATGAAAGCTTTCTATCATTTTCCTGGTCTCCTGAGTGATGGTATCTTTTCCTGCTGTTTTTTGTGCTTAAGAATAACAAGTGTTCTACAAAGCAGACAAACTGTACAGCTTTTTAAAAAATATGTTTCTAGTTCTTAGGCAGATCTGTCACAGCTAGCTTTTGTATTCATGTCTTTCATGCCTCTGGGTATTGAAGCTGGTGTCAAATTAGTGGTGGGGAAGCATTGCATGGAATAGGACTGAAATATTTATTTATTTACTCCATGCTGCAAAGAAATTTGGTGAGAGAAGAAGGCTTTGACATGGAATGTTAAAATGAAGAAGGCACTTCTATCTATCAATGAAAGACAGTTATGAACAAACAAAGAAATGCGAATGAGTAAAAAAACAACAACAGGTGTTGGAAGAAAAATCCATCTGGTTCAGTTCCAGGCTGGGAGAAAGACACTGGAAACATGGAGGCTGGTTGGAAAGATGGTTTATTGATAAACAGAACCACCAGGGTTTGTGGTTCTGGTGCAGCTGACAAAATGGAGTTGAGCGGGGTGTTATATCTTCTTTGGGTTTTGTATTTGAGATTTCTGTTCCTGTGCAAAAACATGTATTCTATTGGCTGTTGTCAGATTCCTATGGGGTTATATAGAGGTCATGTAGGGGTCATAGCTGGCTCTACAGGCAAAAGAAGAAATGCAAATCCTAAATGCTTGTTTGAGCTAATTTCTTCAACCTCTGGCTTTTTGTATATCTGAGCTCCCAGGTAAAGTTTGGGTTGCTCTTGGATGGTGTAATGAAGGAGCTTGTGTTTTGAAAGGGTGTTGAGCAATTCCTATTGTGTCTTAATGGCTTTCATCCTGTGGTGGATCTTGGGTGAGGGGCTGCTTCTATTCCTACCATTCTGCCTTTGTTCAGACTTTGCTGCAGGGAGTTTCAAAATATTCTGTCTTCAATGGATTACCAAATCTGAATTTCTAAAAGGTGGCCTCCTCAGTTTCTGCTTGGGGGGTAGGAAGACTGGGGCTGTTTTAAGAGCATGTTTCTCCATTTCTCCCTTTGGGGAAATGTAATACCTTGCCTTTTTAGTATTCCTCAAAGTATTTCATTCTTCTGGGGAAGGGTGGGCTTCCCCACCCTCCCCCAGCAGGTTTATGCTTGCATTTCGCCAGTTATTATTTACTTTGTAAATAAAATAGTTTCATTTAGTTGGACTACTGGCTTTGTGCTGTTGGTTCAAGTGGGGTTGCTGGATGATAGCAGCTATTCAAAGATATCAAGGTGACCTCAGAGAAGCCTGCCATAATTATATGGACAATCCTACAAGTATTAATGTGTGCTTAGATTGATAGGCAGACATGAATAGTTGTTGCGTTGTCTTTTTCCAGCTAACTTTGGATGATCAAACCCCTGTTGTGCCCCCTATTGCATCCCTTGTTATATGCATCCCTGTTCTGAAGATTGCTACAGTCAAGAAGTCTTTTAATATGGTCTTCATTTGTTCATTCCGAGATTAGGACTGGAAGACAATTTGCAGCACATAATTTCAGTGGGGTTTAGGATGCCTTCGTCTTATGTCCTTACTATTGGAAATATCCTCCTGAAAGAGCTGCATTAAAAAAAAAAAAAACTACGGCATCTTGTTTAATAAAGATTCTGACACCACTTCTTTTCTTTTCCAGGGAGGAAACTAGGACCATCTGTATGCACAGCACGGTCTCTGTCACTGAGCTATTAATCTTTCTCCAATATGGATTATGCCATTGAACATTATGGACCTTGTAACAGAGAATGTTGGTGAATGAATGCTACCACATTGGATGAAATGAAATTATTCAACTGGAACATGATATATCAAACCTGGTTAATGTTGAACTGTGTTTTGTTCATGGTGGACAGGAAGAGAGATAGCTAGCCAGGATCACCTTCTGTCAACACCATTTGATACATCAGATATTTCTTGACAGACATACATCTAATTTTTTTTTTATAAATCCAAGACAAACCATTTTATTGAGCTCTCTATTTAGATACAGACTGGCTGAGCATTTGATGATGTCAGATATTATAAAAAGTTCTAACCCCTGAAGATCTAGAAACAAAATGTTGAATTTATGGCATATTATTTCAGGTTTTTCTTTATACGTTCCATGCATTGAGGCTTAATTTATGTATCAATTAAATCTGAGATAAAGACCCTTATCTAACATGCTGGTTAGAAATTGATGGGAACTGGGGTCCAAGATACTGGGAGTGGCGACAAGCTGGCCATGCCCACCCAGTTGGCCACATGCACCCAGTCAGCTACATGCACCCAATCAGTCGCACCCACCCAGTCGGCCACACCTGCCCAGCCCCCCAAGGCCAATCACAGCTCTGATGCAGCCCTCAATGAAATTGAGTTTGACACCCTTTGACAAGATGTTAATTTCTAGCTCTAAGATTCCAGTGTATACCAGAATGACATAATGTAGGTGGCTGCAGCAGCTAATTTTTAAACACCTTTTCTTAAAAAAAAAAAACCTATTGTTAACTAAAAATTCTTCGCAAAGCTTCCTTTTAGCTTGCCCTAGGACTCTCTGATGTTTTTGTTGTTTTATATGTTTTTATTGCTTGAGAAGATTAAACTGGAACTAGGGAATTTACAAAGAGGAGAAATACTTTTTTTCTTAAAAAAAAAAAAACTATTGTGTAATCCCACCTTTTTAATTTCACCAAACAAAAGCAGGCTGTTGGCCAGATGCCCTTGCCATCTCATTCATTCAATAAACAGATGTTTCACCAAAAATATCCCAGCTCTCCAGTCAAAATGTATTTATATATTCCCTAGCCTACTTATTCGGCTGCCAACCAAAGCTCAAAACTCTGAGCTTTGGAGAATATATTAATGTATGCAAATGTTTTGTTTTGTTTAGCTTTGTGAGTTTTGTTTTTCTGCCTTTGGACTATTGTTAACTTTCAGCCCATAACAAAAAGAAATCCTCTATTTATTGATGGAAGCTGATCGTAGTTTTCCGTTGGTTCCCAATGCTTGCATTTACCTGGAATTTTTATTTATGATACTAACTCATGCAGTGAAGAATAAACACATTCTGCAGCCACCTTTTTTCTGTAAAAGGGTTACTGTAAAGCCTTAAAAGAAGATTCTGCTCTTTGAAAAGCTTGACATTAGTTGCTTTAATTTGGAGAAACAACATAATTCCTTGAGCTAACTGCCTCTTGTTACCTAGTTTGTAGCGATTGGCTGAAATCTAGTGCAGATGAAATGTTTCAAGTTGGGTTGTAATTTCCAAGAATAGATTGAGATTGAATTGCATTGTGTATGTTATGCATTTTCCAGGAGGGAAAAAAGCTTTAATATTTCAGCTTTCTTCATAGGCATCAGTACATGGAGTTGCTACTTCTTGATAATATTGAATTGATTCACATTTAGTCTTGTGAATTTTTCAGAGACTATTTTACCAGGTACAATCCAGGAACAACCTCACTGCAGCTCTGTAACTACTATTTGTAACAATTGAACAGTTACTTTTCTCAGTGGATATGCAATCAATTTACCTATTCCCAATTCACTAAACTGCATTACTTGGTTACTGTAAACAGTCAATAAGATATACGCCATCTTACCTAGAGATCACCTAGAGAAATAAACTCATATATTAAGTTTATACTAGTATAAACTAGCATATAATCATGTTCAGTAGGATCGCAGCACTTCATTAAGTTATCCTGAAAATGCTGACAAATCATCACAACTTATGGGGCACAACCATAATTGCTTTGAAATCAACGGGAAGGCCAAATGGCCAATTAATAACACTACATTGAATGTATGCCTGGCTCATTTTCTTTCATAGATCTTGATAGCCTGCCTTGACAAACTTTGAAAAGCCTGGAAGAGAACAAGAGGACATCTCAGAATGTTGCTTATCTGCATCTGATATTAAACAAACATCTATTGTGGGGATAAAAAGAAGAATTTAGATTCCAATAAACAGAGATTCCTCTAGGGAGGAGTTTGCTTCGCTGTAAAATGAGACCTGCATTTATGAGGTTATTATCATTTAAATAATATGTTTTTAATACAACTGGTACGGAGTTAAGGAATTAGCCAGCAGAGATGGGCTGTTTGTGTGTGTGTGTGTGTGTGTTTATTTTCAGTTTATTTTCATTTTGAGGTTCCCTGTATAATAAGGATAGAGAATCAGGGCTTTATATATATAAAAAAAGCTGCCTCAAGAAAGGAGCAGAAGGATTAATAGCAATAGCACTTAGACTTATGTACCGCTTCACAGTGCTTTTACAGTCCTCTCTAAGCGGTTTACAGAGTCAACGTATTTCCCCCAGCAATTTGGGTCTTCATTTTACCAACTTCAGAAGGATGGAAAGACTTGAGTCTGGTGAGATTCGATCTGCCAAATTGCAGTCAGCTAGCAGTCAGCAGAAGTAGCCTGCAGTACTGCACTCACTGCACCACCACGGCTATTATAACTAAGCACAACTTCAGTTTGTTATCTTCCCTTAGTTACTTTCTACAAGGAAAGGCTTGTGTTTGGAATACAAAGATAAAAAGGGCATTCGAGCAGTATCCTCTTGTCTGCAGATCCTAAGGGATTGCCATGTACCTAAGAGTTCCAAGACTCAAACTAGATAAGGACATGACTGGAATGATTCTGAGAAGAAGAAAAAAACCCGCTGAAGAGTAGCAATAAATAGAGAGAGCCATTGACTGGATTTGGATCTGGATACAAGCTGAAGCATGCACCATGGAGTCGGGGGTGGGATTCTGCCAGTTTGGACCAGTTCAGGCAAACTCCTAGCTCCAAAGATCAGCTGGAAGCGAACCAGTTTGCTCCAACGAGCACCGGCGGGCTTCGCTTGCCTGCCGACCCCTGCAGTGTACAGCTGATCAGTGTGGAAAAGCAGATTGTCACCCCTCAGCTGGGTTACTCCCCTGAAGTAACATAGCAGGTAAGCATTTTTGCATTGATGCTCACATGCGCACAGCGTGCATCAGGCAGGGATGTGTGTGCAAAGCGTGCAATCACCAAACTGGTTGTTATAACTGGCAGCATCCCATCCCTGCATGCAGTAAGGACACACAACAGAATGACTTCTGTAGCCTTATTGTATCAGCTGCATCCCACTTAATGTTGTGCAGGCTACAGATTTTTGGAGAAAAATGGATCAGGAGATCTACTCATTTCTGTTTAGAGCTAAACTGAGTTGGCCAAAGCCTGAGAAAGTGACAGTCTCTTGGGTTTGAGGGTCTTTTTTGCTGGTGGTTTTTTAGGAAGTGGATAGGATTTTTCATGGTGTTAATTCTAGAGTTGTTATGTAAGACAAGTTAAGAAAAATGAATGAGGAGCTACTAGTTCAGATAAGGTCTATCCAATAACATCATCCAGTGCCCCCCCCTCTCTCTCTCTCCCTCTCTCCATTGATGTGATATTTAGAATGGCAGGGTTTTTGTTGTTCTTGTTTTATGCCTTGTGCCATTCAAATGGATCCAAATAACAGCTTATCAGATAATAATCGACGTACTTTGGGACACAGGCTTGAAGCAAAACAGTGGAAGACAGTGTGTAGCAATCAGAAAAAGTGCTCACAAGGACAAAGTAGCCAGTAGTGGTATTAGCTCTTTGAAACAGATACCATAAGGATTCAAAGAAAGGTCTTTTGCTCTAAGGTATCATAACAGAATCTTGAAAAAAAATATTCCAGAGTTTCTCTTTGATCATACATAATCAAGGTGGGGTTATTTTGACTTTCTATTTTCTTATACTTTCTACTTTCCCAGGTATTTTTTCCCCCTCCCTTCATTACCCACCTATTTCTTCACAGAGAGCTTGGCAGATCCCAGCTCCAGAACCCATAACTTTGGAATCATTCAAGGTCATCTGCACAGTAAGACAGGTGTCAGGAGAAGTGAGAAAATGCTAAATTGGAAGAGCTTAAAAGCAATCCATGTTGTTGCCACTGAAGCCAGGATGGAGGCCAAGATAATATCACAAGGACACATCTTTTTATAGTAGGGGAGGAACTGCTTCAGTGATGAGTAATTTGCTAGAACTTAAGAAGAAAGAGAGGGATGTGGTGGCTCAGTGGCTAAGATGCTGAGCTTGTTGATCATAAAGGTCAGCATTTCAGCAGATCGAATCCCTAGCGCTGCATAACAGAGTGAGCTCTTGTTACTTGTCCCAGCTTCTGCCAATCTAACAGTTCAAAAATATGTAAAATGCAAATAGAAAAATAGGGATCACTTTGGTGGGAAGGTAACATGACTACAGAGACATCTTCAGACAGCACTGGCTCTTTGGCTTCATAACAGAGATGAGCACTGTCCCCTAGAGCCAGAAACAACTAGCAAATATGTGTGAGGGTAACTTTTACCTTTTTAAGAAGGAGGGGTGTGGTGGTTAAGGCACTGGAAGATTGGCAGTTTGAGACCCAAGTACTGTGAGATGGGGTGAGTTCCTCTTCGTGTTACAGCTCCTGCCAACCTAGCAGTTGAAAACATGCAAATGCAAGTAGATAAGTAGGTAGCACTTCAGTGGAAAGCTAACAGTGTTCTGTGCACCTCAATGTATAGTCATGCTGGCCACGTGACTACAGAAGTGCCTGCAGCCAACTTTGGCTCCCTCAGCTAGGAAATGGAGATGATCTCCCCTCCATAGAATCAGACACAACCAGACAGGGAAAACCTTTACCTTAGGAAGAAAGAGAATCTAACATTGTAAAATTTCCTTTTGATGCAGATGATTTTATTACATGTAAATCTTTTTTTCTTGTTTTCTTTAAATTGGAACAGCTTAATAGTAATGCATGTTGTTGCCACTGAAGCTAGGATGGAGGCCAAGATAATATCATGAGGACATGTCTTTTTATAATAGTACAGGAGGGCTCTTTTTGGAGGCATCTTTAGCAGAACATAAGAGTAAGCTGCTTATTCCTTGCAGTACATCCCATTGAGTTTAGTGTAACAGCATCGACCCACTCAGAATATCAGGTTCTCAGCTAAATCTGCAAGGCAGAAACCTTCCCAAGCTCTGTCCTGAAGAAAAACTCCATCAAATGAAATGAAACTTGCTTTGAAGTAACTGTGTTTAGAATTGCTACCTTAGAGTCATTTTCTCCATACCACACTATACATCTTAACACTTTTGTTCCTTGAAAAGAGTTGCTTCATTTGAATTTAAATTGCAATACCACATTTTTTTTCCTCCCCTTTTACTCTCCGAGATGGTCAAATTGTGTCTTGCACAGTCAGCAGGAAGAGTTAACTACAATATTCTTCATAAGTGATATCTTCTGCTAGAGTGGAATCTGCTTGTCAAGTCACAATGATAAGGCCAGCAATATGCAAGCCGGTTTCTGGGGAAGTTGTCAGAAAATGGGTACACTTTTATTTGCATTTTAAAAGCTCATGGGTGGATTTCTCCTATACACGGTCCATCAGGGAGTAAGAAATAATATCTTGCAAAATAATTTCTAGAATGATCAATGACATCCTTTCCTATAAAGAATGGAGTTAAAAGCAAGCAAGGAGTTAGAAAATCTTAGTAACGGTTGCTTTCCAAAGTTTAGTATTTTTTTTTTTTAAAGGAAGAAATTAAAAGGAAAAACAAATTCCATTCATTTCTGTGGAGAAGTTTGCAAATTATATTCTATAAAAATACATCTGATTGAAATGTACTTACGTAGTTTGTCATTCTTTCAAAGCTCAGATGCCTTTATCTCCAATAGGATTGCTTCTGAGCATATTTTCCTTTGGAAACCATGGACTGAGAAGAGAGGTTGAGCCACAAAGACTTGATTTTATATGAACTAAACAAGAAAAAAGTTAGTGCTCTAAACCCCATCTCATTTCTCCAGGGGACTATGACATTGCAATTTTTTTAAAAAAATTATATTTAATTTGTTTTACAGGGCTTTAAACCACTCCAATTTATTTCTCTGTCGCTCCTTTGTTTCCTTCCCTCCTTCTTCTTCCTTTCTTTCCCTTAATTTCTTTCCCTTTCTTCTCCTTCCTTCCTTTCTCCCTTCTTCCCTCCTCTCTCTTGCATCCATAAACACACACATAATATATAACATCATTATACATCTTTCATATAAAGCAGGGGTCTTCAAACCTGGCAGCTTCAAGACTTGTGGACTTCAACTCCCATAATTCCTCCTCCAGTCATGTTAGCTCAGGAATTCTGGGAGTTGAAGTCCACAAGTCTTAAACTTGCCAAGCTTGAAGACCCTTGGCATAAAGCACTAAGAACAGTAATCAATGCTCATCCCAGAACCCCAGCTCCGTTCACACAATTCTGTACTAGTGTTTTCAATGGGTAGTCAATGAAACGGGGAAGAGTAGGTACTGTAAGCTAGTTCAGTAAGAAGTTCAGGACTATAGGAACAATACAATGGTCAAGAGGTGGGGGGACAGTAAGGCATTATCTTCTGGGAGTGGATCCATTGCTATCCAATAAATTGCATGTACAATATATATTGTAGTTCATATAGGCAGATGAAGGCAGAAATGTGCTGTGAGGATGGAGATAAAGGTTTAACTCCAACACAACCTTCCCTTTGACAATATTTTCTGCTGCTTGCCAGTTCTACGAGTTGAGCACCATATCATGTAACTGGATTCAGTTTCCAGACATTTTCAAGCCTGCTCCATTCATATTTACCCTTCTACCCTGAATCTCTAAAACCTGTGGCAGGATAAGCTGCAAGTTACCTTCAGAAACTCCGTCTTCCTCCTGCTTAAAAGAATAAAAGTCTCATCTCAGTGTGTATCTGACTCTTTCCACATTAGAATGACCGCAAACGGGAGGTTGAGATTAAGTTTATATTTTCCTTCAATCATTATGTCAAGAGGGAGTTTTCAAGGGTATTGTTTGTCAAAGGGGAGTTAGAAAAGCTGCACCTGCTGAAATTCTCATTTCTCTCCTAAACAATTAAAGATAATGCATCGGGGGGCTTATAACCCAGAGACATAAACCTACATCTGTAAGGGATCATTTATGACTATGCCTTGCTTTGTATAATTATGGCAGCGATGAGCACCTCAGAAACATGATTCATTCCCAGAGCTTATTTAACAAGTAGATCTCCAGCCCATCCCTCTGCTAATTATACTTTTTGCCCTAAATCAACGGTGTTCTTCTGTGACACAGGCATTTTCTGTGTAGCACGGAGGTAGAGGGTATAGATCTTGGGCTGATAGATCATTGAACCTTAAAACTTTAATAACTGCTTGGTTGAAAGCACTCTCACACTTAACCCACCTTTAAAAGTACCCAGTGCTTCTCATCCTCATGGAATTGTGTGGTTATTAAAAAAGGACTTTGTAATTTGCCTTTCCCCTTTGATGAAAAAATAGGGGGGGGGGAACCACTACCACGATAATATGGGGTGAAATAAAGGACTCGAACTCTGAGAAGATGTTAATGAATGAAGGCTGCCTTCAAGTGATCTTGAAAAGCCCATTAATTGTAGAAGCTTCAGGAGTAAGAAAGAAAGAAGATGAAAGATGTTAATTATAATACAATATTGGAAAGTATGTGAATCTTCCAGATAATAAAAAGACACATTTTAAAAAATGAAATACTAAATCATCACATAGAAAATGCATTATTGAACCTGGAAAAGACAGATCATATTTATCTTTTTATTTGGATGGTTTATAACTACCAAGTATCCAGGAATTTTCAATACAAATGCAAAATGTAAGCATTGACTGATATTCCTTTTGAAAGGCTCCATGTAGGGACTGATTTATTTATTAAAACTTTTTAAATTTTGTATTTGTTTACTTACCCCCTACTTTCCTACTCTGGTGAGTATTCATGGAGGTTGACAGTTTTTTTAAAAAAAGCAATAACAGAATATTGAAAACATATGTCAACATGAATACTAAAATAGATACTAAACCCATCAAATGATTAAATTTTGATACAATAAGTATCTCTTCACACATGTTCTCTATATTGAGAAAATGGGACCAAATACAAGATTTGAGTGAGGGGGTATGGATAGTTACCAAAAGTTGAATGTACCAATTTTATGGGGAATTGAATCCTCAGTTTTAATCTGAAATGTGTTTTTATTATCATTGCTTTATTATTAGATGATATCTCACCTTTATTTTGTAAAACTCAAGGCAGTATACATAATGCTTCATCTTTCTTCATCTTTCCCCATAACTCTGTGAGGTGGATTGAACTGAAAGAGAGGGACAGACTCAAAGTCAGACAGTCAGCTTTCATGCCTAAGGCAGGACTGTTAGTCTGGCCTAAGTCACACAGCTGGCTGTCAGGCCTCAGGGAAGACTAAAACTCACCATCTCCTGGAGATTGGCCTAAAAGTCACCCAACTAGCTTTCACACCTAAGGCAGGACTAGAACTTGTTGTCTCCTAGAGATTGGCCCAAACTTATTCTTTTAAGCATGGAGTTAAAATAATTAATCCATACACATATCACTTTCATTGAAAATATTTGTTTTTTTTTCACAATCCATTCTTTTAAAAAAAAACAAATTTTATTAATTTTTAAGAAATAATACATAAACAAACTAAACATAGAATAACATAAGGCATCTTTTCTGAAGAAACCAATAAAACATCTTATTTAAAGACAAAATAATTCCAAATTATCACATTTCCATACAAACACAATTTAATATATATATATTTATCTTATTTATTCGACTTCATCTCTTATCCCAACTTCTCTTTATTTCTCTTTCCTTCTACTATTCAATTATATTTCTTTTGCCTTAAATTATATACCATATTTCCCCATGTATAAGCCACCCCTTTTTTCCAAAATTTTCAAGCCCAAAAAGTAGGGGGGTGGCATATACAAAGCAGGTACACTTTTTATACGTGAAAAATGCATAAAATAATAAAGTAGGAATAAACTGGTTTTCCAGCAGTATGCTATACTTTTTTGTAAAAATTGTACGTGATGATACGATTACGAGTGCGAGTACGCGATAGAAATGCATACGCTAGGCATCGGCCTGAATGCTTCGTTCCTACTCTCGTTCCGATGCATAGATTGCTAGCGTCGCCCGCACCGCTTTCGGCGTCATGACCGAAGTTGTAGATCTAGACGTCGAATTTTGTTTCTTTGTAAATTTTCTTTCTTCATAACTTGTTTCTCTAATAAAATATTTTTTTCAAAACTTCACAGTCCAAAAATTGGGGGGGGTGGCTTATACAAAGGGGGTGCTTATACATGGGGAAATACGGTATATTCTTTATATCCATCTGTCTTATTTACAATTTCATTATTCTCTTCCAATGTTCTTACATTCTTCAAAAATTTGATTAATTCAGACATAGACAAACAAAACACAAGACATAAATACATAAAACTTCTTTTTGGAAATCCATTCTTGTTACCTTAGATAGTCTGTGGGCATTCATTCAAAGCCAGTCGTACCTCACACAAAGTTAGTGAAGAATTGCCAAATTTGTACAAATCACTGCATCACAAATAAATGAAGCATGATAGTTTTCCACAACACACTAAGTCAGTCAGCCAACCAGCCAGGCAGACAGACAGACAGATACTTAGGTTAAAACCAGGTAGGCCATGCATATGTTCTCATGCAGCTACCTAAACGTTCATCTCACCTGGTTTTATAATCTATAAATACAGTCCTGGTGCATGAGGTAGCTTTTCTTTTAAAAAGCCAAGTAAAACTGGACATGATTAGCATTTGGATAAAAGATCACCAGCTGGAACTTCCAGCTGGAGACTAGCCTGGGAAATTAAAAAAAAAAAAGTTATGAAGGAGGAGGAGGAGGAGGAGGAGGAGGAGGAGGAAGAAGAAGAAGAAGAAGAAGAAGAAGAAGAAGAAGAAGAAGAAGAAGAAGAAGAAGAAGAAGAAGAAGAAGAAGAAGAAGAAGAAGAAGAAGAAGAAGAAGAAGAAGAAGAAGAAGAAGATAGGAGGAGGAGATGTTTCTTGCCAGAAAACTACCTACATGAGCTAGAAATCAGCAGCAGTTAAACTCAACTTGAAGATATATTCTTTCTTTTTTCTTTTCTACTTTAAGCCCAAATGCATTTGCAAGCATCTCCAGAGTGTTCAAATTCTCCTAAGTGCTTACATTAATGCATCTAAAACATTTCTTCTCAATCTAGCAATGGCTTGCACTGGGGAATTTCAGAGGCAATTGCAGCTCATGAGTAATAGATGCAGCTGCTTTGGGGAACTGCTAAAGGTGGCAAAAAAATTCCATCTTAAAGAAAATGAAAGGGAAATCTGTAGATTTCATGCCTGGGCCCAAATCCCAGTTGTGGAAAAAAAAGTGAGCAGAAAAAAGTGTTTCAGCTTACTTGAATTTATCAGAGGGGTTTCATGCTCCCCTGGTTACACCATAGTACTCTGGCAGGATCACACTGTGTGTGCAGCTGAATTTGTCTATGGAGCTGCATGAAAATATATATTAGAGGGGAATATATTACAGGGAAGTGATTAAAAAGAAGGCCATGCTAATTGCCAAGATCTGTCTTATCAGTCAAAGAGGGTTAGTATTAGGGGGAGCCCTCTTACTAAAATCCCAATAATTGTTCTGCTTGCAACTTCTGAACTTGGTTTGCACAGCTGGCAATTCATCATGTCACTGCCTACCCATCAGCTGTATATCAATCTGATTTTGCACTTAAGGCCAGAAATCCAAGTTTACTGAGCATAATCTTTTGAAGGTTGGACCATTGTTAACACAGTGGGTCACGAGTGTGCAGGCTGTCCTGAGGTTTAAAATACAGTAGGCAAAACAACTTTATTCTGGCAGCTGTGCTACAAATCAGTTGTGCAGAATGTCATTCAGTAGTATAATGCTAAATTCATCATGCTAAAAGGAAGAGCTCCCATCACTTACCCACTACATATACCTTTTGTCGGATGGTATTTTTTTTAACTTTTTTTCAGGGGTGGGTTTCTACCAGTTCTGTCCACATCTGTAGAACCAGTAGCTCTGAAGAACAGCAGACATAGAACCGGTTCTATGTCTGCTTATGTTTTTGCCCGCCCACCCACTTGGGCTCTTACCTGATCTTTATTTCCTGATTTTTCAACTTCAGCTGCCGAATGAGGCACAGCTGCAGTTTAAAAAGCAGGAAAAGAGGGCTGTTTCAAAGGCTGCATCTCTGCACACAGCATGCTGATGACGATTTACAGGAGCATGGCTCACAGCATGCAGGGAAGCTCATAAATCCTGAACCGGTAGTTAAGCCTGTCGTGTCACAAACACACCCCACACCCCACCCCACTTTTTTCCATGAATAATTTTATTCTGAAAACAATCTGGTGCATCCCATGGAATATATCTACAGTCTGCTGCTGTAGCAAATGAAAAAAAAATGTTATAAGGAAAAAAAAATATTCCCCTTTTTTCAGCATGAAATCATAGCTTGAATGGTGGTGGGGGGGGGGGAGGAGAAAAGGAAACACACTAAGGAATAGCACTTCTCCATCTTTCATGCAGCAATTCAAGATTATCTATTGAGGCCACAAACTTCCATTAAAGTGCATTTTGGATTTCTTTTTTTCTTGGTTAACAGAAAACCTGTAGCTTTGGAAGAAGCATTTTCACAAGAGGTAGAATTGAAGAGCTTGTTAAGGTTAGCAAGGTTTCAGAATGGTATAGCATAAAAGACACATTCTAATGTTTCCTAAGTCTGAAGATAAATTCCCTTGAATCTTTTCAGTCACAGTGAAAGCAACATTGAAACAGAAGCTTAAGGGACTTATAATAAAGGGTAAAATGTGGATAATTAGACAAAATTAATATAAGACTAGATGAAAGTCAGAAGTGCAAATGTACAGTAACACCTGCTTTCAACATCTTCAAGTGGAAGACACCATTCCTAGGGGTTGCCCAGCAGCTTCAATTGGGTTGAACACAGATGTCCTCTTTGCCATGCTGTGAAATGCCCTTTTGGAAATCAAATCCAAAAGAGTGGCAGAGAGGCAAAGAATTGATAATTAAGCAGAGGGCACTTTAGTTCATAAATTAGTACCTTATTCTTGAGCTGATCCTCAGTGTTATATGAAATGTGCACAAAGCATCAAGTGAATTTAGTATGTTTCATGGTGATCGTCATATCAGGAGCTTTAAAGAGCCAGCTCCAAGCCATACAGATAAAAAGAAACTCTTCAAAATGTCCCAGGAAATCTTGTGAAATAAAATAGGAGTGGGGGAGGAACAGCTTCAGTGATGAGTAATATGCTAGAATTTAAGAAGAAAAAGGATGTGTGATGGTGAAGACATTGGGTTTGTTGACTGGAAGGTTAGCAGTTTGAGACCCAAGTACCACAAGATAGTCCTTAGCAATAGCACTTAGACTTATATACCACTTCACAGTGCTTTATAGCCCTCTCTAAGTGGTTTTACAGAGTTAGCATCTTGCCCCCAACAATCTAGGTCCTCATTTTATTGACTTCAGAAGGATGGAATGCTGAGTCAACCTTGAGCCTGGTGAGATTTGAACTGCCAATTGCAGACAACTGGCAGTCAGCAAAAGTAGCCTGCAGTACTGCAGTCTAACCACCGCACCACCATGGCACAGTGGGGGTGAGTTCCCATTTGTGTTCCAGCTCTTGCCAACCTAGCAGTTTGAAAACATGCAAATGCATGTAAATAAATGGGTAGCACTTTGATGGAAAGGCGTATAGTAATGCTGGCCACACAATCACAGAAGCGTCTACTGACAACATTGATTCCCTTAGCTAAGAAATGGAGATGATCTCTCCCCCACACAAAGGATCAGACACAACTGGACAAGGGAAATCTTTACCTTAGGAAGAAAGAGAACATAAACATTGTAAAACTGCCTTTTGATGGAGATGATTTTACTACATGTAAATCTTAGGCTGTTTTTCTTGATTAGTCGAGACTGTGTGTGCTTAGGTCAGCAACCTCATCAATATATATAAATAGTCTCTGAGATGTTTATATTAGCATAGGTCTTTTTTTAAAAAAAAGAACTGGCATTTTATTTTGCTGTTACTTAATAATGTCCAAATGGAACACGTTCTTTCAAAGAGAAGAAGAAAGAGCTTAGCAACAACATGTCTTCGCAAAACTGAATGAACAACATCTTGCCTGCATGGTTCTGATATTTATGTACACCAAGAAATATTGCTTCCCAGGCCAGCGATTGTCCTGATTCATCTCTTCATTTTGCGTTTAGGATCCCAAAGTGATTGTTCCAGAAATAGAAGGTCTGTATTCGATAGTGAGGTCACCTTATTCCGGACCACTGCCAGTGCACAGTCCACAATGTTCTGTTCCCAATGGGGCATACTTGTTTTCAGCAACCTTACCGCCACTGCAAGAGTAACTGTGAAGTTGTCCCTTCCTTCATTTCAACAAATAAACCCAAATAAATAAATAAACAAACAAATAAATAAATATCCTCAGACCCCTCACATTCTGGACATAAACTGTTTCAACTTCTCCCCTCAAGATGGCACTATAGGGCATGGCACACTAAAACACAAGGACAGTTTTCCCCCCATGTCATTATTCTGCTAAACAACTAATTCCCACAACACTGTCAAACTACCTAAGTATTACTATACTTCTCACCTTTCCTATTTCCTATTTTCTTCTTATGACTATAACTTTGTTGCTTGTATCTTACGATTTATTTTAATTGTTTTATTTAGCATCCTAAAATGATTTATGTTGATTGCTTATTTAGTATCTCATGACTATCACTAAGTGTTATATCTTATGAATTCATGATGAATGTATTTTTAGGATGGTTATGGACATGATTTATTGCATGTTACTTCTATGTACACTGAAAGCTTATGCACAGAGACAAATTCCTTGTGTGTCCAATCACATTTAGCCAATAAAGAATTCTATTCTATTCTATTCTATTCTATTCTATTCTATTCTATTCTATTCTATTCTAGTCTATTCTAGTCTAGTCTAGTCTAGTCTAGTCTATCATTTTTAAAAAAGAAATGCAACATTGAACTCAATTTTATCAGCCTTTATCAGGGATCTTCAAGAAGTACAAACCAATTCAATATAATACATATAATTGGTCTTTCTACTGCTTGTTTTGCTTTACAAAAGGGAAAATAAACAGAATGTCTATGAAGATTCTCAGTCATCCAGATCATGGTTGTCCCAAAGATATTGTTCAAAAGTACACTGGACTTTCCTGGTGGGTTTTTTTTTTCTTTGAAAACATTTTGCTTCTCATCCAAGAAGCTTCTTCAATTCTAGCTGAATGGTGAGGAGAATAGTCATTTCCCACCATTCAGTCAGAACTGAAGAAGCTTCTTGGATGAGAAGCGAAATGTTTTCAAGGAAAACATCAAGAAAACCCAGTTGCCTTTTGAAAAAGCATCTTTGGGGGGAAAAATAGGAACTATTTTTCTAAATAAAGAGCAGTAATTGCTGGTAGCTGAAGTGATACTAAGCTGGACAGCCAAACATTTTGGCAAGTTCTCAAGATCATCCATTCTTGATTGAAAAAATTTCTGCTTGTTTCGCCCTGGAAATCACCTTAGCAGTTGAGAAATGAGGAGCCTCTCCCCTCTCTACTTCAAAACTGGATCCCTAGGGCAGATCCTAACCCTGACAGAACTCAAGGCTTTTTAATAGGACAGGAATATATTGTCACCACAGAGGTCTTGAAACAAAATGGAGGTAACTTGGCAAAATGTAACTCTCAGGAAAACACTTGGAAATGTTGGAATAGCTTCAGGGGTGGGCTTCAAAAAAATTAGCAAACGGTTCTCTGTCCAGTTGCTGGGTGGGTGTGGCCATGGTGGGTGTGGCCTAGTCAGCCTCCTGCACCATGGCGGGGGGGCATTTTTGTTAAATCCCTGGGCTCCTGAGGCTTTCCTCAAGCCTCCAGGAGGGCGAAAAAGGCCTCCCTGGGCTTTGGAGGCTCTCTAGAAGCCAGAAACGGGCCCATTTCTGGCCTTCTCGAACTTCCAGGAGGCCTGTTTTTCACCCTCCCCAAGACTCTGCACATGCCCTGCACTTACCTGCATCCAAAATGGGCCAAGTGGCATGGGGTGGTCAGGGCCAGCCAGGAGTTGGATTTGGGGGTTCTCCAAACTGCACCGAATCTCAACTAGGGGCTCTCCCAAACCCCTGCAAACCCCCAGCAGCCCACCCCCGAAAAGCTTACCACAGAGATATTTTCCAAGTGAAATCCCTATAATAACCTAAACAAGCCATTAATTTCTCTCTTTCATTGTCGGTCATAAAGGCAGGCAATTGTTAAAGGGTTTGCCATATTTCTTCCCATTTCCAACCCTCTGAACCATTCACATCATTTCCTAGCTGTCACTCATAACAGCAGGAATTCTAGAAGTTTAATTGGCCAGTAGCAGCAGGAAGGAAAATATTGACAGCTAAGGAGTGGGGCAACTGCTGCCATCTGCTCCGGTGTCACAAGAACATACCCTTAAGAGAGATAACGGAATGATTTTTTCCCCCCCTGACAAATGTATTTTTAAAGGCAGTTTTCATGAAGATGCTCAGTGGTTTAGAGCATTATATATTAATGCTTTGGAGAACTAGATGAATGGTAGAAACCAAGGGAAGTTATCCCCAACATGCTTTATTTTGGATTCATTCATTTTGTTCCCTAAGCATTGCAATACCTAAAGCCTCCCTGGAAATACTCTATACTAAAATGAACATCAGGTGACAAAAACGACCTTTCCTTTAGTCCTTATCCATACCTTTAAACATGTCTGGTCTTCTGATATAATTACACGTGATTAAACTATCAACTGCAAATTTCATCTTATTCTTTGTTGTGTTTAAAAGTTTCTGCTGAACTTTCTGTTTTCTCTGAGCAGAAGGATGGTCTTGCAGGATGTCATCTGGGTCATTCACTGGGACCAGAAGTTTAATCTTCTGAGCTTTTGAACTTGGGTTGGATCCCATCCTCAAGGACCTTTTCTCTATTGGAATGTGTGCTTTGGGCTATTCTGTGTGCTGTATTTATATGGTGCCTGATTGGATGTGGCCTGGAGTGGGATTCAGGCAGTTTGGAATGGTTCGGGCAAACTGGATGTTAAATTTACACCTGGTTCACGGAACCAGTAGTTGAACCAACTGGATGGCCGCTCCCACCCCACCCCACCTCTCTCAGGAGTCTCCACATGGCCCATTTTGGATGCAGATAAGTGCAGGGTCCATGCAGAGGCTCTGGAAGGGTAAAAAACAGGCCTTTTAGAAGTCTGGAAATAGGCCCATTTCCGGCTTCCGAAGGGTCTCTGGACCCTGGGGGAGGCTGTTTTTGCCCTCCCAAAGGCCTGGGGGAAGCCTCCAGACCCTGAGGATCCTGGGAAAGGTTAAAAATGGCCCTCCTGGAAATTCTGGAAGGCTAGAAATGGGCCTGTTTCCAGTTTCTGGGGGGCCTCCGGACCTCGGGGGAGGCCATTTTTGCCCTCCCACAGGCCCGAGGGATGCCTCCAGACCCTGAGGATGGCAAAAAATGGCCCTCTTGGAAGTTCCAGTTGTCTATGCCCTCCATGGCTACAGCCCACCCAGCAACCAGGCAGAGAACCAGTTGCAGGGGTTTTTGAATCCCACCCCTGGTTGTGGCTTCCTATTGGTTCACTGGTGTGTTCATGGCTAGCTATTGGTTGTTTCTTTGTCCTTATAAGATTCCTAAGTAACTGATAAGTTGGTGGTAAATCAGCACTCCTGTTGACTGTCAAGGGACCAGTTTCCCAGACTTCAATCATTTTCCTGCTATCTTTGTACCAGCTCAGCCAACAATCTTAGTATCTGTGAAATTGAATGTATGGTCCTGATGAATTTTTTTTTTCTGCCTCTCCCCTCATGCAGAAACATGTCTCTTTGTAAGGATTCAAGACACATCATTTTCTTACTAAGGGAACTAAAGAAATTAAAATATTAATTCTTAAGCTCTGGATTCATCTTGAAGTCAAATACAAGCATTTAGTTATTTATTTAGCGTATGGCACGTGTTAGCCAGGGATCACTGAGGTGGCTGTGTGACTCTGTGAAAGGAATTTTTCAGGTGGTGTTATCTTTACCTGAGGGATGCCGGTAGACATTAGTAAGAGACTCATTTCATGTCCCTGTACAGTTTATTCGCTCATGGGTATCGAAATACCCAGCTGCCAGTCTCAGTGGTTCACAAGCCCAGCCTCTTACCATGTGAGCCACTGCGGTCCCCTATAAATACAAGCATGATCTCCTTTTACTAAAGTATCAAGACTCTCCCAGTGTTGGGAATCCGTGAGAAAGAACACATTTAATTGCAGCAAAATAAAAACCTGTCTCCATCTCCCTGTTAGCAGTCTTTGGGTCATAACAAACCTATTAATATCTACCCCAAGGAGTGGGAGTGTTGTATTTATAATGAATAAAATGCCATTTTGACTGCTCTGCACCTGAATCTATAGAAGCTGCAAGTTTGAAGACAAATGTAAAAGAGAAGAGTTGGCTGCATTTCATCATGTCAAGCAAGCCATCAAGAAATAAAAATTTCTCCGTACAAGGACAGATAGAATATCAGAATGTCCTGAATATTTTCCATTTCATGGCTTCACATTTGCAATATCAGCTTCCTAGAATGTATGAAGTAAGTGACATAAAAATATACTGCAGAAATATTAACAAAGGAAACCTTGAATAATGCGTTTATGAAATCAAGTCACTAGCAAAACACTTAAAGGCTGTAGTGTAAAACTTAGAGGACATTGCTGTATTGTTGAATGCAACATTATCTTTATAGACTACAGTGTATAAAGTATGTATGTATGTATGTATGTATGTATGTATGTATGTATGTATGTAGTATATATTACCACTAAATTATAAATATATCCTTTATTCCTTACTGATTATCTTTGGTCATTTTTTTTTTTTTACAATCAATAGTTTTAGCATCCAAATTTGAACCTCTTTTGATTAGGTTGGTTTTTTTCTTGTTTTGTATACTTGATATAGTTTCACTTTTCCAATAAAGCTGGTGGTGAAATCTCTCTCATGTGAATTAGATGTATTAGAAAGAACATTAAATCAAAAATCTACTTCCCTTATTCCAGAAGTAATGCATGTTGAGTTTTGTGGGGATATAATCTGAATTGAAACCTACTTTAAATGTCGCTTGAGGGCAATACACATTTTTATTATTGTTGTTTACATTTTGGACCAAGCAGCAAAACATTAAACATATACAATAATTAAAATGTATTCATAAAAATAAAATAAAACCAAGTTAGCCCTCTCAAAACTAGGGGGATGGCACCAATCAGTTTATATAGGCCAAAAGCTACAGATAGAAATTGAGAGATGTAAAATTGGTCACTTAAAAGAAAATACTGGGATATCCTCATCCTGAGGGAAATTAAAATTCCTTTAAAAGTGGAGTTATGAATTTTGATTGCCAATGTGTATATAATGGACCTTTTAATAAGCCATGAGATACATCTTCAACCTCTGTGCTCCAACATATAAAAAATACAATTTTCATATGAAAAATTGCAATATCTTCTGGGCTACAAATTTGGCTTAGGCCAGAGGAAAAGAAACCTCCAATGTGGACCACACATAATTTTAAAAAAGATACTAGGAAGTGTCCAAGGGGAGGGTGTGATTTTACTATAATGAAGATGGAAATTTTATCCGTATCCACCTCTATATCTAAGTTCCAGATCTGCCACTTAAATTCTGCTGGGGTTTCATCAGTGTGTAAGGTTAGTAACACAAGCAAAAAAAGTGTCAGATTTTGGTGAATTTGTCTTTGCTAATAGCAATGAAGTCATTAGATACAACATGGATGGCAAATAAATTTCATGAATAAATAAAAGAGCAGTTAGAATTATATACTGATCCATAGCACTTTATAGTCCTCTCTAGGAGGTCCACAACATGGAAACATTATTTGCATATTGCAATTTGGGTTCTCATTTTACTGACTTCAGAAGGATAGATGCCTGAGTCAACCTTGAACGAGGCTCTGGGCAGTTTGCTTACAATGCTTGTTCTGTCCCACCTACATGTTAGCCTGTGTGAAGCTTGACATGCAGCTAAACCCACCTATCCTCCCATAAAACAGACTATGTGCATAGATCTGGATGCTCTATTAAAAGAACAGGATATGGTGAGACTGGGGAAAATATGGATACGTACAACAAGAACCAAATACAAAATAAACAGTATTGAGTTACTGTTGAACATAACAATTAATAAATACAAGCAATTTAAATTGCACTTGTTCGAGAGTGTGGGCTGATGGATAAAGGGGTTGGGTCAGCTTCAAAACAATGTAGATTGATGTTTTTCTCTCCGGTTACTAGATGGAGTTAGAGAGCAACACCAGTATATAAAGATCATATGCTGGGCCATGATAATACTTCACTTTAACTACTGTGCAACCAGGGCTCTGATAAATTAGTAGTTTCAAGTTTATCACTGAGGCTAAGATAAACCAATGAGGTATTTGGAATGATTTCTTTGCCTAATATTTAAAGTGGCATAATCTTGCCCAAGTCTTAGAAGAGATTATCCAAATTCTAATTGTGTCGAAACATGGAAGCTTGAATGAGAGATGCAGGCTATTATTATTATTTTTTTAAAATAAAGCTTGAATAGAGTTGAAGATTGAGATACACACCTGGGTTCCATAGAGCAATATATCCAAAGATTTGACCTTGAATAAATCAACAGCAGTTGGGATATAATTGCTTTTATGACAAGTAGCAAATTTTGTAATTACTAGAGGTGCTCCTGGGGCTTTATTGAAAATGTGATGATCCCAGTGGGCAAATGATTAAAAATAAATAATAAATATTTAAAGAATTTCACCTTCTTGATAGTTCTTTCATTAATTATTAATCTAGTCAAGGGACTACAACTCTTTCTAGAAAATCCATGGATTTTTAGTTAGGCCAGGATACATGTTCTTCAGCAGCCTACATTCAGATAAGCACTAACTAACACTAGACAAACAACCAAGTAGAAAACAATACTCTAATCAAGGAAACATCAAGGAGACAAACAAGCAAAGAATCATGCAGAAAACAATAGCTTAATCAAAGAACCACTCCCCCATCAAAACATACAGGCCAAATTATTGTATATAAACAGGGACAACACTCCATACCCAGTAGCACTGATGATGTTACCTAGTTGGCTAATGAAACATCTCCAAGGAAACAACCAAAATCAGAGAGTACTACAAACTCTACAACTCAACTCCGAGTTATATACATTCTCTTCTAGCACTATAGAGGACTCCATGTGGGAGATAATAGTATATTTCTGTTAGATAATACACAATTATGCATTGGTTTATCATATAGCATTTGGGCCTGCAATCAGACTGCTTAAGTACTACAATATTCTCAGAGAACATCAAGTCCAAATGTTTATAAAAATCTGGCATATAGCTCACTCTTTACTTATAGAATTTTGTCTGGGCAATAATTAGTGAGGTCACACCTATCCTGTTTTTTATATATTAGGAGAGTAATAATTCATTGTTTAGGAAGAAGGAAACACAAAAACCCAAGCAGGCAAGATGTTAAATGGAGGTGGAATTTTATTGGGCATCAGAAACACCATCCATTTAGAGAAAGATGGGAAGGTAGGGACAGAAGAGGAAGAAAGAAGAGAAATATGGAGCAAGATCATATGTTAGGTTGTCTTGACTAGGACTTAACAATGAATCATAGCTCTCTTGACACTTCTGAGCTAAACCTGATACCTCATCTAGATTTGGCTGAAGGTTTTCAGGTAGACTGATCTAGATTAAAATTGTTACGGTAGATAAGTTTTATAGTTTAGTTTATAGTTTTATCTTTTATTGCCCTAGTGTGATTGGGCACACACGGAATTTGTTGGCCAATAAAAGACAAAACTATAAACTATAAAACTCATCTAGAATAATGGTTCTAATCTAGATGAGATAAGATGATTGTAGATAAGAAGCTAGTTAGTGCCTTGGCCCTGAGATATTACTGAATATTTACACACTGGGTATTTCTGGAGGAAGAACTGTTAGTTTCTGCTCCAACCCTTATAGTATGAAACTATAGCCCCAAAATAGTTCTCCTCAAGTCAAGGGCAAATACTAACTCACAAAATATTTCCATAAACAGTCAGGTCACAAGGAAACAATGGAATACTTGGAAGTGGAACCCAAAGACTGCAATTTCATTTATTTTTGCTCAGCATGGATCCCTTGAGTGACTTATTATCAGATGAAATAAAGTGACCATTAAGAAATTAGCTGTGGTAATAAGTCATGGAATTGATAGACTATTACTAGATTCTTAATATATATAACAATCATGGAGATAATTCTGAAAGTTTGAATTCTGTCATTCATAACACCTTCATATTTATAGGGTGGTATGGTGGCCTAGAGGTGGAGCTCTCACCTTACAATCAGGAGGGTTGAGTTCGATCCTAGGTAGAGACAGTTATTTCTCTCTTTGGGCACAATGAGAATATATCTGCTGAAAAAACTCCACATTGGTAATGGGAAGGGCATCCCATCAGTAAACACTCAGCTCCATTCAGTTTCCCAGACTCCATCCCACAAGGGATTGTGAGGTTACTAAAAGAGGATTATGATAACACCTTCATATTTATAATATATTTTCAGAAACGTAAATCCAAATTTAGCTCTCTTCTCCGCCATCTTTTTTGTTTTTTGCAAAGTCAGTTAATTACAATAGTTGCTGCCTCCCTTTGATCATTAAAAAAAACAACAACTTTTATTTTTGCCCTTCCTTATTTTATTGCACCAATGAGTAATTGAAGTGAAATTAAACTTCTATTGCATTGCCTTGAGGTAACGTTGTTTTAGTTCATTACTCCAATTTCCTTAATATTCTTTCTGGAAAACATGTAGAAAAATCTTCACAAGTTGTATTAAAAGGGGAAAAAAATTGCTAAGATACATACATTGCATTATATATAGGACTCACATACTTCTGGGTATCTACATGAGCATATGCTGATTTTTTATTGCAAGTTTTTTTTTTAAAAAAATAAACCTTCTGATAAATGTGTAAGAGAAAATGAAACTCTACATAAAATTAGCTATTAAATAACTAGGAGATTTTTCAGATTCTTAGTACCATAATATATCTATACAGAGCTGGATATTTTATTTTAAAATTAGAACATTTTTTTTTTCTGTAATGGTAAAGAACTGTTTAACCCAGAGCATCAACAAATTAGGATACCCTTCAAGGGAAATTAACTTATCTGATTGCTGATTCCTTGTATTATCCTATATGCATTTAATTTTATCACTGCATTACCTGTTTTATTCTGAAACAAGATGATGTGCTTTATTTTCCTTTTATCTTATTGATAAGATCACAAGACAAATCCATCAACAATCTGTTGTGTTCCCACACAAGCAGCTCTGGTTGATGTTTGCTTAAGGTATCAGACTAGAAATTGGGAGACAGTGAGTTATAGTTCCACGTTATGAACAAAGCCAGCTGGATAACCTTGGGCCAGTTACTCTCTCTTAGCCCCAGAAAGGAAACAAGGGCAATCACTTCCAAATATATTACCAAGTAAGCTGCAGGGACTTGTCTAGGTAATCACTAGGAGTAAACACTGACTTGAAAGTTTGTGCTAATGAAATCTTATTCTTACGGATACTTTATTCCTTTACCTAACATTTCCTATACTCCAAGTGTTTTACTGTTTTGCATTAACTTTATTATAGTTGTGTGTACTTTAAAATTTACATAGATTCCAGTGAGTTTATAAGCAGACAGTATCTGCTTATATTCATTACTATTAATTTTAGTGCTGCAGAGATCTCTTCACAATACCCTCCTTTCATTCAATTGCTTTACACACACTTTTTATATATTAGATTTTACTGTAGATCTCTCCCTCTTTCCCTCCCTCCCTCCACCCTTCTCACACACACACACACACAACATGATCAAACTGTGTGAATGAAACAGTTTCACCTTTAGTTCAGTATCTGTCTTCTGGATTTATTAATTTCTCATCATGTACTGTGTTGTTTCTCTGTGTCATATAATATATGTGCCTATGTGCATAATTTTGTGTTTATCTATCTATATCTATCTATCTATCTATCTATCTATCTATCTATCTATCTATCTATCTAGTTTGTCATGTTTATGTAGTGTGCATTGGAGGCGGTGACCCTTGTATTCAACAAAATTTCATTTTAATGTATACCGATTAGTGTACATTTAAAGTGACAATAAAGCCATGCCATTCTATTCTTTTTTTTTAACAAATTTTATTCAGTTTTTCACATTAAAAACAAAAAATCTCTTTTTAGTGGACAACATATTTCCGGGTCATCACCTTTACATGCAAATATGACAGCAATTATACATTCATATATGCATACTTAATTATATTATTACCTTTTCCATTCCAAATTTTCAGTAAGGAGAGAACCAAACACATTAATTCTAGCCTCTTTCATTAATCTCAATTGAAACATCTTTTTGTTTCATTTTAATTATTTCAAACATAATCCTTTAATATTTATTTTACAAATAAAGATAAACAATATGTGTTTGCCTAATAATAATAATAATAATAATAATAATAATAATAATAATAATAAAGTTACCAATGTCTCTCCTTGCTTTTAATCATCTATATTAACTTATTAATTTAGTTGGTTCTTTAGTCTGTCATATTCCCTTTCCATTACACATTCTTTTTATAAATTCTAGATTAATACAAATTATAACACTTAAAAAAAAAAAAGTATAGGTTTCCTCCCTTTTACTGTTTTGAGTGTGACACCCCAATGATTAAAATATATCTTGATTCCCTCATCTTGATTCCCAATAAACCATTATTTTTAAGAAGTTACAATAATAATCATTACATTTTTTCATTTGGATTCTGCAGCAAATTTTCCTCACTTGATTTTTAATAAGAGTTATCAGTATCTATATTACCCTATTTTCTAAATATTTTTAATTGCAGAAATATTCTTATCACCCCTTGTCATCCTGCAGAATCCCCTTTTTAATTCATCAACCATTATCTCTGGAAAAAAAACATTTTTTCAACATTTTACTATTTCCGTATTTCTTTATTTCATGCACCTGTTTCTTACTGCTTCTCCTCCCCCTCTTTTCCCCATATCTTTTCTCATTCCAGTTTATATCCCTCTTTTTCTTAATATCTTCCTTTCCCCTTTTCTGCTGGGTCTTTCTGCCTTTCCTGACTTCACAATTATTCCCCCTTTTGATTGCCTTCTTAAATTTCAACTTTTTAACCTTCCTTCTTTCCCCACTTCTTTGTAGTGTTCTTTGTGTTAATTGTCTATTTAAAATGTCTTCTCCTTGAATCGACTCCTCCTCTGAAGCTCTTTCTTCTTGTTCTTCAATCACCATTTCCACACAGAGCAAAGTGATTTGCCTCTTTCCTGTAGTGATTCTCTCATATAAGTTCCATTTTTAATTCCCGAAGAGATATCATCATTTCTTACTCTTATATTTTATGATCATTAAAGTACACACACACACAAAAAAAAACTTTTGCTTTCCTTCTTTCTTCTTCCAATTTTCTAAAGTTCTCAGTTATTCCAGCCGAGGGTCTATACCAAAAACATCAATCAATCCCACAGTCAGTCTTTCCTTGCTTTTATTCTGGTTCTGCTTTCACGTTCTAAGATTCTTACTTTATTTCAATATTTCTTTAATGTTATATCCACACAAGTTCATTCAGAAACAGGATGCTTTCCCTTTTGTTTGAGCTCAAGTTTTTGTCAAAAGGTGGCACTCTCCATTGTACAAAGTCTTCACCTTTTCCCCCTATTTTTTTATTTATGATTTTTCGAACCTCAATATTCCAGCACAGTCCAGTCTCCAATTTGTAAACATTATTATTATTATTATTATTATTATTATTATTATTATTATTATTATTATTATTATTATTATTATTATTTGACAATCTTAAGTCCAGCTTTATTTTATGCCTGTTTATTCCCAAAATATTTTAGTCCAATTTAGTTAAATCTTTAGTTCCAGTTTCTTCCTTTCCCAGTTTGAAGCCCTGCTTAGCTGTCAAAAATACTTTCTTTTTTTCCCCTGTCCCTTTGTAATTTTGCCGCTCACTTTTGTTTTCTTAAAAATTCCATGTTACCTTAATTCTGGGGTACTTTTGTTTAGCTGTATTGCCCAGTTGTCCCGGTTCAGATGTTATCCATCTCTTTCTTCCCTTCTGCACAAATCTTAATCCAGCGGAGTCCTCCTCTTCGGGGTGGCCATTTTAAACCACCGCTGCAGTCATCTTCGGGAGGAAAAAGACCAAGCCCAGGGGGGGAGATGCGGCTCCCCTCAACCTGGCTTGTGGCTTCCCCTTACTCCACCTTCCCTCCAAGGCAGCTTCAGCCCCTAATCGTAATGATCGGGGCTCTCCAATGAAAGAGCACGGACCATAGCTGCAGAGAGTCGCGATCTATGGTCCGTCAGCGAGGAGGCTCTGCCTTCTTCCTCAGGCCATTTATTAATGGATTTATTAATTTCTCATCATGTACTGTATATGTATACATCCAAACTAGACTGTGTTGTTTCTCTGTGTCATATATGTGCCTATGTGTATAATTTTGTATTTGTTTATTTGTTTGTTTGTTTATTTATTTGGTCATGTTTATGTAGTGTATATTGAGGTGGTGATCCTTGTAGTCAACAAAATTTCATTTTAATGTATACCGATTAGTGTACATTTAAAGTGACAATAAAGCCATGCCATTCTATTCTATTCTATTCTATTCTATTCTATTCTATTCTATTCTATTCTATTCTATTCTATTCTATTCTATTCTATTCTATTCTATTCTATTCTATTCTATTCTAATCCAGTCTAGTCTATTGACATTGACTGTAGATGAAGTAATTTGCATCTTCCAAAATAGGATGGAAGAAGAGTGTATTGCCAGTTGGTGGCAACTCAAGAACATTCAATTCTGTAAGCTTTGAAAGACAATAAGAATAGCAGCTGCTAGGCTCAAGGATCTGTAAAGAAGTATTCAGAATGTTGACTTCCATTTGTTCTATATTTATCTGTGCCTAAGTCCAAGTATTTCAGAAACAGAAGATAATGATTATTTTATATGTCAAGTAAATCTATGAACTAGAGGCATTGTTTATCTGAACATTTCTTCAATGTTCTTTATCTCAAAAAAAAAATCCTTTTGTCACGTGGGTTGAAATAATGTGAAGAAATAAAACAGATCCTTATATATTGCCTTTGTGCCTCAGATAGAGGAGTAGATATAACAAATCTTTCCTAGTTTCCACTTATTTTAAAGTAAATTGCAGACCTAAAAATATAGATGTTAAGTACCTCAGAGGGAATAATTCATTTTGAATGAGAAGATAGTGAAATAAAATGGATAACAAAGAATGTTTCTTTTATTCACAGTTCATTTAGGCCTCTGGCTTCCAGAAATATCTTTCATTCAGCTATTACAGGCCTTGTTCTATTCTTCAAAAGCCTGTACTTGAAAGCCAATAAAACAGAAAGAAAGAGATATGCCAACTTATGAAATGATTTTAAAAGGTTTGCAGGTACATTATTGTCAAACCTTTACCAATATACGATTGGGGTTATTGTATGAATATCTCCTGATTAAAACCAGGCCTTCCTCTCAGGTCTTCCCAAGAGAAAACATGTAGTCTTCATACCCACAAGGTTAACAGGGTAGAGCCAATAGAGAGAAGTTATCCATGACATCCCAAAAAACTTGGAAAAGCTTTCCAGGCTGGTCTATGCTCTATTTACTTTTTAAAGGATTGTGCTTTTAAAGGCGCTAGTGATTATTCCATTTTTTCCCCTTGTGCTTTCTGAGCGTTTATTTCTGTTCAAGATCACGTGAGGTACTACCACCACTCTATAAAGCCTTGATAAGACCACACATAGACTATTGAATACAGTTTTGGTCACCACATTATAAAACAGATGTAGAAACTTTAGAAAGAGTGCAGAGAAGAGCAACCAAGATGATTAGGGGACTGGAGACTAAAGCATGCAATGAACAGTTACAGGAACTGGTTATGGCTAGTTTATGAAGAGAAGGACCAGGGGAGACATGATAGCAGTCTTCCAGTATTTGAGGGGCTGCCACAGGGAGGAAGGGGTCAAGCTGTTCTCCAAAGCATCTGAAGGCCAGACAAGGAATAATGGAGGGAAACTGAATAAGCAGAGATTCAATCTAGAAATAAAGAGACATTTTCTCACAGTGAGAGTAATCAACCAGTGGAACAGCTCGCCTTCAGAGATTGTGGGAGCTTCATCACTGGAAGCTTTCAAGAAGAGACTGGATGGCCATCTATCAAAAATGGTGTAGGGTCTTCTGGGCAGGGGGTTGGACAAGATGATCTACAAGGTCCCTTCCAGCTCTGTTAATCTGTATGTGTTCTGTTGCTCCATAAACTGTTTAGAGTCTACTCTTTGGATATGAATGAAACTTTCAAAGAAAAAATGCAGCCCTTTTCCCCATATAGTCTGAAAAGAAACTATAGTCTTTAGCTCCTCCTACTTATACCTTAAAAAAGTCAAGAGTTCAGCTTGTGAGAAGTACCCTACTAGCTACAACAAATATTATCTACTTCAGTTCTAGCCAATAATAAATTGTTTCATTAAACTATTTCCCTTTTTACTGTACTCTTTCATTGCAAAAGCTGGTCAAGGATTGTAATAAAGAAATTTGATTTGATTTGAATTCTATCTCATTGGAACATAGTTGGGCTGGTGCAGCAGAGATGCTTCAAAGAAAGGATTGTATTTATATTAATGTTCAGCCATATTATAATCTTGTTGTCAAGTCCAAAGTATCATACCCATAGCAAACAAAACTCTGAGACAGGTAAATTCCCTGAAGAATAAGTTTATTAGATATCTCATATTGGCACAGGCTGGTGAAAACCGACTCTGACTATTCCTGTGATTTTCACCGAATCGAAAGTTTTTTCACTTTCCCAAAACAAACAGTCACACGGTCTAATCAGGATACTGTCTAGTTGCTAGGTAATTCCAGACCCCTCCTTCCAAGCACCTACAGGAATGTCCTTGGTTTCCAAGAGAAAGTATTTTGTTTTGGCTACAACACTTCAACTATCTCTATTCTCCCCTCCCTGTCTCTTTTATCCAGTGTGTCAGCGCTGAAGTGTCAAAATGGCTTCAGTCCAGCCAGTTTCAGGACTGATACTTGTGTCTCTTACCTTTGTTTCCCTCTCATTCTCTGACTCTCCTTTAAATCTTTTTTTCTAAGGATCTGATTAATGGTTTTTTTTAATCTTAGAATCAGTGTGATCACTGGTATAACAACTGGTTCGGTGATCATGCACTTCACGTACACACTCCGCATTTTAAAAAGCTCTAATATTTACCTTCTACTGCAGTCCCTGTGAATAAAACAGCTGAGGTGCAGCAAACTGCTCTGCCACAAATCAGCTGTGCTCTAAACAAAGGAAATAAAGTACAGGAAAGAGAGGGGCAGGCGGACCGGCCCAGTTCACTACCAACTGATCTTTGGAACAAGAGTTTCTCTGGAACCGGTCCAAACCGGAAGAATCCCAACCTTGCTTAGTATAATATCTCATGAGCCTGAAACCAAATGAATGATTCTGGACTGATTCTATGTGATGCAGCTAAAGGGTCAATTTTTCTCATCTCTTTGACATAAATGCAAGCGAGAATCATCTGGGAGAATCACCTGGATTGATTGATGTATTTTCCTGGTTCACAATATCTTACATTAAAAAGAGAAATATACTATTGAAAATTAGTATAAGAATCTGAATAAGGAAAACTTCCAATCACCGTATGACAAATATAAAAATTAAAACACAGAAGATACTTGAAATACTTTATAGCATAGTGATATTTTATAGAACTTGAAGTTGAGAAAGTAGCACTCTTTATCACTGACCAGGAATAAATCATCCATTGTACAGGGTCCATCAAGATTATAACAAATGCCATAAATATAATATAATATAATAATAATATGGCATATCCATAAGTGTTCAGGATGCTGCAATGCCCCACATTTGTAATTATATCATTACATTTTTGGAACAACATAATCTGAATTCAATTTTAAATGGAATTTATTTGAAGAAGGAAAAAAAAACAACCTCCACATTTGTGCCAAGAGGCAAGAGTTTTTTCAAAAATTAATTTGGAAAGCTATACTGCCTATGAATAGCTGGGATTCAGAGCCCCACGTACTCTCTCTCTCTCTATATATATATATACTGTCAATTAGTAGAATAAAATTAAAGGATATTTCTAGACATGCACAGAATGATGAACACTTGTTAAAATTTGTCTTATTCATTTTTTTTTAAAAAAAGAAAACACTAGGATCTTTGCAACCCAGTGCTGATGCAATATGACATTATACTAAGAGAAAGCAACACTAGGACTCTGCCCACCCACACCCCATCCTGATCTCAGAATTCACAAAAGTGTACAGTTCGGTATTAGCCTTTCTACATGAAGAAAAAATGAATCAACAGATCTAACCATCAAGAGAATCACAATGATATATTAGTTTGGAAGTTTTAGCTGGTATCAGCCTCATAAATTCACCTCTTTACCATATTTCTTTGCTGTTAGACGGTGTCTCTTCAAACATTAGAGCATTTCAGCTTCTTTGTCAGTTGGACAGTTCTTAGCTCACTGATTGAAAGAAGCTTTCAAAATTTGAACAAGACTATCCATAATGTAATCTCTTTTGTTATTACAACAGCTCTATTAATTAGATTCATTAGATAGGAATGGTGATTGTTTGTTCAGCATCATTTTGGAGAAAGTTAAGCCAAGGGGTGATTAAAAACTGGTGAAGATATTACAAATGTTGGTGAGCAAATACATAGTGCCCATTGCACTAATTGGATTAATCATGAACTAGGCAGCTTCTGCAGATTTAATAGATTTCACATGTTTTAGGAAACTACCCTGGCCGATTGATAAGCTGATTGAGTTTAGCAGGACAACTTTTCTCCCTGCTACTGAAGAGGATTCCATCCTTCCCTCCCCTTCTTCTTCTTCTTCTTTTTTTTATTCTGAACAAGCCTGGAAAAAAACCTAGGTATTAAAACATAACTGTCAACCTTTTCATTATCTTCTTATCTTGGAGGACTCCCTCGCCACAGCCCAGGGTTTTAAACTGAATTTGATATGGCATTCAGGCTGTGCAAAATGATGTCAAGGAGAGGAGTAGCTTTACTTTCCAACACAACCGGTGTTTATACATGTGTTAAAATTATCCATAGCTACATTCCTCTCTCTCTCCCTCTATTTGGACAGGCTGTCTTCTGGCAGTAACAAGCAGCTTGGGAACAGACTGACAGCTTCCCAACTTCAAAGAAATGGAAGACTGTCAGTTTTGATTTGGACTCCATGGCCTTTCCATTTGACCTATTCTAATTCATCCTCAAGCTTGCCTGTTAGCTGCTCTTTCCTTTATAGAATTTGCCAGTGCTTCATCACATGGCAATATACAGGGGCAAGACTGGAAGTGAGCACTTGAGAAAGACTCACCCTGAATTTTATTCCATTGTCTGAAGGACTGTGGTTTCCTTTGGTTCCCAGTCATTCTGATCTATAAATAGATGAAATATACGAATCACTTAGGTTGAGTGAAGAAGGTGTATCAAGATATACTTCGATGTGTGTTGTGGTTTCTTTTGTGTTTTCTTCGTTTCTAATCTGATAGATTATTTTTAGCATCTGTCACAGCTTGTCAACTTGAATTGGCTAAACAAATGAGGTGTCATAAACTTCCTCTCCACCGAGAATTGCATCATCTAAGGCTTAAGATGTACTCCTGTATATGTCTTATATCATCTGACCAGATTTAAGCTTCTGACTTTGGTGATCTCTTGTTTCATAATAAACTAGCTGATAACCCAGCATTGCCTGGGTATTTAGTTATCCTAGTCCTGTATTAGATAGGAAAAGCCTCATGAAAAAGCACATTTGGGACAATATTCTTCTTCTTGTTGTTAGTTATGAAGTCACGTCTGACCCATTATGACCCCATGGACAATGTTCTTCCATGCCTTCCTGTCCTCTACCATCCTCCGGAGCCCATTTAAGCTCAAACCTACTGCTTCAGTGACTCCATCCAGCCCCCTCATTCTCTATCGTCCCCTTCTTCTTTTGCCCTCAATTTTTCCCAGCATTAGGCTCTTCTCCAGTGAGTCCTTCCTTCTCATTAGGTGGCCAAAGTATTTGAGTTTCATCTTCAAGATCTGGACTTCTAAAGAGCAGTCAGGATTGATCTCCTCTAGGACTGATCGCCTTGCAGTCCAAGGGACTCACAGGCAACTTCTCCAGCATCATAGTTCAAAGGCCTCCATTCTTTGGCACTCAGCCTTTCTTATTGTCCAACTTTCACAGCCAAACATTGCAACTGGGAAAACCATAGCCTTGGCTATACGCACTTTTGTTGGCAGGGTGATGTTGCTGCTTTTTAGTATGCTGTCTAGATTTGCCATAGCTTTCCTCCCCAGGAGCAAGCGTATTTTAATTTCTTGGCCGTAGTCCCCATCTGCAGTGATCTTGGAGCCTGGGAAAATAAAATCTGTCACTATCTCCATTTCTTCCCCATCTATTTGTCAGGAATTGACAGGGCAGGATGCCATGATCTTAGTTTTCTTAATGTTGAATTTCAAGCCAACTTTTGCACTCTCCTCCTTCACCCGCATCAAGAGGTTCCTCCTTCACTTTCTGCCATTAGAGAGGTATCATCTGTACATCTGAGGTTTGGACAATCTGTGTGATTCTAAACAACTTGATGTACACACCTGAGCAATGGGGGCACTTCTTGCAATTTCTACCAGCCATACTTTTTCATATACCACTGTATATGAAATTGCAAGTTTATTTTGCTTCTATCTGGTTTCCTTTTCAGGGAAACATAAACAGCCAATCAACTTTTTTATTTATTAAAGCTTTTCTCCCCTGGGGGAAAAATATTGTGACATTGCTTTTCTTTCTCTTTTTTAAAAAAATAATGAACTGCACCAATGTTTGAAAACATAATAAGAGTTGAAGGGATTTCAGGACTTAAAAAGGAGAAGGACATAATGAAGGAGATACAATGGAATGTTAATTATCATTCTTTTATTCTTTTAAATATATATATATATATATATATATATATATATATATATATATATATATATATATATATATATATATATATATATATTAGATGAAAGCAACTAACTAATTGAATGCAACCTGCATCCTTAATAATGTATGTTGAGCAAGAGCAGACTAAAGCAAGTCCAACACAAACAAAGGGAACAACTTATTAGCAAATCTTGACTTTTTAACAAATTGTTATCTGGTTTGGATCACCATTCCTGAATGGAAACAAAACAAAAGTAATAATTGGAGGAGGAAAAATGAAGAAAGGTCATAGTCCAAACTCAAACAGCTTATTAAAGATTTCAGTAAAAATATGCTTGGTAAAATTGCATTCTCTGAAGTAGGGGCTTAAGATAATTTTTCAATAATATGCAGAGATTTTTGTATTATCGGCTGTAGTAGTTTGTTATTCATCTCTTATTGGGGATTGCCGTTCGAAGAAACTTTAATCTCTGAAACTAGCTTTCCGTGTGCTTCAGTTAGAGAAGACTAAATGATTTAAAGAAGTGCTTTGATACAGAGACTTTCCTTTAGAAAGTTATCTTTGGGGAACTTTAATGTCTAGGTGATATTTGGGTGGAAAGAAGAGAGGTAATTTAACATACTCTGCTAAATACATGCACCTGTACTGTGGGATATAATTGCACTATCTATCTATCTATCTATCTATCTATCTATCTATCTATCTTTGTTTTCATAGATTTTCATGGGTACAGATATGTAGGTTGCGGTGTGTTCGGGTCTTTTTCCGTGTAAGATTAAGAGTATCTTGGCAACATTTCAGTGATGTTCCACTCGCTATTTGCTTGCACTGGCATGAAGCTTAAAGCACCAGCCTGAGGATGGCAAGTGGGACCACACCGAAACGTCACCAAGATACTCTTAATCTTACAAGGGAAAAGACCCGAACACACCTAGACACACGCACGCGCGCACACACACACACACACACACACACACACACATATATATATATACATGCCAACTTCAAAAGCCGATACAAACGCTATGCCACCACATAAAAACTGAATGCACTAATTATCACATTAAACAAGAGGAAAACCTTCTATGCACATATTCCACCCATGCTTTCTACAATTTTGTAAACAACAAACTAAAAGACTCAAGGTCCATCCCACCCCTGATAGGACCTAATGGTAAAGACTGCAACGAAGACACCATCAAAGCAAATCTCTTTAACACATTCTTTGGCTCAGTATTTGTAAACAGCAATGGATCAAGCCCAGTACTTCCTAATTGAACCAAAACAACTACATGTTGATTTTACAGAAGACATTGTTGAAAAAGTACTGCGCAATCTAAAACCATCCCTATCTATTGGACCAGATGGAATATGTGCCTACTTTTTAAAAAAGCTATCCAATACCATAGCCAAACCTCAAAGCATAATCTTTGAAAAATATTTCAGGACCAGCTCCTTGCCAAATCTATGGTCACAAGCCACGGTCATCCCCATCTTCAAAAAGGGAGAACCCAGCCTAGTTGAAAATTACAGACCAATCTCCTTATGCTGCATCACCTGTAAAGTCATGGAATCAATTATTAAGCAATCCATTATCCTCCACTTAGAGACAAGCAACCTACTCTCTAATAAACAATTTGGTTTCAGAAAAAAAAACTATCCTGCAATCTGCAACTCTTACACTGCAAAAACATATGGACTACACAACTCGATCAGGGCAAAACAATAGACACAATCTACATAGACTTCTGTAAAGCCTTTGATTCAGTGGTACATGACAAACTACTACTAAAACTAAAATCTTATGGTATCTCTGGACACCTACATAACTGGATAGAAGCATTCCTGTCAAATAGACAACAAATAGTCAAAATTGGGAGTGTCCTATCAAATTCTGTACCTGTCAATAGTGGTGTCCCCCGCAGTGTTCTAGGACCAACTCTCTTCATACTCTACATAAATGACCTCTGTGATCATATTAAGAGCAACTGCGTTCTCTTAGCTGATGATGTAAAGCTATTCAACACCACAGACAATACTACTACCCTACAAAAAGACCTTGACTATGTATCAGAATGGTAAATCAAATGGCAACTTCAAATCTCACAAATAAATGCTCTGTCTTACATATTGGCAGATAAAATCAGAAAATAAAACACAAGCTAAATAGTCAAGACCTTGTTGAAGATCCAAACTTTGTCAAGGACCTTGGAGTACTCACCTCAAATGATCTAAGTGCTAGAGCCCACTATAACTACATAGCCAAAAAGGCATTAAGAGTTGTTAATCTAATCCTATGTAGCTTCTTCTCTGGTAACATAACACTACTAATTAGAGCATACAAAACATTTGCTAGACCTATACTTGAATACAGCTCATCAGTCTGGAACCCATACCATGTATCTGATATTAACACAATTGAAAAAGTCCATTTAGTCGTTTTTGTTATATCCAAATTGTTGGGATGAACCATTGCCTCCATTGTTGAAAGCCAAATCGGAATTTTTAAATAATGTTTTTTACATATTTTTTTCCAATTAGTTAATAGTGAATCTCTAATAAGATGTCTATGAAAGTACGCCTGTTTAGATTTCCCCACATCCCATAGAAATGCATGCCATCCTCTCTGAAGGTCGTGCCCTTCCAAGACTAGAGTTCTTTTGTTCCGTAAATTGACCCAGTCTTTTAACCATAATAAGTTGGCTGCCCAATAATATAATTCCCAGTTTGGAAGCGCTAGCCCACCTCTACTTTTTGCATCTTGTAAGGCCTTAATACTGATTCTAGCTTTTTTCCCTTGCCAAATAAATTTAAGAGTTACCTTATTTATATCATCAAAAAAAATTTTTTGGTAATTTTATTGGGATTGTCTGGAATAAGTAAAGGAATTTTGGTAAAATGTTCATTTTGATTGTGGCAATCCTGCCCAGTAAAGAAAGCTGCAACTTATTCCAAGATTCTAGATCTTTCTTAATTTGCTGTAACAGTTTATCATAATTATTCTCTTTGAGTGATTTACTATGTGGTGTTAACCATATGCCTAAATATTTGACCTTTTTTGTTGCCTGTATCCCCATGATTTTTTCTAATTCTTTCCTCTGATTCTCTGTTAGATTTTTAGTCAGTAATTTCGTCTTATTTCTGTTAATCTTTAATCCTGCTACTGAACCATATTGTTCTAGTTCTTTTATTAGATTATGTCCTTTTTCCATGGGATCCTCTAGGAAGAAAACCATATCGTCTGCAAACGCCTGTAATTTATATTCCTCTGCTTTGACCCTAACCCCTTGGATTTCAGAATTTTGTCTTATCCGCGTTAACAATGATTCTAAAGCAAATATAAATAAGAGGGGTGAGAGAGGGCAACCCTGTCTAACGCCCTTTTCAATGCTTAGTGGGCCTGTTTGTTCACCATTAATTAGTATATTGGCTTGTTGGGTATTGTAAATTGTTGTGATAATATTCTCGAATTTAGTGCCCAGATTCATGTTATAGATTTTTTGTATTAAAAAGTGCCAATGTAAGTTATCAAATGCTTTCTCCGCATCTAGAAACATGAGTGTAAATTGTTTCTCTGGATGAGCTTCATAATATTCTAAGACGTCAATAACGGTTCTTAAATTGTTTTTAATTTGGCGGAATGGAAGGAAACCATTTTGGTCTTCATGAATGTATAAATTTAAAACTTGTTTTACTCTATTCTCAATAATTGAGGTAAATAATTTATAATCGGCATTTAAAAGTGAGATTGGTCTATAATTGTTGATATATCTGGCATCCACATCCTCCTTCGGAATTAACGCAATCAACGCCTCCCTCCATGAGTCTGGCATTTTGGCAGCCAAAAGTACTTCGTTAAACACTTCCAGCATCAGAGGCCCTACTAAATCTATTGTGGCTTTATACAATTCTACTGGAATCCCATCTGGACCAGGGATTTATTATTACATTGATTTTCCATTGCAGATTTTAACTCAGACCATGTAATATCCTTATTTAGTAATTCTTTGTCTCCTTCCCCTATTGTTTTATCATTCGTATTCTCCAGATAAGTTCTTATTTTATCCTCATTGATTTCTTCTTTTTATATAATCTTTGGAAATAGTTTAATATAATATCCTTTTTCTTCTCAATCTCATGTTGTGGGATGCCTTTCTCGTCTATTAATTGGTGTATCAATCTCTTTTCTTTTTCTTTTTAAGTTTATAAGATAGCCATCTTCCTGGTTTATTAGCGTGTTCAAAATAATTTTGTTTGGACCTTCTCAAGCTAACTTCTATTTTATCTTGTTCGATTAAATTCAGCTTATGTTTGGCTAGTATTAACTGATTTTGTAGTCCTTGGGTCTTAGGGTTTTTGTAATTGTATTTCTAAGTCTTGGATTTGTTGTTGTAACGTTTTGTTGGGCATAAATTCTCTTGTTTCTCATAGCATTATAGGAAATTGTTGTGCCTCTTATAATTGCTTTCATAGTATCCCAAATGTTCTGTTTTGAAGTTGTTTCATTATTATTATCTTTTAGAAAATAGTTTTAGCTCCTCTTTCAGTTTATTAATATACTCTTCTTCGTTTACAATTTGGTTATTTAGTGTCCATCTTTTTTTTATTCGTCTCCTATCTCTCCAAATTAGCTGTATTGGGTTATGATCAGCCCATTCATTCGGTAGGATTTTGATTTCTTTTATTTCATTAGCCAAGTCCAAATCCATCCAAGCCATATCTATTCTGGTCCAAGTCTTATGTGGGTTAGAATAATATGTAAATTGTTTTCCTTCAAGATTCCGTTCCCTCCATAGATCTTTTAAATTTAACTCTCTCAACATTTCCTTACATGCCACAGAAAGTTCCCTTTTCCCCTTCTTGTTTTTCCCCATATTACTATGGTCTTTCTGGTAGTCTGCAATGGAGTTAAAATCGCCAATCAAGCAAATGTTTTTTTTCAAAGCCTACTATTTTTTGGTGAAGGTGTTTAAAAATTTCCCTGGTCATCATTTGGGGCATAGATTGCTACAAGTAAAAATGTGATGTGGTTTATCCAAACTTGTATAACCAGAGTTCTTCCTTCGGGATCCGACCAGATTAATTCTGCCTTTACATCTTGTTTTACATAAATTGCAATTCCTTTTTTCTTGTGTTGGTCGGCCAGTGCTGTAAAAAGTTTACCTAATTTTGGACAAATTAGATGTCTTTCGTCATTTTTCGAAATATGTGTCTCTTGAAGACATATTATATCTGCGTTATGTTGAATAAGTTTTGAGAATATCCTTTTTCTTTTTAATAATGAATTTAATCCGTTTATATTGATGGAGAGCAACTTCTTCCCCTCCACCATTTATCTACTTCTGCTTAGATTTTTGCCTAGTAATGATTCAGTTCTCTTGTTGTTGTTGTTGTGGGATTTGCTCTTCTCTCCCATGTTGTGGATTATCACTTCCTGAAATTGGAGAAAGTCGTTCCTTTTGGGTTCTGTGATAATATCGGACCTCCTGTGGTCTTGTTTTAGGTTCTTCTTTGGTGGGTTGACTATTCTTATCTGTAAGCTGTTGATGAAAAACTTGGGCCTGTTCTATCGATTCTATTTTGATTTTCCTCTCTTTCCATGTAATTAACATCCCTTCCGGGATTAACCATTTAAAATGGATTCCTTCTTTATTTAAATCATTAGCTAAAAATTTATAATCTTGTCTTATCATCCTCACTCTCTTTGGAATTTGTTTTAAAATCCTAATTTCTCTGCCTTTATATGATATTGTTTCCTCCCTAGACATTTTCAAAATTAAATCCCTCAGACATCTCCTAGAGAAGCGGATATGAATTTCTCTTGGACAGTTGTTACGCCTGGCGTAGCTTGTGCTAACCCTATATACCTCATCGAACTCTTTAATTAGATCATCTTTTTCCTTTCCTAGCCATTCAGCCAATATTTCTATATTCAATATTTGGTCATTCAGAAAATATGTGACTGCGCAGAAATGGACAATTTAACCATAGCTCTTAAAAATAAAGAGTCTTCAGCATTTGATAATAATTGGAATGCGTGGTATAACTGGTTATATCAGAGATAAACTGTTCAATGAGCATAAATAAGCATAAATAACCATAAATAGTGATAAGATGTGTATATTTAAAGTAAGGTAGGAGAATTGGATCTTGTAGACTGTCAAAAAGAATATCTGTCTGGTTTTAACGTACTTTCTTTTTTCTTCCGCTTCTTTGTTTTTTTCTCTCTTTTATACTTCTTTTTCTCCTTTTTCGGTCGCAAGACCGAGCATTTTTTTTTTGTTTTTTTTTCCTCTCTCTTTCTCTTCTTTCTTTCTTCTTTTTCTCTCTCTGTTTCTTATGCAATGTTGTTATGTTATTTTTTAATTGTAAATTCAATAAAATTTATATATATATAAAAAAAAGAAAAAGTCCAGAAACATTTCACAAGAAGAGTTCTCCACTCCTCTCCTCATTGCAGAATACCTTATGCCACCAGACTTGAAATTCTAGACCTAGAAAACCTTGAATTACACCATTTTCAGTCCAATCTAAATATAGTATATAAAATCATACATTGCAATGTCCTACCTGTAAATGAATACTTCAGCTTCAATCATAACAATACAAGAGTAAACAATAGATACAAACTCAAGATTAACCTCACCAAACTTGACTGCAGAAAATACGACTTCAGCAACAGAGTGGTCAATGTCTGGAATACTCCACCTGACTCTGTGGTTTTTTTCCCCAAACCCCCAAACCTTTAACCTTAGACTGTCTACTATTGACCTCACCCCCTTCCTAAGAGGCCTGTCGGGGGCGTGCATAAGTGTACCAATCATGCCTACCGTCCCTGTCCTATTGTTTATTATTTTTCTTATAAGTATCTATCTCATGTATTCAAAACTATATTTATTCTCATACCTGTATCTTGTAAGCGATTGGCAGATCAAATAAATACTAAATACTAAATCTGCTAAAGAGGGCGGATATCCAAGTTGCTGTATGTTCTTTTATTATGAAAGCCACAGATTGCAGTTTTCTCCTTGCCCTTTTCTCCATGTTTCAGATAATAGGCTATTCTCTAAATCCATCCTTGATTTTTCTAACCATCATTAGCATTGTATTAAATATTTAAAGAAAGCTAGTTTGATGTAATGATTAAGGCATGAAGCTAGAAAATGGAAGTGTGTGAGTTCTAGTTCTGGCTTAGACACAAAGCCAGCTGGGTGACTTTGGGCCAGTCCCTCTTTCTCAGCAACAAGAAGGAGACAACGGCAAATGACTTCTGACAAATCTTGCCAATAAACTGCAGGAGAATCCTTCAGGAAGTCACTGAGAATCAGACATGATTGAACAGAAAAAAAAAAGAGTTCAAAGAATCTGAATGGTGAATCATGCCATGACTCAACTTTCAGACAACTTTACCTGGATGACTAAAAATCTTCTGTAGATAGTTAGCATTCACCCTTCCTAGAAGAATGAAATATTTTAGGAAATATTAAACTGGCATGATATTATATTCCCCCTAAAAGAGAAATAGAAATTTTAAGGGAGACAGAAAATCAGAGCTTCAGCTCCTTGCCCACAGCAGATATTTGGTGTGCACTGAGAAGGGCTGAGCCAGCCTATCTAAAAAACAAAGACCTTCAGCTCCAGGATGATGGGATTAAGACATGATCCTCCAAGGACATAATAGGATTATCTAGCAGCAGTGCTCACTGCATTGCAAAATCACCTGGAGACATTGCATTATCCTCCAGGCTTCAACTAAACTTGATTTAGACAAAAATGACCCACATGGCCCCATGGAGTCTGACTACAGCCCATAGGATACATTTCTTGCACAGGAACAAGAAGTTCAAGGGCAAGGCCCAAGACATACATAACCCTCACTCTCCACTCCATGTGGTCAGCTGTACCAGGTCCATGTGCTTGACAGTTCTGCTTCATTAAACCATCTTTCCAACCAGCCTCCATGTTTCCAGTGTCTTTCTCCCCACTTGGAACTAAACCAGATGGATATTCTTTAATATAACACTTAATACAGGGGTCTTCAAACTTGACAAGTTTAAGACTTGTGGACTTCAACTCCCAGAATTCCTGAGCTAACATGACTAGAGGAAGAATTCTGGGAGTTGAAGTCCACAAGTCTTAAAGCTGTCAAGTTTGAAGACCCCAGACTTAATATAACAATATAACTGTAACACTTCGTTGACATATATTGAAAAAAATTGCTTTGCAAACCATAAGATCAGGAACCAACACCTTCAGAAGATTCAAAAACCCATCCAAGGAAAGCTGCACTGGGGTGGGGTGAATGAAAAAAGCAACAACACGTTATTGCAGAAAAGCTTTTCCTGCAAGTGTTGTTACATTGTCTGCAGGTTTGAAAGGGGGGTGGGCAGTGGAGCAATTCAACTGGTTCGGTGAGCATGCCTGTGTGCCAAATGCACACTTCACACATGCACACAGCATTTAGAAAAGACCATTTTAGCTTTAATACTTACCTTCTTCTGCAGCCCCAGTGAGTAAAACAGCTGATGTGTAGCAATTCACTCTGCCATGCGAATCAGCTCTGCTCAAAAACAAGGAAATAAAGCACAGGAAAAGGGCAGGGGTGGGTAGAGTCAAATGATCACTGGAACTACCAGTTCACATGAAGCGGTCTGAACTGGTAGAATCCCACCCCAGGGCGGTGGGTGAGGAACTTGCATTACAGAAATGCAATGAAAATCTCCATCTCTAAAGGATGACTTTGTATTCACCACTTCCTGAAGAGTTGGTATGTCTGCTTCAAAAAGCTTTACATGCCAGTCTGTAATGCACAAAGGAACTGTGTTTCCCCAGCAATAACAGTGCAATTATGCTATTGGCATTAGAAAAATGTGAGCAGCCAGAGAAAGCATTCAAAAAGCTTATTTCTTGAAGATGCAGCTGCTTTAACAATCCACAAAAGAGCACTTTGGTTTAAATGCTTTGTAAGCCCTACTGATTATTTCCACATGAAGAGAGGCTGTTATTATAATAGTTCAATGGATGCAAAATTAAAGCCTTTTGAGTTGTAGTTATTTTCAAAAGAAGATGTATGTATCAATGAAATTATTATAAACGGAATATGAGATTCTTCTTCTGATTTCTCTTATTATGCCTGCAGTTTCAATTGTTTTCCAAACTTCAGTAATATCAATTCCATCAAAGGGAAAAAGATCAAAAAGCTTTTTTTCCACGAGAAACTCCACCCACAACCAGAAAGTTATTGAAGCCACAGAACAATAAAAATATGAGAAGAGAAAACAGGACCACGCTCCTTTACCATTTTGAAATAATAAAATACTCTAAACCCCCCACACAATTTGGAATGAAATTAGGAAAAGCTTTCATGTCTCAAGGAAATGAGGTAGAAAACCTTAAGTTTCTTCCTCAGGTAAGAAAACCATAAGGAAACTAAAGATTCTGAGATAGATATAGATAGATATAGAGATAGATAGATAGATAGATAGATAGATAGATAGATAGATAGATAGATAGATAGATAGATAGATAGATAGATGGATGGATGGATAGATAGAGGATAAAGAGAGAGAGATTAGAGATAAATAGATGATAGATAGATATTTGAGGATAGAGGATAAAGATAGAGATAGATACAGGTGAAACTCGAAAAATTAGAATATCATGCAAAAGTTCATGTATTTAATACAACTTAAAAGGTGAACCTAATATATGAGATAGACTCATTACATCCAAAGCAAGATAGTTCAAGCTGTGATGTGTCATAATTGAGATGATTATGGCTTACAGCTCATGAAAACCTCCAGGGTCAACGCAGCCGTCTACCAGGAGATTTTGGAGCACTTCATGCTTCCTTCCGCAGACAAGCTTTATTGGGATGCTGACTCAATTTTCCAGCAGGACTTGGCACCTGCCCACACTGCCAAAAGCACCAAACCCTGGTTCAATGACCACGTGATTACTGTGCTTGATTGGCCAGCAAACTTGCCTGACCTGAATCCCATACAGAATCTATGGGGCATTGCCAAGAGAAAGATGAGAGACATGAGACCGAACGATGCAGATGAGCTGAAGGCTTCTATTGAAGCATCCTGGTCTTCCCTAATACCTCAGCAGTGCCACAGGCTCATAGCTTCCATGCCACGCTGCATTGAGGCAGTAATTGCTGCAAAAGGGGCCCAAACCAAGTACTTAGTACATATGCATGCTTATACTTTTCAGAGGTCTGATATTGTTCTATGTACAATCCTTTTTTATTGATTGCATGTAATATTCTTATTTTGTAAGATTGTGGATTTGGGGTTTTCATGAGCTGTATGCCATAATCATCACAATTATGACAAACCATGGCTTGAACTATCTTGCTTTGCATGTAATTAGTCTATCTCATATATCAGGTTCACCTTTTAAGTTGCATTACTGAAATAAATAAACTTTTGTACAATATTCTAATTTTTTGAGTTTCACTGGTAGGTAGGTAGGTAGGTAGGTAAGTAGATAGATAGATAGATAGATAGATAGATAGATGGATGGATGGATGGATGGATGGATGGATAGATAGATAGATAGATAGATAGATAGATAGATAGATAGATAGATAGATAGATAGATAGATAGACAGACAGACAGATACAGAGAGATAGAGAGATATAGATATCAGAGGTGGTATTCAGCAGGTTCTGACCAGTTCTGGAAAACAGATAGCGGAAATTTTGAGTAGTTCGGAGAACCGGCAAATGCCACCTCTGACTGGAGATTTTACAGTATCCTTTCCCTGCCATGCCCACCAAGCCACGCCCACAGACCCAGTAGTAAAAAAAAAATGAATTGCATCACTAATAGATATAGATATATAGATGTGTGTGTGTATGTTTTGTATATACACATACAAAGCTTATATGCAAGTTATCCTTAAATCTAAGATTTGGTCCATTAATTTTGGTTAGATGATTCCAAGTCTCTCTTTTGTTCATCTCCTTATAAAAGGGTGGCCTTAATCTTTCACAAACAAATTCTTTAAAACATCCACATCTGCTTTTTCAACCAGACAAATACTCAGCTGCATGAATGAATAGTGGTAGCCTCTGCTTGTGTAGAAACTGAAGTACATTTTTCAAATCCATATCTCTCTGTATTTTAAAAGTTGCCTTTTTCATAGAGATTGTAATTCAACTGGTCCGAAAAACACCCTTCATTTCAAGGATTCCACAATAGATGCTTAGATAACTGGACCTGGATTAAAGATACCCAAATTTAAACAATTACTTGGTTGAAAAAAGTTTTTGTGGGACTTTGGACCTTCTCAGCATTGTTATCAGGAGAAAATAGGATGACCCCCTATGTATAGTTTTCTCAGAGGAAGAATGTCAGAAACATAATGCAAAATAGTGAGTCTGAATGTAGTGTAGACATAGAAGTTATAGAATAATAGAAATGGACGGGATGTAGGAGATATTCTAGTCCAACCCCACTCCTTGAGCAGGACATCCAATACAATTTCAGACAAAAAAATTTTTTTGAACACCTCCAGTGATGGAGCATTCTCACCTTCTGAAGGCAAGCTATTTCATTGGTTGATTGTTCTCACCATTAGGAAATTTCTCCTCAGTTCTAAGTTGCTTCTTTCCTTGGTTAGTCCTTTTTGTCTTGCTTTTTGGTGCTTTGGAAATTAGTTTGACCCTCTCATGTTTGTAGCAACCCCTCAAATTTTGGAACACTGCTGTCATCTCTCCCCTAGTCCTTCTTTTCTCTAGCCTAGACACTCCCAGTTTCTGTACCCAGTTCCTGAGGACATACCCTTATCCTTCAAGGAATCCCGATTTGCCAGCTATCTTAAAACAGCTTAATAATATATCTTGAACAACCTACAATAATAGTTGACCACATAATTAAATCAATGCATTTCACCAATTCTACCGCCATGCCTTTGGGCTTTTACACATTCTTTATACAGATGCAAATGTTGCATTCTGCATAATACTTTATAGCAATAAAGAAATTACTTTTTCAGAAATGATTCATTGCATTGGGCAAAATGCTAATTTCCTTGCCGGTGAATATACCGATAACTGGCAAAGACATTGAGATTCACAATGAAGGGTTGAACACCTTTAAATGTCATCTGAGTAATTTGAAACACTGAGCAGGGTTTTACATTAAAAATGCTGCCTTGGAAATCTTGTCTGAACACATTATCATAACTCACTGCAATCACTTTTGAAGAAGTCCTGAAAAAATGGGAAACTGTCTAGTATTTACAAGACTACTTTTACTAAACTCTGTGTTCTGGAGTGAAGTGATTGAATTTTCAACCTATCAAGGTTTCTGAAGTTGGATAAGTGAACCTGAAAATGAAGATGAAAATAAGATTGAAAAGAACCAGATTCAAATCTTCAATCAGTCCATGAAACTATAGACTGGATCTCTTAAATCCTTAGTTCTTCCTTAGTGATCCTAAAATGCCTCATTATAATTCGTCTGAATCTTTTTCATTCAGTTAAGTTGGAGGTCTTGAGCAAATCAGAACATGGGTTAACTCAGTCACCAAGTTATTACATTGTTTGATCTCAAATATTAAGCCATGCACTAATCATAAATACTTTATCATGTACTTCACAAGTAGTACAAACAGTCCTTGACTTACAACAGTTCATTTAGTGACCATTCAAAGTTACAACCAACTGAAAAAATGATGTATGACAATTTTTCACACTTACGGCTGCGGCAGCCTTCTCATGTGCTCAAAATTCAGGTGCTTGACTCATATTTATGACAGTTGCAGTGTCACGGGGTCATAGGATCTTCTTTTGTGACCTTCTGAAAAGCAATTCATGTAACAACTGTGTTACTAACTTAACAACTGTAGTGATTCGTTTAACAACAGTGGCAAGAAAGGTAATAAAACTCACTTAACAACTGTCTCACTTAGCAACTGAGTTTGGGCTCAGTTGTTGTCGTTGGCTACCTGTATTTTACAGTTCTGGATAAATTGACACATGCATAAACTCTATTTTCTTTCCAAGTCATAATACAAAGCTAACAATCTGTTTTTTGTTGTTGTAGCTCACACATTTCATTGGATTATTGTACTTCATCCTACCAGGGATAGCAGTGTAATTCATTTTAGACTTCTTTCTTATCCCTAAGATCTAGAAGACAACTCAGCCCTGGCTGTATTTGATTGGGAGACCATAAGAGATTATGGGGCTGTAAGCAAGTCTAGGAAATGAAACAATTGTTTAAAAAACATCTGTCGAAAGAAGGCTGCAGTAAACTATTTCCATTCTGTTTCAAGGAAATTTTCTTGGTTGTGTTTATGACATCAGCTAGAATTAAACACAACTTGGGGAGTTTATGTTGGCTCGACAAAATTTCTGAAAGTGATGGAATATTTTTAAATAATTTGCAATATTTAAAAACAATTTGCAATATAATATAATTTGCAATATTTTACAATATTTTTAAATAATGGAGACGGAGAAGAAGAAAGAGAAGGAGAATACTTCTTTTGTGTATGTGTATCCAATATGATCAAGCATTCTCCATCCTCATGATGACAGATTACGTCTTCCAGATGGTTTACACTTCAAGCAGAAAGCAGCCTGAACAAGTAAAAATGGCATGTGATGATCCCAAAGCATAAAAAATAATGAAATATTATGTCTGTGCTTTGTATCATAGTCAGCCATATGCCTGACAGCTTTGCAGGGCCTTCCTGGATGGCTACTGCATGTCCTTTGCATCTTAATCGCCCGCAAATGGAAAAAAACCAAAACTTCCATAACACAAGGACATTCAATTCCTCATCGATTTCTATTGTTTCAGAAGCTTTCTCTTTATACTTTCTCACATTCATAGTACATTTGCTAATAACTTGCTGATGAGCAAAAATGGGATCTACAGAATTATTATTATTATTATTTTACAGGATAAAAGTTCACTGTGTTTGCCAGACTTTTGTTCATTGTCAGTAGTTCTTACACTCTGTCACTCAGGATTCTGCCAAAGACCAACCCAACAACACTTAAGAGAATGTATTCTGAACATGTAAAAGTTTGATTGATTGCCTCTTTCTAATTAATGGATGGTATATGCAGATTCACTAAAGGAGAACCTGTGATTAAAATCATTCTTAAACAAAGCAAAGTGGCAATATTTCATTTAGAAGAGAGAAGATGGACAAGCAAATGTGGTGAAGTCTGAAATCTATAGTTGTGTTACAAAACATTTTGTCCTGCCCTTAAGAATTCAAGCAAGCATGAAATAAAGAAAGATGGGTAAACAGTAATTTTGGCAGGTTTCACTTCTTACAGGAACTTCAGCTTGTTTTTTCTTTTTTTTTCATAAATAGTAGAGAAAATAAGCAATAGACAGATCTACCTGCCTACTCAGAGATTTTCCAGAACGTTGCTCTTATGTAATTAAACTAACCACGGATGATTCAGTTCAGGATCTTATTTGGTGTTTTAGAAAAATACTTTGACTTTGATTGAATCAAATAATATGTAGAACTTTCAACATTAATATTATTTTAAAATCTTTAATGAACAATCAGAATTTTATTATTTGCAGTGCTATGGATGGTTTAGTATTCATTTAAGTACTCCTCATTAAACATTACCAAATACTTCACTAGTGCATCATAATTGGAAGATTGTTGATGGACTTTTCTATCCAATGACAATGGAAACATGTCAGTTCCTTCAGTTAGCTTCACTGCTCTTCTTCCATAACCAAGACATTTTTGGAAACATGCCAACAGGATAGCAAGTTCTTAAGCATAATCTATTTCTCCAGCAATATAACAGATGGAAAGTTTCTTGAATTGCTCAGGTTACCTTTTAAGGATCTTTCTTCATCTCTTATAGCCACTTATTTTGTCTAAAATGGTAGAGCTTGGAATTCAGGCAGATCCAAGACATATCCCCAATTGTGAAGCACTGTGAACTAAAACTTGTTTAAGGAACTAAATTAGGGTGAATTCTTTTTTCCTGGCAGATTTTTTATCTTTAAGAGCTAGGTGGGAGGAAGATGTGCCATATAAGTCATTACATTATATGGCCATTTCTCTTCTTATATATTTATTTATTTTATTTATTTTGATTTGTCAATCGCTTACAAGATAATAGACATAAGTATATACATAGTTATGAATACATGAAACGGGTACATATAAGAAAAATAAAAGAAACAATAGGACAGGGACGGTAGGTACATTGCACGCCCCCTACAGACCTCTTAGGAAAGGGGTGAGATCAATAGTAAACAGTCTAAGGTTAAAGTTTTTGGGGTTTGGGGAAGAAACCACAGTGTCAGGTAGAGTATTCCAAACATTGACCACTCTGTTGCTGAAGTCGTATTTCCTGCAATCAAGTTTGGTGCGGTTAACCTTGAGTTTGTATCTGTTGTATGTTCTTGTGTTGTTATGGTTGAAGCTGAAGTACTCATTGAGAGGTAAGTCATTGCAATGTATGATTTTATATACCATACTTAGATCAGACTGAAAATGGCATAATTCAAGGTTTTCTAGATCTAGAATTTCAAGTCTGGTGGCATAAGGTGTTCTGCAATGAGTAGAGGAGTGGAGAACTCTTCTTGTGAAATATTTCTGGACTTTCTCAACTGTGCTCAGCAAGGTCTTGACTATTTAGCTTGTGTTTTATTTTCTGATTTTATCTGCCAATATGTAAGACAGAGCATTTATTTGTTGAGATTTGAAGTTGCCATTTGTTTGACCATTCTGATACATTGTCAAGATCTTTTTGAAGGGTAGAAGTATTGTCTGTGGTATTGAACAACTTTACATCATCAGCAAAGAGAACACAGTTTCTCTTAATAGGATCACAGAGGTCATTTATGTAGAATATGAAGAGAGTTGGTCCTAGAACACTGCCTTGGGGGACACCACTGTTGACAGATACAGAATTTGATAGGACGATCCCAATTTTGACCATTTGTTGTCTGTTTGACAGGAATGCTTCTATCCAGTTATGCAGTTGTCCAGAGCCACTCCAGACTACAGACAATGTTTCTGACTTAATTCCATTGGTACATATAGTTTCCCTCTCCTCCCCTCTGTCCCACCCTTGCCCTCCCCTGCCTTCCCATCTCCTCCCCACCTTCCCTTCTCCTCCTTACTCTTCTTCTTCTCCTCCCCTCCCCTCCTCTCTCTTCCCCCTCCTTTCTTCTCCTCTCTTTTTCAAAAAGAGTAAGAGTTGTAGAAATTTCAATGTAGAAAGAATTAATCTAAAAAAAAAATCACTCATTAATTCATTTATGTTAGTTTACCATTATCAAAAGCAATTATGCCAGGTTTGTTTATATTGAACTACTCTGATTTTATTTAATACCAATTGACACAGAAAATATCTAGTGACTTCTTGGGCTGTCTTGTCATGATTCATTTGTGGTTTAGTTTTTAAACAAACTGTTGCCATTATTACTTCTTTGCCATTAGAATCAATAATATAGAATTAAGGACAAGTAATGTTACTCGGTATCAGAATAGCCTCTGAAAGGATAATGCAGAAGACTTAACAAGCATTGACAGTAATATTTGACAGCTGCCAGGACTGTGCCTGACAAGAAGGAAAATATAATTGATGTTCTAGGGTAAATGATCATACATGATTGGGCTGGAGATGAATAAAATGTATGGCTGACCTTTAATATTGCCTTACTTCCCTCTTCTCAAAGTTCCTTTGTTAGAGGAGCCATGGTGGTGTAGTAGTTGGAACGCAGTATTGCAAGCTGACTGATGACTGCCAGGAGTTCAAGCCTGACCAACTCAGCCTTCCATCAAAATGTTAGTCAACCTAAAATGAGATTTCAATATATTATATCTCCAGTACCCCGCCCCTCCAAATAGATACATTTCTTTTGGATTCCTAAAAAATGGCTCAACATGAACTAGCAATAGCAACAGCACTTATATACTGCTTTATAGTGCTTTACAGCCCTCTCTAAGCAACTTACAGAGTCGGCATATTGCTCAAGGTTGACTTATCTTTCCATCCTTCGAAAGTCAGTAAAATGAAGACCCAGATTGTTGGGGGTAATAGGCTGACTCTGTAAACTTCTTAGAGAGGGCTATAAAGCATTTTAAAGCAGTATATAAGTCTAGGTGCTATTGCTAGTTCATGTTAAGCAGTTTTTTAGGAATCAAAAAGAAATTTGACTTTTTTAGTTTGGAGGGATACTGGGGAAACAATACATGGAAATCTCAATTCATGTTGACTAACATTTTGATGAAAGATAGAAAAGGGAAATGAACAAATAAATTAGAAGGCAACAATGAGTGAACTGTCTGAAAATAATTAGCATTATATATCTCACTGTTAGATCAGAACGTGACAACATACTGGTCTGCATTAGTTAACCAAGCTAAGTTATTGCCTACCCATCTTACATCACCTTTAAGCAATACCAAAAGGATAAAAAGATTCCTTAATTTATGTTGCTCTATGTTAAACTACTTGGTATAACCACCATGATTGGCAAGGTCACTGGAAACAGAAGGAGAGAGGAGAGAATGAACAGGTGAATGGATAGGTTTAAAGAGATCCCTTGATCATCCTTGAAAGTGCTATGGATCAAGGGCATAGATTGAGATGGCCCATAATTGCCATATGGTTTCTCTCACTGGCCCCTAACTTAATTAAGCTATGTCTTTAGACCATCTATGCTGGCTCCAAGTGTCCAAAAGAGTTTTGTAGCATTTTTTGTGCCTATCAAGAAAATATAAGAAGGATTGAACATGAATGTCCCAAAGATACTTTTTTTCCAAAACACAACTGACTTCCTTGGGTTTTTTCCCTTTGAAAATGTTTCACTTCTCATCCAAGAATTTCAATTAGAACTGAAGAATGCTTTGGTGAGAACCAAATGTTCTCAAAGTAAAAAAAAATAAAAATAAAACCAAGAAAGCCCAGTTGCCATTCAAAATGTACATTTTGGACAACCATGACCTGAATGATTGAGAATCTCCCTAGATGATTGAATGTGAAACTTCATAAGCCAAAAATTAGAGTGATCGCTAGGTCTCTAAGTTTTTGTGGACATTTTATGAAATGTTCTGAAAGGAAAACTACATAATTTAATTTACTGGTTGCCATTATGTAGCATGAGGTAGTGTTGTTATTATTAGATTAGCAAATCTGGTGGGTTTTTTTGTTTTTTGTATGTTTTGACATGCCACTTTATGAATGGCTTTATTTACTGTATTTTTCAGGCTGCCAATGCATTAAAAATAGGCGTGTGAGGGCAACTACTTTGCAAAGGTGAACTTCTGCCTTTATTTGGAAGAGAAGAAACAAGAAAACAATCCAGTTTGGTCAAAAAGAGCCATGACAGCAGAAGTGCTATCCTAGATAGAGGGCAAAGATAGCCACGCAGTGATTAAAGGAAGAAAACAGGCAAAAGGTCAAGACCTCATCTTGAAGAATTGTGAAATGACATCTCACTCCCACACACCAATGCAACCCCAAAGGCTGTTAGAAATGCTGTGAATTTTCTGCTAAAATCTACTTTTCTTTTTTTTATCCCTCATTCCCTCCAGGATGATGCTTTAAAAGGCATCTTGTGCTGTTCTGCCTTCTGCTTGTTTGTTTTAATTGTTAGATGCTCTTTTTAGATTAAGGTAACCAGGGTTTAAAAGATACTAATGAATTAAATATTGGGCCCAGGTGCTAAATGCATTGCTGGTTTGCAGTTTCTATTCTCCTGACCACTAGACACATTAGCAATAGCTATAGTTAATAAAGGATGCTGGCTTTGTTCCTCTCTTTGTCTCTGCTCTGAAAAAAATGATCTGTTGGGCTCTTCTCTTTTTTAGCCTGTTCCCAATAGAAAGAATAGAGGGCTTCCAAATTTTTTTTTTCCTCCCACTGTCTAGAAACCCTGAAATACAGGCTTCCCTCCAGCTTTCTAAATAGCAATAACATTTAGACTTATACACTGCTTTACAGTGCTTTCCATTCCTCTCTTAGTGGTCTAGAATCAGCCTATTTCCCCCAACAATCTGGGTCCTCATTTTACCCACCTTGGAAGGGTGGAAGGCTGAGTCAACCTTGAGCCTGCCAAATTGCAGTCAGATAGCAGTCAGCAGAAGTAGCCTGCAATACTGCACTCTAACCACTGCGCCACCATGGCTCTTAAATAAACTGTCTCTATGTCCTTCAAGCCTCTTCATAGTCCTTGTTCTGTTCTCACTCTATATACACTACAGAAGCTCAGCTAGATGATGGCTAGTAGATATTGGATGTAGCTATCTTGATGGTCACTGAATCATAACAGAGAAATAAAGGAAAAGCCAGAATTGTTGCACCCTAGATATGTCTCAAGGGTTGCCCTGCAAATCTGGTAAGTTTAACCAAACGCAGACCCCAATGAATGAACCCTAGGATTGTCTATGAAGAATCTCAGTCTTCCAGATCATGGTGGTCCCAAAAGTGCTTTTTCAAAAGGCAACTGGACTATTTGTGTTTTTTTCTCTTGAAATTGTTTCATTTCTCATTAAGAAGAATTTTCAGGTCTGACTGACTGGTGGGGAATGGAAGGACTTAAATCTCGAGCTGTGATGGCTCAGTGGTTAGAATGCAGTTCTGCAGGCTACTTCTGCTGACAGCTGTCTGCCTGCAATTTGGCAGATTGAATCTCACCAGGCTGAAGGTTGATTCAGCCTTTCAGTCTTTCATTCTTCCAAGGTCAGTAAAATGAGGACCCAGATTGTTGGGGGCAAGAGGCTGACTCTGTAAGCCACTTAGAGAGGGCTGTAAAAGCACCATGAAGCAGTATATAAGTCTAAGTGCTATTGCTATTCCCCAATGTCTACAGAGATTCTTCTTGGATGAGAAATGAAATGTCTTCACAGAAAAAACTAGAAAGTCCGGTTGCTTCTTGAAAAAGTACCTTTTGGATTTCCATTCCCCACCATCAGAACTGAAGATGCTTCTTGGATGAGAAATGAAACATCTTCAAGTGACAAAACACAGAAAGTCCACTTGCCTTTTCAGTAAAAAAAAAAAAAAACAGACTTGGGAAAGCTGTAGGGTTCTTACTGAGGTTACCCAGCATTGTCCCATCACTAAAAGCAAAAAAAAAAAATGTCTAGTGTGGAGTGGGTGTTTGCTGTAAATTAAAACAAACAAAAGGAAAGAGCAGAACAAACACCAATTTTAAATATGTTTACCTTTCTATATCATTTTTAGGCATCTGGTTCTGTTTGTTTTCCTTCCAGCATGAAATATATTTTATTTTATTTATCTGGACATTTAAACTATTGTTATTACAGTTTATCACACAGCCAGCCAGAAGTTTAGATTGGCTCTGATACTTTTATCCGCCTGGCAAGTTCTTCCCAAGGACCTGAGATAGCTAGATGATGTTGTTTGCTGTTATTAAGGTATCACTGCAAGATATAAACTGGTCCAAGAATAGCTGCCGTATGCAATTAACTGATAGGGATTTTGTCAATGTCAATAGTGTTCAAATAGTGCTTCAGATGAAAGAGGGGTCAAAGAGTCCAACTATGTCAAAATTGAACAGCCCTCTCTCAATAGAGTGGAAGGGATACAACATCACCTATCTCCAGGCTACAACGCAGTCCTTTCAACAGTTCCAAGTAGGCTCCACACTCATTTGCACCACTCAGGTGACCCCGAGGACACAGACAAACTTCTAAGTGGCCTCAATGACTCTCAAAAAGGTTACAAATGACCGGATGTTTGCATAAATATAAATCCTTCCATTCCCCATCATCCCGTCAGAGCTGAAGAAGCTTTTTGGATGAGAAGCTAAATGTCTTCAAAGAAAAACAAAGATAGTCCAATTGCCCCTTGAAAAAGCACCTTTGGGACAACTATGATCTGGATGACTGAGAATCTCCATAGACATTAAGTGCTTCAGATATTTTGAGATGGAACCCAAGAGGCCTATCAATATTGGTACTATTTTTTTGCTTTCTTTTGTCGCCATTATTCTGTTTCTATTTGTGTAGCTCTTTATTTTGATGTTTTTCTCTAATTTTCTTCTCCTCTATTGTGCTGTCTCTGAATATTGCCACGTCCATTATCCAGACTTTTGGGGTCTTCCTTACACATAATTGCTAAGTCTGAAGTGTTGTGTGGCAAGTGCTTGTCTATTTGAATTCTAAAGTCCCAGGGCATTTTGTTTTTGCTTCTTCTTTTTCTGTTACTTTGACTATACCATTATTAATCCTTGATCTTAGTTTTCTCATTTGATTTATTTTAGTATATTCTGAGTTAAATGTGGAATAAAGCCATTCTGATTTTGGCTGAAAACTTTAGACAATCACTAGATGGCAGCAAATTATTTGGATAAATAAATACATGCTACCTGTCATGTAGCCCTAAGCAATACTGAAGTCTTAGAGATCAGAACTTCGGTGGAATGGAGTTGTAATATGTTTCTTCACATTTGCCTTTAGTTAACTATTTGCTTAGTATAATGAGCTAATATTAATTGGATTTTCCATTCTTCATTTAATAGTATCACCTGTGAATGATGCTCACCAGAGCTTACACTAAGAGCTAGGATCAATAACTAAGATTATTAGCCAAGCCTATTAGAAGATATATTCTAATTAATATATCCTTCCCCTGGTGGTTCTTCTACTTGCTTTTGTCTGTTCATTACTCTCAGCCAATAGATAATAAACTTCCATGCATCTTGTCTTTTTTTTCTCTCTCTCTCTCTTTCCTTGTGAAATATGGGGTTTATTGGGTCCAAACAGAGAGGCAAGGAAATAAATGATAAGGAACCAAAAAGAGGACTTCATGGTAGACTACACAACTCCCTGCGGCCAATTCATTACAGCCAACTTGCCATGGCCAACTCACCATGGCCAATCTGCTGCAGGACAGCTTGCCATGGCACAGTTTAACAATTCAATTTAGTTATTTAAAATAAAATAAAAATTGTCATTCACATTTCATTCTGTCCTTTTGCACCTTTTCTTTGATGATTCTATTCAACCATTTCTTTGATATTAGTGTAACTCTCCTCACAGAGAGTTGTTCTGCAGGGAGTTGGCTGTGGTGAGTTGGCTTTAGCTAATTGTCATAGAACCGACTTCATGAGAATGAGAATTAGTGAAAACGGAGGAGGAGGAAGAGGAGGAGGAGGAGGAGGAGGAGGAGGAAGAAGAAGAAGAAGAAGAAGAAGAAGAAGAAGAAGAAGAAGAAGAAGAAGAAGAAGAAGAAGAAGAAGAAGAAGAAGAAGAAGAAGAAGAAGAAGAAGAAGAAATTTTACAATAGCATGAATATTGTTATCAGACTATTTTATATAAACTTTAAAATGCTCTTCTCAAATATATCTCAAAGTCACATTCATAGGAATCCAGAAATGTCTATCTGTGCTTGTTAACAAACCACGCACATGGTTAAAAGTACATCTGAATCCATTTGAATTTGCTTTTTTTGCTAAGATTATTCAAGCATTTTCTGTCACGAATAAAAGCAAACTGCTGCCTTTGTCCATATGGATTATTCTTTAATAATCAGAGTGTTGTGAAAGTTGATCATCCATTTGGTGTTAAGAGGCTGCCTGTGGAGAGGATTTTCAACCCCCCACCCCAACCCACATATTATTTTTATACCTGGCAAATTATTTGTGGTTAAGTTTCTTCATCATGCTACCATGTCAAGATTAACGGGAAATTTTACTGCAATATTTTACATTTCATTCTTGTAACTTAGTTAGCAAGGCTTCCCCTCCCCAATAAAATAGAGATATTTCACAGTAAAAAAATGATCACATATTTAGTACAGTGCCAACCCCCACCAAATTTAGGCAGAAGTCTTGCCGTTTAAGATTTTTTTTTTTTAAAGAGTATATTCATCTAGGGAAGGTAACTGATAATGCCTTTTATCCTGCTATAGCTAAGTGATGTTAACTTCTCTGTCTCCCAATCTACCTTGTTATCTTTCTATGTTTAGTTTGATGAAAGGACTGTAGTTGACATGATAGCAGCGTTCCAGTATCTTAGGGATTGCCACAAAGAAGAGGGATTCAAGCTATTCTCCAAAGCACTGAAGGCAGGACAAGAAACAATGTGAGTTGCGTGGCTTACGGGGAGGAAAGGGTCCTGATTCCTTTCATTAGCTGCAGCTGGGAACACAGTGTTTAAAAAGGGAAGCTGCGCACAGCAAAGTTGTTGGGAGAAATTCATGAATTATCTGATATCGTTGAGACTTACCTGGGTTCCTGGCATCTTCCCAACTGTGTGTGTTTTGCTGAGCTTTCAAGTCTGCAATTTCTTCTCCTGCCCTGTCAAGTTATTTACTGCAGCATGGTTTGTATGGATTTTTATTTACAGTTTATATGTACTTTGTTTTCAGACTGAATTTCCTCCACTTAAACACTCTCCTTGGAAGAGTTTTTTTTTTTTTTTTTTATCCAGCAGAGTGTAACCTGGGCATTGGGGAGAAGGTTGGAGGTACTAAAGGGACACTTCTTGCTTATTTGACTGTGTTGCCTTTGTGCCATGCCCTGGGTCATCACATCCCCAATGTGAGTGATGTTGAACTGGACATGCCCACCCTGGCCATGCCCATCACCTGTGCCCCCCTCCACACACAAGGTCAAACACAACCCTGATGCAGCCCTCAATGGAATTGAGTTTGACACCGCTGGCTTAGGGGGACAAACATTAAACACATTGTAAATGCATGTTACTAAGAATTTCCACAATTCTTCCTTACTGGGTTCCACTTTATTTCATCTGTTGCTTTATGTCTTCATGCAACACAAACACTCTGTCTCTCCATCTCTCTCTCTGTTCTGACCCAACCCTGATACCAGCAAGAAAATCTCAAACAAACGCAGCGACTCAAACCTTCACAGCTTTAATCTACAAATAAACTTTTTTGTAGCTAAAAGATGACTTGCAGCCAATTAGTCTAACTAGAAAAGCCCTGACAGAATTCCTCAGATAAGCCAGAGTCTCTACATACAATGCTGGGTTCTTCAAACGTTTTTGATTTCTGCAAAAGCAAAAATCCTTTGAAACCAGGCTTATATTGCCTGAAGGGAGGGGCCATTATGTTGCATTCTTACTCCCAAATCACCTGTGCTGCTCCAGTTGTTCTCTTCTACTAATCATCCTGCACTCACTCGCACTTACCACAGTCTCCTTGGGAATCTTCTCTTCACTGCTGCTGGCTAACCATAAGACTCTCCCCCTCCCTCCCTCCCTCCCTCCCCCCCCCCCCCTCTCTCTCTCTGTCACACATAGATACACACATAGACACACACAAACAAAACAATGGGTAATCTGAAAGATTGGCTGGGAACTTTTGAAGAACAGAGTTAACAAGTTAGCAGAGGGTATTATGCCAACAGAACCATGGAGGCACAGTGGTTAGAATGCAGTACTGCAGGCTATTTCTTCTGACTGTCGACTGCCAACAGTTCAGCAGTTCGATTCTCACCAGCTCAAGGTTGACTCAGCTTTCCATCCTTCTGAGGTGGGTAAAATGAGGACCCAGATTGTTGGGAGCAATATGCTGACTCTGTAAACTGCTTAGAGAGGGCTGTGAAGCTCTATGAAGTAGTATATAAGTCTAAATGCTATTGCTATTATACAAAGGTTAGCTATGCATTTGGGGTTCCTGTTCTACATGTAGATGAAGATAATTCTCTTTAAAAGTACATTGAAACAGTGGAAAACTTGATTTTCGTGATATCATCAATGAGGAAGTCTTCACTGAAACAGCATTTATTGTACAGTAATGATCTAATAGTCAGTAAAATTTAAAATGAAGCTATAGTCTTAGAGTTTGATGAACAGTTTTGGCAGGAGAAACCAGATGTCATGATTCCGAGTAATGAACCTAATCGAATCAGGATTCTGAGGCTTCAGTCAGGCTCAAAAGATCTTTATTGAGTACATCATGTCAGTACGTGGAAAGGTAAAACTAGCTCTGAGTCATTCCCGTACTTTATGGTAGTTAAAAGAATAGAAACTCCCCACCCCCCTGTTCTGACCAAGGCTTATGGAGACATTAATAAATGCATGTTAGTCCCGAAAACACTTTTTTTCTTTATTTTCTTTATTATGAGTCTGAAGCAGTTTGTAAATAGTCTCATGGAAGTCTGCCAAAGTTCTTCGGGATAAGTCTGATAAGCACACACCTTTATCTTCCTTGAAATGCTGCCAACAACTAAATTTCCAATTAGTTATACAAGGCCAAAACACATTCAACACCATTCAACACCAAACTTCAGGTTTCAAACCGACTAGTATGAACAAAGTTGCTTCCTGCAAAGGTTCCTTTGCTCCTTTGCTCCTCCTTTATGTCTTATGAGAGGGCCAATCACCTCCAAGCCTTACTCCCGAGTTGCCCCTTTTCTCTTAACTGTTCTTGCCTTCTGGCAGCTCTGTGCATGCACACACTGGGAACAAACTCCCCTTGTTCCTCTGCCTCACTGCTGGCAGATTCTGGAGGCTCCAGAGTTAGCACATAACTCCCAGAGGGCCCTGACCCCATCTCTGTATTGGATGCAGGACCCTCATCCAAGTCCTCCGCAGACTCTTGGACTGGCCCATATTCCTCCCCACTGTTCGACACTGCTGCCATCTCCGCAGGCTGCTGATGGACCACAACACCCCCTCAGGTGTCTTTGGTCATCAGTCCACCCACCTTGGTCTCAGCAGATCTTTGTTGCCATGAACTTGACTCTCACATTGATTCTGGACAATGTTTTGTCTATTCGGTTAAGGCACCACATTTCAATACCTTCTGACTTCCCCCATCCCCCCAAGAATAGCAACCGAGAAAAAAAAACGAAAGTAAGCATGGCCAAAATCATTTTGAGTGTTGACACCAACAGTACTCTTATATGAAAACTGTCAGCCATGAAAGCCATATTTTTTTTTTTATTAGCCATATATTTTCTTAGAAGCTTGGAGGCTGCCACAGTTAGTGCCTGTGGATTTGGGAGGGGGGAGTTCTTAGGGAGTAGTAGATTAGACTTAACAACATTCTTCTCAAAAGTCAAGGACATGTCAGACTGCACCTGGATGGAATTGGTGAAGGTTTGGATTTGGATAGAACAACATTTGATTGGACCATATGATGGACTGATGGGTGCAGGGGATGGATCTTTGATTTTCAGTTGGAGAAGGGAAAACCCGGAAGTTTCAGATTTGTGTTTTCTGAGATGTGCCAATGTGACTTCTTTCACAAATTCTTACCTGGATGGACTTTGGCTCTGAGTGCTGAATTGAAATGGGAAGTTTCTTCGGAATGCTGACAAAACCTATCAAAACGGGATCTACCGTGCTGAACTTACATATCAACCTGGTTCATTCCCAAGCAAATTGCTCCTTTCAAACCTCTCAAAGGAAGTTATGCTTCTTGCAATAAAGACTGCGGCCACTTTGTACCTCCTGCTAATTTTCTTGTTTTCAACCACAGCTTCTGTTCCTCTCCTGGGACCTAAGAAACAAGTCCTTTCCCAAATCGCAGGGATTAATTAGGGGCAAAAGATAGCACGAGAAATCATCAAGCTAGTTAAAAAGAGAAGGGGAACATAGAATATGTTCCATAATTAGAGTGAGTCTAAATGTGAAGCACAACAATGAATCAATTCTCCGTTCAGTGCCATAGTTCAATGAAATAAGCCAACCATTAATTGGACACACAATAATAATGCACAGAAGAATAATTCTCTGTGCATTTGCAAAGTGTGTGCACAACTGCAAATAATAGTATGATAATGACATAGTTCCCAGGAAAGCAAAATACTTAGGAGCCTAGTACTAATGATATCTTTCACTTGAAGTCCTTAGTATGGAAATATTCATGCCTTCTTCAATTGTAGCTTCCAATGCACTGCATTTATCAAACCTTCCTTTTTTTTGCAGACTATGAAACAGTACATATTCACAGCTTCTTCGACTCTTGTGGCATTCTTGAGAGGTGAGACACCTAGTGGCGTAGCTAAACTATAAATTTCTTCAACTTTATATATGAAATATTTTTAAAAACTGGAATATTTGTGACTAAGAGATTACTTTTGCAGCCCCTGAATTGGTATGGGATACAACTGAAACAAAAAGCTGTTTACTTTTTGGTGGCTAATTGAAACAATTGTCAGAAAAAAAAATTGCTATTGAACTTTAGATTTTTGCCAGTTTGGCTTAATTTGTACGAACAAGACAAACCTTATTTCACTGGTTTTATACTTCTTTATTCTAACCAGTGGTGTTTTGGACCAGTTCTACTGAACTGGTAGTAAAAAAAAGCTGACAATCAGCTGAGAGGAGGGGAAAAAATCCTCCTATCAGCTCAGAAGAAAAAGAAGAGAAAAGTGTAGGATTGGTCCTCTCACCTGCCCCTGAGCTTTTCTCTTCTTTTTAAAAAAATTTTTTATTGGTTTTTAAAACAAACATAAACAAACAAAACATAAATATCAACCCATCTTCCATATATGTACGTACGGTGTGCCGGTTGGTTTACAAATTGTTTTGTGCTTCCATTTCATAGTCTTCAATTATAATTACATTGTATATAATCTCGTATTTTCAATCAATATATTAAATACTTTAATATCATTATTAATCAATCATTTGACTATACTTTTATTCATTCATGTTTTACAAAATGATCATATTTTGCTTAATTTGTGTTATGACAATCCATATTATCATCCCAGATCTATCCTAGAATCATTTTATAGATATAATAAGAAAAAAATACATCTTTATATATTTATTATTTTTTAAAAGTCTACATATTTCATTACTATATTTTATTGTCTAACCATTGATAAAATAGATCTCAAATTTTATAAAATTGTTTATCATCTTGTTCTCTAATTTCAAATGTCAATCTACTCATTTCAGCACATTCCAATATTTTCTTAATGATTTCCTCCTGTGATGGTATTTTCTCATTTTTCCAGCTTTTAGCAAATACAATCCTAGAAGCTGTTAATACATTTACAATCAAATATTTCAATTCTTTACTATATATTTCAGGTAAAATTCCCAATAAAAATATCTCTGGTTTCAAATCTATATGTTTTTTTGTCATTTTTTCCAACCACGTGTGGATTTTAGTCCAGTATTTTTTTAGCATCCGCACAAGTCCACCACATATGGTAATATGAGCCAGGTGTCTGATGACATTTCCAATATTTTTCAGATTTATTCTTGAACATTCTTGCTATTCTTGTCGGGGGAAAATGCCACCTGTAAAACATCTTATACAAATTTGCTTTATATGCTGTCGACATTGTCATTTTATAATTTTGAGACCACAATTTTTGCCATTTCTCTAGATCAATCCCATATCCAAAATTCTTCCCCCAAGCAATCATAGTTTCTTTAACTTTTTCTTCTTCTAGTTTGATTTCCAATACATATCCATACAATTTTTTAATCACCTTTTTATCAGTACCTGTCAAGATCTTATCTAAATCAATTTATCATAGAAACCTTCTTTTTTAGAATCTTTATCATATCTTGAATGTATTTGCGCATATGAAAACCAATTCAGCTTTATACCTTGTTCCTCTAGTTTTTGTATAGATTTAAGTTCACCCTTTTCATTCAATATTTCACCATATCTAACTGTTTGTTCCTTTTTGTATATTATAGGATAAGAAAATGCTTCAATAGTCAATAGCCAGACTGGAATTTTCAAATAACATTGTCTTTTAATCTTCTCCCAGTTTAACCACAGAGACTCCCATATATAATGTCTTCTAAAATACCCCTGTGTTTTAGTTCCTTGATACCGTAAAAAAGCATGCCGCCCCAACAACAGATCATGTCCTTCTAATGCCAACAATCTAGTATTTCTTATTGTTATCCATTCCTTAACCCACATCAAATTTGTAGCTTGGTAATACAACTCCCAATTGGGCAAACCAAATCCTCCTCTTATTCTAGCATCTTGCAAAAGTTTTAACTTTATTCTCACTTTCTTACCTTGCCATATATATTTCAACACAATTTTATTTAAATCTTCAAAGTAGTTTTTTCCAAGCCTAATTGGAATTGTTTGAAACAAATATAAAATTCTGGGGAATATATTCATCTTGATTGTTGATATTCTCCCTATTAATGACAGTTGTAAATTTTCCCATTTCGCCAAATCTAGCGCTATCTGCTGTTTAAGTTTGATATAATTATTCTCTTTTAGTGTACTGCATCTTGCTATCAAGTATATCCCCAAGTACTTGATCTTATTTGTAACCTGAATTTTCAATAGGTCTGCTAGTTCTTCCTCTTGTCTTGATAGCATGTTCTTTGTCAAGATCTTTGTCTTATCTTTATTTATTTTCAAAACAGCCACTTTTCCATATGTCTTTATCTTTTCTATCAATTTTGATGCTGTTTCTAGTGGGTCTTCTAAGATGAAAACCAGATCATCTGCAAATGCTTGCAACTTAAATTCTTCCTTTTTAATTTTCATCCCTTTAATATTTTTTTCATCTCTAATATTTCTATTTAGCACTTCCAAAGTTAACACAAACAACAGAGGTGATAGTGGGCACCCTTGTATTGTTCCTTTTCTTATATTGATAGAGTCTGTCAGTTCTCCCTCTATTATTACCTTTGCCATTTGCTTATGATATATAGCTTCTATTGCTTGAATAAATTTCCTTGCAAAACCCATCTGTTCCAGCAGTAATAACATGAATCACCAATTCACATTATCAAATGCCTTCTGTGCATCTAGAAATATCAGAGCCATTTGTTTTTCAGGATGTGCCTCGTAGTATTCCAAAGTGTCCAAGATTACTCTCATATTGTCTTTAATTTGTCTCTTTGGCAGAAATCCATTTTGATCAGGATGGATAAAATTATTTAAGTATTTTTTAAGTCTTTCTGCCAATATTGAAGCAAAAATTTTATAATCTGCGTTTAGTAGGGAAATAGGTCTATAGTTCTCGATTTGTAATAGATCGGTCTCCTCTTTTGGAACAAGTGTGATATAAGCTTCTGACCATGATTTAGGTATCCTCTTCTTTAACATAACTTCATTCATAACTTCTAGCAGTGGAAAGTTCAATGATTCTTGTAATGCTTTATAAAATTCTGCTGGAAGTCCATCTGGGCCTGGCGCCTTTCCATTATTTTGCTTCTTGAGTGCTTCAGTTAACTCCATCATCGTTATATTGCTTTCTAACATTGTTTCAATCTCTTTAGGTATCTGGGGTAAATTAGCATTCTGGAAATACTGTTTAACTCTTTCCTCATCAATATTCTCTTGTGTGTATAGTTTCCTATAATAGTCTCGAATGATTTCCTTCTTCTCTTTACTACCATAGCAAACTTGGCCTTGGTCATCTATTAATTGCAATGTTTTCCTTGATTCTTTCTCCTTTCTCAATTTATATGCTAACCATCTACCTGGTTTATTTGCATCTTCAAAGTAGTTCTGTTTAGCACCTCTAATTTTTTGTGCAATTCTTCTTTTTCTATTAGACCCATTTTATGTTTGGTTATGTCCATTTTTAACTTAATGTCCTTTTTTTGTGGCATTTTCTGTAGATCTTTTTCAAGTCCTTTACATTCATCCTCTAATGTCTTAGAGGCTAATCTTTTCGTGTTATTTCTTTTCCTTGTATAGTCTATTATCAAGCCTCTGACATATGCCTTCATTGTATCCCATACATTCTAGATTGATGTATCTTCTTTTTTGTTTTCTCTAAAGAAAAAAGCCAGTTCTTTCTCCATCCACTGTGTGAAGTCTTTTTCCTTTAAAATAGTTTTATTTAATGTCCATCTAGATCTTCTTCTTTGTCCTTTCCATTTAATTGTCATTGGATTGTGATCTGCCCAAGTACTTGTTTCAATATTTATTTCTTGAATATTAGTTAACAATTCTATTGACATCCATATCATATCTGTTCTGGTCCATGATAAATGTCTATTTGAGTAGAAGGTGTATAGTTTGGTTTTAGCATTTCTTTCTCTCCATGTATCTTTTAAGTTTATTTCATCTACCATTTTTCTCTTCTTTATCCTCTCAGCTGATTGGAGCTGCAGGTCTCAGCTGGTATGGGAAAGCTGCACACCAGTATTAGGCAAAGCATGCCCACCAAGCCATGCCCACTGAACCGGTCAAATTGGTAAAACAATTTGAATCTCACCACTGATTCTAACTACAGTCTTTCAGATTCTGCTAAGTTTCACAGGCATCGGTTATATTACATTCTGGTTTGAAGCTTGCACTGGAGTCATAAGAAAGTATATTCCTAGATCAGACAAATTATCTAGTCTTCTCTTAATCCACAAAGAAGAGGGGGTCAAATTGTTCTCCAAAGCACCGGAGGGCAAGACAAGAAATAATGGTTGGAAACTAATCAAAGAGAGAAGCTGGAATTAAGGAGAAACTTCCTAACAGTGAGGACAATTAACTGGTGGAATAGCTTGCCTGCAGAAATTGTGGGCCTCTATCACTGGAGGCTTTTAAACAGAGACTGGACAGTCACTTGTCTGAGATGGTATAGGTTCTCCTGCTTGAGCAGGGGGCTGGACTAGAAGATCTCAAAGTACCTTCCAGCTCTATTCTGATTGATTGATCAATGATTGATTGATTGATGTTGTAGGCCTGAAAGTTTTCCAGATGTTTGTACTGATGTTCTTCAACCGAACTCCTAAACTTATTTCCCTAGGACATTTTGATTCTTTCAGTTTTCACCATTTTTCCCCTGTTTGTGATAACCCAGAATATCTCAGAAATATAACAAAACCCAAAACGTAACTAAAAGTCCTTTAATGCCTTCAACTTGGCTTCACTGTTTAATTGTTCACAGTGGAGGAGTAAACTATTTTCAAAATAACATTTCAAAGGAAAGAAACACAGTTCACATTCAAAGAGCCGATAACGAAGGAAAAATCAAAAACAAACCGCCCTGAATAAAGTTCCATGACAGACCAGGATAGATAATTGCTAACTTCAGGAAGATAACCAGGTACAGTCCATTGGAAGAACGCCAACCAAGATAAACCTTCTTTAGGAATAAATCACTAATTGTCTCCAGCATCTGTTAGCATGCAGGTCCAACCTTTTATGCAATCTCACACCTGCAACCCATGAAGAGGATCATGGCCCTCTCCTCCCGAGTAGACCACATTTTACCCTAACCCTCTCCTCCCTGAATGCCCTAGGATGGATAGGGGATGGAGATGGGTCCTCCTATGATTGGTCAGCCAGCCTCTGCCCTTCCCCAGCCTCCTCCACCACTTCTGGAGCCACACTTCCACTCCCTGTTGGCTGTTCCTCCTCTTCCTCAGAGTCAGTCTCCACCAGGGGCATGACACTGTTGATGATAAGGATAGAAGTATGGTTTTTAGTCATGCTTGTTTCTCAAGAGCAAAGTTTGAAAACAAAAGAAAAAGAAATAAAGATATATTCTGCTTGGTATCATCATGTCAGATCTAGATGAGATAAATGTTGTAGTGTTAAATCTTTAAGGTGATGGGTGAATCCATCCAAAAGTGGGAAGCTAGTCATCATTTCATATCTTTTATCTATATCTACCACATATAAGTATATCCATCATATTCCAAAAATGCTTCTGAACTTCTAAATTGCTCCAAAAAAAAAACAAAAAACAAAGTCATGATTTTGATGAGAGTCTTAGCAGAGAGATGACAGAGAGGCTTCCTAATCAGGAAAAGCCACCAAGAATATGCTGGGGTGATCCGGGATGCTAAAACTCTACAAACAAGTGCCAAAGAGGTAACAAACTATTGCTTTTGTTCAGGTTATACTAATATGTCTATTAACGAATAACAAGTTAATATCCCATCCTATCCTGATCCTAAATTTCATTAGAATCGATAACTACCGTATCTAGTTAAGTATTTCAGAGGGGTTGATTTGAAGAAAAAAGTTTTTGGAATTAGCTTAAATTATGGCAGTTGTATACTAAACATACAAGTAGTCATTGATTTAGTATCAGTCTCTTATCAGTCTCTTGTCTTACAATCAGTCACTGTCAAACTTACGACAGATCTCCTTATGACCCTACTGTTCCAAATCAAAGCAAATATGGAGGAGGAGGAGGAGGAGGAGGAGGAGGAGGAGGAGGAGGAGGAGGAGGAGGAGATCAGCAATATGATTTTATTACATATTGGCTGTGTAATTCCATATTTCATGCTATTTTCATTTTGCTACATAATTCCCTATCTAGTTGATCTGTGCATTGGTGTCTAAGCATTTCATTCATAGAATGATTGAATAGCAATAGCGCTTAGACTTATATGCTGCTTTACAGGGCTTCACAGCTCTCTCTAAGCAGATTTGCAGAGTCAGCATATTGCCCCCAACCATCTGGGTCCTCATTTTACTGAACTCAGAAGAATTGGGCTGAGTTAACCTTGAGCCTGGTGATAATCGAACTGTCAAATTAGCCTGCAGTACTGCATTCTAATCACTGTGCCACTGTAGCTCATTATGTAAACATTACAAGCATATAAACAAATATATATATATACATACATACATACATACATACATACATACATTACAACCTGTAAAAACTAGATTGTGCCTTACTCCTGAGTTTTTCCCTAATCCATCCCATCTCTCTTTGTAAAAACAGGTCATTTCAATATTGTTATTATTTAAAGAACAATATTTCTTAAAATGCTTTGAATGGCTTATTTCATGCACAGTAATATCAGAATAACAGAGTTGCAAGGGACCTTGGAGATTTTCTAGTCCAACCACCTATATATACCTTATATAGGCTTATGTACCCTATACCATTCCAGATAAATGGCTGTCCAATCTCTTTTTGAAAGCCTCCAGTGATGAAACATCTACAACTTCTGAAGACAAGCTGTTTCACTCTTTGATTGCTCTCGCCATTAGGACATTTCTCCTTCATTCTAGGTTGCTTGGTTAGTTTCCATCCATTGTTTGTCTTGCCTTCTGGTGCTTCGGAAAATAGGTTGGCCCCCTTTTCTTTGTGGTAGCCCCTCAAATATTGGAACACTGTTATCATGTCAGCCCTAGACTTCTTCACTATCAAAAAGTCTTTCAGATCTTTCATTCTCATAATTCATTTTCTCATAGAAGTAATGTCAACACCTAGCATTAAAGACATCTAACTGTATTAGCATTGGCCACCTGCAGTGGGAAAAAAAATATATTTAGAATTGAGATTGAAACTTCAATATTTTGGAAACAATTTTTTTTTTTAAAAAAGGACTACCCTCAACTTGATTTTGCATCTTTCCCCTGGATGAATTGATCAGCTGCCAAGATTAACCGAGGCATCTGTATTGGGGAGATAGTCTTCAGAATTATCTCTGCAGTTTTTATCTATTCCTGGTTGCCTCTTGTCATTGTGTATTATTTTTTTAATCAGGGCTCAGAAAAGAAATATGGAAACATAAAATCTGACAATGCTACATGTTATGTTTGTTATCAAGAGACTTCATTCACAAACCTCGACAGCGAATAACTGTTGTTCCCTCGGCAAAATCAGGTCTTTCTGGAAGTTGTGCATTAAATTTTACATAAAATAAGTTACATTCCAGAGAGCATTACTTCCACAGACATTTTTTTATTTTCTTTTTAAGATATGATGAAGTAACATCCTTCTTAATTCCTTTATCATGATTCCACCTCCTCCCCCTCTCCTCTTTAGGTGAAATGCACATTTAGCAGTAAACAGAGGAGAAAATACAATCTTGATGCAGGGATTGTTTCGAGTGGTATTATCTGCTCCCAGTCTCATTACATCGAGAATAATAACGACAGCTAATTTAAGCTTAATGCATAGGCAATTTCTTAGAATATCCACACCACACTTGTTTTCTGAGAGACAATGATGTCAAGGCTTAATTCGGCAAGCAAAGCATAATTCAGCAGATTCTTAGCTCGCTGAGAAAAGATAAAAATCCCCTTTCATAAGGAAATTGTTCTCTGGCAAATGCAAGGATCATTCATAATTCAGCAGATATGCAAACCCCTCAAGTCATTCATTGACATGCAGAGGTCTAGCCTGATTAAATAAAGAACTACATGGATCCACTCCAGCTCAAGAAAAAATAAAGTCTTTGCCCATTTGAGCATTCAGGTATAACAGCAATATTATGACTGCCTACTTAGTACTTACGGTTGCTGTTTATTTGACATGGGTGGAAATAACAAAAGCAATTTTGTTCAACAATGCAGTAGCTTCTTCACATTCCTGGCCCGTTTTGTCATGTTGGGATGCTAAATGACGTGGGGAGCAGAGTCCACAGCATGAATGTTCCCCTATCTTGTATGTTGCAAGTGTGGAAAAGAGCAACAATGATGATCAGGTGGCTGGAGGCTAAAAGATATGAAGAACATTTGCAGGAATTAGGTATGTCTAGTCCAGTGAAGAAAAGGACTAAAGGTGACATGATAACAGTGCTCCAATATTTGAGAAGAAGAAGGGGTCGACTTATTTTCCACAGTACCAGAAGACAAGACAAGAAGCAACGGGTGGAAATTAATCAAGGAGTGAAGCAATTAAGGAGAAATTTCCTAACTGTGAGAACAATCAACCAGTGGAATGAGTTACTTTTAGAGGTGGAAGGTGCTCCATTACTGGAGGGTTTTAAAAAGAGACTGGAGAGCCAGTTAATTGAAATGCTTAAGCAGGGGTTGGACTAGAAGACCTCCAAGATCCTTTCCAACTCTTTTATTCTATGTTCTATGAGATTGCTATTTAGGAAAGAATAAAATTGATGCTGGGTGGGTTGTCATGCATGCAATGTTTAGCAAGGAGGAGACAAAAAATGCATAGCTTATTTTATAAGTAAGTTGAGCTCTTGTATGTAGCCTCTGGAAAAGCGACTCCATTGGTTTCAATGAGATCTAAATGCCTATACAGTAACATTGGGCTCAGTAAATTTTAATAACTTAATATAATGATATGCTTATTATTCCATTATCATTATTTCTATGCTTCTAGAGGGACATTGGGAAGAAGTCGTTTGGTTCACATGCTGATGCAAAGTAATTGTACAGTTTTAAATGCATACAGAGTGACATTCAGTTATTTAGCATTTGAACTCGTTCAGTTTTAGTGAGGCAGATTGCCGATAGCAACCTTGATATTAAAATGCATCTGTTAAAACTAAGGGAGATTATGTTTTTTTGTGAACTCAACTAGAATGTTGAGAGGATATTGTAGGAAGACTCCCAAGATGGCTGCCCCAGGCAAACTTCTTGTTAATTCATAAATGTTTGCAGTGGTTGGATAGTTACTAAATACTTATTTTCCAAGAAGGTTAACTCATATGTCACAACAGTGCTTTTTCAAGATGAAACTGGACTTTCTGGTTTTTCTTTGAAGACATTTTGCTTCTCATCCAAGCAAATGAGAAGTGATAAGATATCGATGAGAAGTGAAACATCTTCAAAGAAAACCCAGAAAATCCAGTTTCTTCTTGAAAAAGCACCTTTGGGACAACCATGACCTGGATGACTGAGAATCTCCATAGAAACCTAACTCATATGGTTCTTGGTTTAATTCTTCTCTTACCACACAGCTTTCAATTTGAATTCATCTGTTTTCTTTGCAAATGGACACATTGACAAACAAAATCCTATATAGAAGATGTTTACTTTCTAATAGTGATGGAGCCTATGAGAGATATGTTTGCAAAAATGCATATACTAGGCTGAATTCTACCCAAAAATAAATAAAAAATAAATGTGCAGTATATATATATGGCATTCAGCTTTGTTCGGGAATTTTCCCACGTCATTGTAGTTGTGCTTTTAAAGTTGTAGCAACGTTTCGGCAGAATCTCATCTGCCATCATCAGGCTTCTGTGTTGTGTTCATACATGCCATACATGTAAGTACCTGTGAAAACTTAAGAAAATATAAGAAGCACAGAGCCGAAGACAGAAGCCTGAAGATGATGAATGAGACTTCATTGAAACGTTGCCTAGATACTTCCAGTCTTACGCGGGAGAAAACCCGAATAACCAAAGATCCACATACTAATACCCGTGAGAACCTCAGAAAACAAATATATATATAAGTACATGGAAGAGCAACCAGAATGATTAGGGAACTGGAGACTAAAACATATGAAGAACAGTTAAAGGAACTGGGCCTGGCTAGTCTAGTAAAGAGAAGGACCAGGGGAAACATGATAGCAGTCTTCCAATATTTCAGGGGCTGCCACAGAGAGGAAGGGGTCAAGCTATTTTCTAAAGTGCCTGCAGGCCAGACAAGGAATAATGGATGAGATATAAGGAGAGATATAACCTGGAAATAGGAGAAACTTTCTGACAGTGAGAACAATCAACTAATGGAACAACTTGCCCTCGGAAGTTGTGGGAGTGCCATCACTTGAGACTTTCAAGAAGAGCTTGGACTCCCATCTGTCAGAAATGGTGTAGGGGCTCCCCCTTGGGCAGGGGGATGGACTAGATGACCTTCAAGGTCCCTTCCAACTTGGATTATCTGTTATCTGTTATTCTGCACAGTGGAATAGCTTGCCTTCAGAAGTTCTGGGTGCTTCATTACTGGAGGATTTTTAAGAAGACACTGGACAGTCATTTGTCTGAAATGGTATGGTCTCCTACTTGAGCAGGGGGATGGACTAGAAGACCTCCAAGGTCTCTTCCAAATCTATTATATTCTGATTGATTGAAAATCTAAAAATAAAGCATCAAAGATAAAACAAGTTGTTTCTTCTTCTTCTTCTTCTTCTTCTTCTTCTTCTTCTTCTTCTTCTTCTTCTTCTTCTTCTTCTTCTTCTTCTTCTTCTTCTTCTTCTTCTTCTTCTTCTTCTTCTTCTTCTTCTTCTTCTAAGCAAGAAATAAAAAAAAAAACACAACACACACAATTATATTCTGACCTAAGGAAAGGGCCATGTTTTTAACCATTTTCTAAATATTAATAAGGTGGGAATCATGCAAATCTACTGTAATCTTGTTCCAAAGGGAAGTCACAACAGATTTGTGTTTTGGATAATTATTCAGGCTGATGCTAAAAGAACCATTTAAAATTCAACCATATGTCTGTATAGAACATGGTATGTTCTCAAAATTAGAGCTATTCTACTGACATCTAAGTTAAGTATTGGAGTTAACAATTTAAGTACTGAATAGAAAGTTCTGACATGGTTATTAGTTTTATTGGCTTTTTCAGGCTTAAATATTTTCTGTTAATTTTTTTTTTTTTAGGAAATTTCTTCTTTCACTTAGGCCCAGCCACTCCTTATATTCTGAAGAAGGCATATGATTAAATCAAGTATCAATGACCTCTTAAAATTTATTCAGAAGTGGATATTCGTTCCTACAGCAAACATATAGTCCATGGAAATTTGGTGAGTAAATTAAAGTTTTCCCCCCTCCATAGATTTTTTTCTATTTCTTTTTTTCCCTTTCTGCCAGCTGTTAAGATGACTGTTTATTATTTATCAATTGCTCTAACCTTACCTTACAAACCTGTGTGTTTTATTGCATTCTACAAATGATTTTACTATAATTAAACGTGGCACCCAAGGATCATAAAGAAAGAAAGGAATGGGTGAAAGGGTTAGCCTTTGCACTCCTGATCATAATTTCAACCTTGTTTTTCTTCTTTTTCTCCTCCCAAGTAATGCCATCAAGCAAGCAAAGCTGCAAGCTGCTGACATGAAAACTAGAGCTTGGGGAGGAAAAATTGTAAAGAGGTTGCTTCTCAACCTTAGCAACATTAAGATGGGTGGACTTCAACTCCCAGAATTTCCCAGATGGCTAAATTCTGCTTTAGAATGATTGCTCTGTCCTCGCTACACCTTAGTCTGTGTGCAGCTCTACATGCAGCTCAACCCATCTATCTTTCAATAAAACAGACTGTGTGCCTAGATCTGAATGCTTTTTGAAAGAACAGGGTATGGTGAAACTTGGGAAAATAAGGATACATACAATGAGAACCAAATAAAAGACAGTATTGAGTTACTGCTAAACATAACAATTCATAAATACAAGCAATTTAAATCTCACCAGTGATGCTCTGTGTGGGATGTGGGTTTGTCCTTGGAAGACCATTTGCCTTCTCCAAATGCTAAAGGAAATGGAGATGGGAAAAGGGTTGGGTCAGCTTCAAAAACCATATACTTAGAGCATGTGGATATGGGTTTGTCCTTGGATGACCATGTGCCACAGAAGATGGATTCTTCCTTGTTTTTCCTCCTTCTCCAAATGCTAAAGGAAAATGGAGTCTGGTTTCCCAGTGTGCACTTGGTTTGAGAGTGTGGGCTGATGTGTAAGTAGATTGGGTCAGCTACAAACAATATACTAGATGGGATTAGAGCCCAACAACAGTATATAAAGATAATATGTTGGGACCTATTTGTCCCTCCAGCCACTAGATGGGGCTAGAGAGCAACAACGGTATATAAAGGTTATGTACTGGGGCATGTTTGTCCCTCTGGTCACTAGATGGGGCTAGAGAGAAACAACACTATGCAAAGATTATATGCTGGGGCATGAAAACGATGCTGCTCCCAGGCAATGAGTCTTGAAAGTTACAAGAGGATGATTTGAGCTTGTTAAGTAGTAAAACTGGAGAACATGAAAGAATAAGCGCTGACTAAAAGGTGAGCCTCATAAGACTCTAAAGATATTTTTTTAGATTCAGACATATAGATTGGCCTTTCAAAATCTATAAATAGTAGAGACTCCATAGAAAGGAACTCTGAAAGCTGTTATTTGTCGTATAAAGGGTCCTCACATTATCAAATGCTCCAGGCCATGTGCTATGAATCAAAGGCCCTGGTAATATAAATAGAATTATGGAATCAAGCACAACATGCATCTGGAAAATCCATCTTCCTACATCTTAATAAAACTGAAGGGAAGGCTGAAAAAGCACAGTAGCTATGATCCAAAATCTCTGGTGCCCATTTCCCAGCCTTTCCCCACCACTGATGAAGTCAGAAGAATCTAAACGTTACACTCAGTCGCCTACAAATTATAGCAAGATTCCCCAAGGATATACTAAAAAGTTTAATTTCACAATGAAGGATTTCCTCTCACTCAAAGCACCATCGACTAAGAACAGTGATTTTTTTTTTTTTTTGCAAATTATTCAGCCGGTTTCCGTGAAAGTTGAGGAATAACCTTTATATAAGCTCATTGGATAAGTGGTTGTCCAATCTCTTCTTGAAAACCTTCAATAATGGAACACCCACAACTTCTGAAGTCGTTTCAACGGTTAATTGTTCTCACTGTTAAAAAGAAATATCCTTAATCTTTTCGACCTTATCCCTTATCCATTATCTTTCCTTTCATTTACTTCCCTCAATTTTGCAAATAAAAAAGAAAAGAATTTTTGTAATTCCTTTCAACATTGAACTGGCCTCCCCAAAGCATGTAGCTTTGCTTGTCAATCATTGCTTCAGCCTTAATTTGCTTTGGTTGATTTCTCCAGCACTCCAGCACTCACTAAACCAAGATGTGATGATACATCTAATTCCAAACCAATTATTTAATACGATTTAACTGGTCGGCTGGGCTTGAACTCTGGAGAGGTTTAAGTGTCAACACAAGGCTAATTCCAGGCTCCTTTTCTGTTCCTTTTACCATTTGTATATTTTCTTTTTGAAACAGCTGTCCACCTTTCATGTGTCTTTCTTCTTTTTAACCACTTCCTAGGTATCTGTTCAATATTACCACATTAAAAATATTCCTTCTGGAACATAAAATTCAGGAGGAGGAGGAGGAGGAGGAGGAGGAGGAGGAGAATAAGGACATAGAACATGGAAGGGATCTATCTCCTGCTTGAGAAGGAGATCCTGTACAATTTCAGACAGAGGGCTGTCTGTATTCTTGAAAGCCTCCAGTGATGGAGGACTCACAACTTTTGAAGGTTGGGGGTGGGGGGGTGGGAGGAGGAACAATATCTATTCTAGTAAATATTATTTGGAAACATTTTCAGAGTAAAAGTTGCAAATAGTTCTTTTGTTTTCTTTTCTTTTTTTTTGGCCTGAGCTTATTGACATCTGGAAGAGCTCTTTATTATGGTTTTCAGATGAATTGTCAGATTGTGTTTTTATAGCTATACCACATTTTAAATTACTTTATTGAATCTCTCTGGGAAATTACATGTTAGCATGCATACCATGCATACCATGGATTTGGTCAAGCATGGCCATTTGTAGAATTTATGCCTGAATGGTTTATTGCTTCCTAAATTTGTGTTTATATTCTTTTTACTGTGTGTGTGTGTGTGTGTATGTGTGTGTGTGTGTATGTATGTATATGTATGTATGTATGTATGTATGTGTGTATATATATATATATATATATATATATATATATATATATATATATATATATAATTTTTCTTCAGTTTTCGCGGTACTTACATGTATGTTATTCAGCTTTGTTCGGGTATTTTCCCACGTCATTATAGTTGTGCTTTTAAAGTTGTACCTTCTGGAAGAAGCCTGATGATGGCAGATGAGATTCTGCCAAGCGTTGCTACAACTTTAAAAACACAACTATAATGACATGGGAAAATACTCTAACAAAGCTGAATACCATATAGATAGATAGATAGATAGATAGATAGATAGATAGATAGATAGATAGATAGATAGATAGATAGATAGATAGATAGATATAGATATAGATATAGATATAGATATAGATATAGATATAGATATAGATATAGATTTGTTTTCTTAAGTTTTCACGGGTATTTATATGTATGTTATTTAGCTTTGTTCGGGTACATCATTATAGCTGTGCTTTTAAAGTTGTAGTGACGTTTCAGCAGAATCTCATCTGCCATCATCAGGCTGGTGTATTGGGTTCGTCTGTGTGTCAGGCTTTCACAGCCATTTCTGTTTTAAATTTGGGGCTAGCCTCATGCTGTGTTAGAATGTTTTTTGGGGGGATTTTTAGAATGTTGGGAGTCTTGGTCCGTGTTTATTGGTCTTGGAGTTTGCTGTGTTCTACTTGATTGGTGTTTCTAACCTCTTCTGTCTGTTTTGTAGCTTTTTTTTGTCTTGATTGGCTGGCAACATTGTGTTTCCTGTATTGGAGGCTTTTAGTGCGGCTTGGCTTCGGGTAAATGGATGGCTATCATTTATTAGGAAACTAGGTTTCATCTGGGTGCCTGGATGGGGTGTGTTTGAGCTGGAGGTATCAGGGGGGTCTGTTTGTGCCAGGTGTTTGCTTGGCTTGTGGTGTAGAGAATTTTTTGTTTGTGAGTGCAGGCTTCCAGATAATTGACAGTCTGGTGGAGTCATCTCTTCTATTCATGCTTTCAGGTCTTTTTTCAATCTCTATGGCTTCTCTGATAATTCTGTCACTGGGGTTTTCTATAGTGGCTAGGGTTTTGGTGCCATTGAAGTCAATGCTATGACCTGTGGCTTTCATGTGTTGGACTATTTTAGATAAAAGATAAAATCGACCTGGAAAACCAAGGCATATATGAAGTCCCCTGCGCATCATGTCCTGCCACATACAATGGACAGACCAATAGAAGAATAAGTACCCACCTGGATGAACACAAAAATGCAATAAAAAAACTGGAACACACTTCCTCACTAGTCCAACACACTGTGAGTGTGGCTTGGTGGGCATGACATGGTATGGTGAGTGTGGCAGGGAAAGGTTACTGCAGTGTTCCCATTCCCTCCCCACTCCAGGGGGAAGATTACTACAAAATCCCCATTCCTACCCCACTCCTGGGGGAAGGTTACTGCAAAGTCCCATTCCCTCCCCACCCCACTAACCTGCTTTCCAGTTCTGTTCTCGGCAGGGCAACAAAAGAGGACCCGGCCAATCAGCTGGGACTCAGGAGGCAGAGAATAGATGGGGGTGGGGCCAGTAAGAGGTGGTATTTGTTGGTTCTCTGAACTACTTAAAATTTCCGCTACTGGTTCTCCAGAACTGGTCAGAACCTGCTGAATACCACCTCTGGATGTAGACAGATGTAGATAGATGCTAGATAGATGTAGATAGATGTAGATATATGGTAGATACATAGATAATAGATGATAGATAAATATATGGATGGATGAGGAAAGATAGAAGATAGATAGATAGATAAATAGATAGATAGATAGATAGATAGAAGAATACATAGATGGATAGAGGAAAGATAGATAGATAATAGAGATAAATAGATGGTTGGATGGATGGAAGGATGGATGGATGGATAGACAGATAGATGATAGCTTCCTTTTCCTCTTGTAAGAGGCCTATGCTTGTTTTATAAAATATTTTTAAATGTATTATGCTGGGACTAATGCAGAAAACGGATGGGGGTGATGCCAGTCAGAGATGGTATTTACCAGTTCTCCGAACTACTCAAACTTTCCACTACCAGTTCTCCAGAACCTGCTGAATATCATCTCTGCTGAAGGAGAAGACACTGTCAACCCTGGAGCCATCTTTACTTGGAGAAGGTGTTGAAACTTTCTTCTACCACAGTTCTTGCAGCCCAAAACTTCTCAGAAAATGCATTTCTTTCCTCTTTTTTTTTTTTTGCTTTCCTCAGCTAAAGCGAGCAAGCACTCTAACTCCTAATGAAGATGTGACACCCAGTTTAGTAAGATGAGGCATAATGCATGCAGTGGTTTTTAGAAGTGAAAGAATTAAATGATGTATGCACTGGTTGGTTTATAAATTCAATTGTAGGCCATGTAGTTATAACAGAAACCAAAGAGCAATTGGAGAGCTCCTTTTCATAATTTATAATTCCTCAAGAGAGAAGAGATTTGTATCTCAGAGGCCAGAATCTAGGGGGGAAGAAATCGTGACAATGTCACGAAACCTCAGGCCTATGATAGTTAATTAAGAAACATCAATGAAAAAAAAGAAAGAAATAAATAAACCATATTATCAGGCTACCCTTTCCTGTGAACTTTTTCCTTCATTTGTGTTTCTTTGCTAGATTATCCATTCTCATTTGCCTTCATCTATATTTCCAAGCTTTGCCATACATTAACTGATGCAGTTCCCGGCGGAGTTTTGATTGCACATTTAAACAATGCTAAGCAATTTTTTTTGGCACCAGTCATCTCATGAAAACGAAGTAGCTATCCTTTATTGTTAATGCCTGCATTTACATGACTGAAAAGCTAAACCTGAACCACTATCAGAGAGATTAATACAGCTTTATAAGCACCTCAAAATCCTGAAAACTACTTTCTCTTTGTAGTGTTGGGAGAATTATCCTTTTTGGGTTCAGTTCCAAGTGGGGAAAAAGACCCTGGAAACATGGAGGCTGTTGGGAAAGATGATTCAATGGTGGACAGGACCACATGGCTTGGAGCTCCAAAGTGAAAAGGATGTTCACATATTTCAAGATGTTGGGTGAAGGAAAAGAAGGGCTAAGATGCTGAGAGTCCCTGGGTTTTATGCCCTCTGTTGGGCCACACTTTAATGTTTCCCGTTCCTGTGTAAGAAATGTATCCCATTGGCTGTCAGACACCCAGGCAGAGGTCTTAGCTAACTTTGTAGGTTTTTGGACCACATGGCTTCACCTGAGTGCTGGCTGATGCAATCTTTCCACACCAGGTGGTGAGATGGGCAGAGGACTTTGTTATGTAGAATACTCTGGCCTAGGCCTTAATGGCCTGCTCATTAACAAAGGTGAGGGTGAGCTTCTGCTTCTGAGTTTCTACTCTTTTTAAGGGAAGTATTCTGCCTTTTAAACATTTCCTAGGATATTTCATTTTTTCTAGGAGAGGGGCGGGTGCTAATTTCCTACAGTACGATACTCTTTTATCCTTTTCTTGAGGACTGATCTTCCTATAATACATTTAGCATAATTAAGGCCTCCCATAACACTCATTCCAGCCAAATTATTATTCCGTACTTCAGTTAGAAGTGGGGATTGAAACAAATTATACTGTGTTGAGGGAAGTTCCATTCTTTTTTATCTGTTTGAAACTTTAAAATCTGATTTGTTGACATGTGGACATATATCATGTTTTGTAACTTGATTGTGCAACATTTAAAAGTAAAGCTGTGTGAACCAACCATTTTTTAAAAAAACACAACCCTTTAGGTGTCATTAAATCATACAAGCCATATGTCTAGGGTGACATTGCCTTGAGGAAAAGATGGATTTCTTCAGTATTTGGAGGACTCAAAGGTAACTGGCAAACCAAATCTACTCAGAAATAATATTATCTAATCAACCCAGGAAAACAGGAGCTTGGTTCAAAGGAGACTTTGGAAAAATAATGAAGAAGGATTAGCAGATAGGTAATGGATATTTTGAAAATAACAAGCTGTAATGGTCACTGAGAATAATTAAAGTTGCAGTGCAAAATGTGCAGAGTATTCCATCCAATAAGTTTGGCTAACATTTTATGTGCTTCTTGAAAACTCATTATGTCTATTTACACTATGGAGTAAATCCTTTAAAAATGTGCTCTGTCTTTAATATAGAGCATCTATATTAGAATAGAATGGAGCTGGGAGGGACCTTGAAGGTCTTCTAGTCCAGCCCCTTGCTCAAGCAGGAGAATCTATGCCATTTCAGACAAGTGACTATCCAGTCTCTTCTTAAAAACCTCCCGTGCTGAAGGCAAGGTGTTCTACTGGTTAATTGTCCTCACTGTTAGGAAGTTTCTCCTTAATTACAAGTAGCTTCTCTCTTTGATTATTTTCCAACTGTTGTTTCTTGTCCTGCTCTCTGGTGCTTTGGAGAATAATTTGACCCCCTCTTCTTTTTGGCAACTCCTCAAATACTGGAATATTACTATCATGTCACCCCCTAATTGTTCTTTGTTCCCAAATCCTGCAGCCGTTCTTCATATGTTTTAGTCTCCAGGCCTTTGATCATTTTATTAATGATAATCCACTTCAGATTAAAAGTTTCCTCATATATTGGGACTCACTCTTATCATTTGTGTCAATGCCTTGGTTTGTGCAATAGAGTATGTGTATCAAGATTATGAAATGAGTATGTTACAGCTGAGCTTCAGATTCCATCTCACGACACCTATTCAAAGCGGGCCAGGGAATTCTAGAACTGCACAATACTGTACCCCTACCACACAAGCCACCACTGTTTTTGGTGTCCTTCAACTGTCACATATATTTTGTTAAAAATGCAGTATCTCTACTCACTGTCTCCTACCATTTTATGGCGTCCAATAATAACTCAGGGATATGAGGAATGTCGTAAGAAATTGTGATCAAGATGGTTTTGTGAACATAAAAACAGCAATGTCTGTTTTTAGTTGAGTTTTAGTGCTGTCATGTCATTTTCATAAAAAAAGTATCTACCTCTATCTATCTATCTATCTATCTATCTATCTATCTATCTATCTATCTATCTATCTATCTATCTATCATCCGTCTATCTATCTATCTATCTATCTATCTATCTATCTATCTATCTATCATCTATCTTTTCCAATTTTGTTTTCAGCCCTTGTATTCCAGGATTTCGCACTCAGTAGCTAACCAGGACTGATTCTGCTTTGCTTTTTCAGTTACAAAAAGCACATTATTTTGTTCACTACCATTTCATTCCTATTCATTATTTCTACTTTGTAGTTTGAAAATATACTCTGCTAAAATATTCAATTAATTCTGGCTGGGTTGATTTGTTCTTTAAGTTGCTCCCGAAACTTCACACCTCTTTTCCTCAAATTGTTGGTTTTATTTTACAACTTCTATAAAAATCAGCTTATTTTTAAGCTATCCTGTGGATTCTTTCTTTTTTTTTTTTGCACCTGATAATTGAATTAGTTCATTCAATTTTTCTTCACTATTAACATACTTTTCAAAAGTACATTTATTCTGTGATTTCTTTTCTTTTCTACATAACTTTCCTTATTGCATTTTGCTGAAAAGCAAAATAATGTATCAAAGTATGATCGCTTTCATAATCTCCATTTTTCTGTTCACATACAGTATATATTTTTTTCTCCGCACAAGATTGTTTGGGAGGGGAGATAGTTGAAAAATACAGACAAAAAAGTGTGTAAATGTTGTTTTACACTATCTTTGTCCCAGTGGTGAGATTCAACTTTTTTTACTACCAGTTCTGTGGGCGTGGCTTGGTGGGCGTGGTGTGGCTTGGTGGGCGTGGCAGGGGAAGGTTACTGCAAAATCCCCATTGCCTCACCACCCCATTAACCTGCTTTCCAGCTCTGTTCTCCTGTGCAGGGCAACAAAAGAAGACCCAGCCGATCAGCTGGGACTCGGGAGGCAGAGAATAGATGGGCAGGGTCCAGAGAATGTATTTGCCGGTTCTCCAAACTACTCAAAATTTCCACTATCGGTTCTCCAGAACTGGTCAGAACCTGCTGAATACCACCTGTGCTTTGTCCTCTTAGGATTTTTTCCTTTTTATCCTTTTATGCTCCAGAGCGGTAGCAACAAGTTTGTCATTTTTTAAAAAAATCAACAGAGATTTGTTTTATTGTTGTTTTGAAAGATGTTCATAATATGTTGTTCATAAAATATTTATGACAGAGATGGTTGGTTTAGAAATAGGTAAAATATATAAGAAGGAAGGAAGGAAGGAAGGAAGGAAGGAAGGAAGGAAGGAAGGAAGGAAGGAAGATAAATAGATACTAAGGTAGATAGCTAGATAGCTAGATAGCTAGATAGATAGATAGATAGATAGATAGATAGATAGATAGATAGATAGATAGATAGATAGATAGATAGATAGATAGATAGATAGATAGAAATGGATAAATAGATGATAAATGATAGATAGATAGGTAGATAGATGATCGATCAAGGATGGAATTTATTCAAAAAGAGAAGGAATAGTGAAGAAAAAAAGAAATGGAAGAAAATAAAATAGTGTTACAGTTAGATAAATTTAGTTTCAGAACTATAAACTAGAATTTTGTTCTGTCACTAAGTAGAGTCTGACTCTTCATGATCCCATAAACCATCACATACCAGGTCTCCCTATTCTCCACTGTCTCCCATAGTTTGCCCAAATTCATGTCCATCGAGCTATGTCAGTATCTAACCATCTCATCCTCTGCCTACCATCCCCCTTTTTCTTTGACCTGCCATCTTTCCCAACATGAGGGACTTTTTCCCATGAGTCCTCCCTTCTCGTTAGTTGTCCAAAGTATTTGAGCTTTACTTTCTGTAACTTGTCCTTCCAAAGTACAACCAGGTTGACTTCCTTTAAGCTAGAATAGCAGGGATTTACTTTTTTTTCTAAAAAGAAAAGAGATTGTACACCCTGAGTTCTATATAAGTTTCTTTTTTTAAAAAAAGAGCAGGAAGAATACAGTAAGAACAGAGAGTGAGAAACACATATGAAGAACCTGGGGGAAATGGGCTAAGACAATATAAGAGCTATATTTCCTCATAATTATTCCTGGAATCTATAGGTTATTGCTTGGGATGAATTTTCCTTATATAGTTTTAATTAGGTCATCCATTTGAACCCAAATTTGCTTGTTGTTTTAAATGTATATCATGCATATTTGTTCATTCCATTAATGAACTTGGCTACTACTACAACCATAAATTTCATTCTGAATAGGCAAAAGGTTACCCTAGTAAATAACAAGAGCCTTATTCATTGCTAAATTATTTGGTACTGTACTAAAAACATTTAAAAAGAGCTATGTTAGTTATTAAACCATGCAGAGACTGGACATAAATTTAGTTAACAGAAAATAAGTGAACACATTTCAGGTTTGGCAGGGTCACTGCTGATTTTACCAGAGTTCATTTGAATGTCAATGAATATGGTGGTATAAAATCACCACCTTGGTTATAAGATGAAGATGTGCAATAAATAAGATTTATTTCACAACAGAGATCTGCCAAGGCCTTTCTACAATGCCAATTAACACTTAAGTTTAAAGTAGAGGTACTCCTTGACTTATCAAGAGTTTGTTATAACAGTACTGGAAAAAAGTGACTTGTGACCATTTTTCACACTTACGACCGTTGTAGCATCCCCATGATGACGTGATCAAAATTCAGACACTTGGTAACTGACTCATATTTATGATGGTTACCATGTCCCAGGGTCATGCAAATCTCCTTTTGTGACCTTCTACAAGCAAAGTCAATGGGGAAGCCAGATTCACTTAACAACCAGGTTACTAACTTAACAGCTGAAGTGATTCACTTAACCACTGTGGCAAGAAAGGCTGTAAAATGGGGCAAAATTCACTTGACAAATGTCTCACTTAACAGCATAAATTCTGGGGCTTAATTATGATGATAAGGTATCAGAATATTCTTCAATCCTTCTTCGCCACATACAGGAAAAGGCAAAACTTTGAGGCCTGATCAAATGTAAGTGATTATATCTAATTAGAAATTAACCGCCCTGTTTTTATTTTATAGGGAAAATGCATTAAGCAAGAAAAACATCAAAGGATGCTGTAATAAAAAGTTGTAGACAATTGTATACAATGGAGGCCAATCTAAAGATTCCTTTTCTGAGGAAACTTCTGGGAAATTCTGAGAGACATAAAGAAAAGTAATAAAAATGATTGGATTAAAATTTAAATCTTCATTGTATTATGTTGGATAGGAAGATTCTACTTCTTCCTCTGTTTCTCTGTTTTACTTCTTATTTTGGAAACTCATTTCAGCTTATGTCTCCTTCAATAAATGGCTTATATTTTTGACTTACACAGATGCTGCTTTTATAAATATGAAGAATTTAACAATATGAATTTCACAATTTCAGGAAATGATACATATATGTGTGTGTGTGCGTGTGTATTTGTGTGTGTGTGTATGTTTGTGTACAAATATACATCCAGGTACATAGAAAGATAAGGACAGAAGAGCAAGAGAAAAGAGCAAGAGAGAGATGATAGAGAGATAAAGAGATAGAAAGATAGAGAGATTAGATATATTGATACCGGTAGGTGTAGATATAGATAAATAACAAAATCTGTTAATTCCCTGATTAGCTGAGAAGTAAATCATCAAAATGAGGCCACCAAAAATCGCTAAACATTTTCTATTTTGGCTCTCTTTATTTACAATGAAGAAAATAATGGGTAGAAAGGGAAATCATTAGTCTGATAAACTCTAGAAGAACATTATTTGGATGGAAGTCTGAAACTGTTTACAATATTTCAGAAGTTTTTAAAACATATTAAGGCTTAATTTCAAATTAAAGTTCAGTTAATCAACTCAGCATACAATTTAGGTCAAAAGCAATAAACAAAGCCATGTGATGCAACCAGTGCATTTATTGTTTCTATCATTTGTTAGGAATTCATTTCCGATTCTCTCTCTCTCTCTCTCTCTCTCTCTCTCTCTCTCTCTCTCTCCCTCCCTCTCCCTCTCCCTCTCCCTCTCCCTTCCTCCCTTTCTGCCTCCTTCTCCCTCTCCAAACAGTGTGTGTGTGTCTGTGTGTGTGTGTCTGTGTGTTTGTGAAATATTCTTTTGTTCTGTATTCTCTCAAATAACACAGGCAAAATTTCTAAAATGGATGGCAATTTCCACATAGGTAGACAACATCTGATTCAGTAGAAATTCAACCAGACAAAGATGGTGGCATTAAAAGGAAAGATGGTGGCATTAAACAGAAAATCTTTCGGTTAATATATGGATTTTGTTATGGAAAGAAAAAAGCTGTACGAAAAAAAAGAATGTTGAAAAGATGTGGCCTAGAAAGCAAGAACAAAGTTGACTCATAGACAAGCAAAGTCATTCCAAAATCAATATTTTCTGCCCTCCATTTTTTTCACCAAATGTCACAAGACACTTCAACTCCATTAGTCATCAAAGCTCATCTTTGTCACATCACCCCTAAGACACAACAAATGCATGTATGCACTTTACCTTTCTAGAAGGTGAAAGGTTGACTTGAGAAGGTTTTTAAAAAGATATGCTGTTACTAGAAATTATTTTAGCAGCTGTTCAGAGAAAAGAGGAAAAATGAAGGTTGAAAATGTTGCTCATTGTAGAAAAATAAATAATGGAACATCTATGTGAGAGGAGACAAGGTTTCAAAGCTTGAAAGTTATTATCTTCTATTAATACAATATTAACTACAAGATAATCTATTATCTTGTAAGCAATTGACAAATAAAATAAATAAGCAAATAAATAAATAAATAAAGTTAAGGTTTCCAGAAAGAGATCTATAGAAGGTTGGTAGCTTGAAGGTCCTAGATAGAATAGCCCATAATATATGAGAAAACTGCATAGATAGATAGATAGATAGATAGATAGATAGATAGATAGATAGATGGATGGATGGATGGATGGATGGATGGATAGATGGATGGATAGATAGATAGATAGATAGATAGATAGATAGATAGATAGATAGATAGATAGATAGATAGATAGATAGATAGTGTTGTTGCTCACCAGACTAGAACAGTGAGTAGGTTGGGCAGGAACACAGGCCACTCCTGGAGTCTGAGGAAGGCTCTGACAAGTGCTCTGCATTGGAAGCAGAGATGGGGCCAGGGTCGTCTGACAATTATCAGTTGCCTTTGGAGTGAGAGATCAGTAGGGCAGAAGAACAGGTAGAGCCTGCTCCCAGTGTGCACATGCACAGAGCTGCCAGGAGAAGGGAACAGTTCAGAAACAAGGGTCGACTCAGGAGTAAGGGCACAGGTGAATGGTAAATCCCCCCTCCCACAGGGAATTAAGAGGAGCAAAAGGGGAGTCCTGTTTGCAGGAGACAATTAGTTCAATTCATTAGGGTGAAGATCTGTTCCTGACTTCTTGCCAAGAATAAAATGTGATTGTTCCACTAGATTGGCCTGCAATAATTGCTTGGCTGTTGCTATTACACAAAGAGAGCAACTGAATACTATTCTGCCTTTGCAAAACACTTTCTACCATCCCCATACAACGCAAAGCATGGAATATATATCAAATCTGCTCTCTTTTCGGAATTCTGCAATGCATTTTTCAATGAAAATATAAGAGTAGAGGACTATATCAAGGAAAAAATATACACAAAGCAGGCACCTTAATGTGACATTACACAAAAAAAGGGAGGGAGTATATAGAATAGTCTCAGGCATTAATAAAATGACATATAGTTTGCATTCTGAAATTGGCAGATTTTACATCTATTTCCCTATTCTTCTTTTCCTTGATAGGGAGGAAATAAAGTGATGAGGATTTAAAAAAAACAAAAAACTAGAGATCAAAGAAAGGGAAAAAAAGGAAAATGATCAAGAAAAACAATTTTATAACAAATCCCTTAACACCTCAGAAATTTGGCCTCTATGCCTTATGCAACAGATGAATGTAGAAAGTATTCCAGTATGTGTCAGTGCCCTGTTAATAAATAAGACAATTCTCAAACTGTATCAAAATTTTCTCTAAGAAATAATAGTCCAGCTATATTACTGGAGTAGCTAGGTAATATCAAATACAAAAGTTATATCTAAGGGTACTTTCCTATGGAACTGTTTCCATTCTCTAGCCCTTATAAACTAATTTAAGTTGGTAATCTGAACATTTGATAACTACAGAAGGTTGAGAACAGGCAGTAAGTAACATGAGCCATTCAGCCAACCAGTTTGAGAATGACAAGTCAGAGACAGTTCTCAAATAAGTCATCATTATATTCCTTAAGCTACAATAAAGACCTGTGCTGGTGCAGTGGTTAGAATGCAGTACTGCAGGCTAATTTAACTCTGCCAGCAGTTTGATCCTCACTGGTTCAAAGTTGACTCAGCCTTCTATCCTTTCGAAGTGTGTAAAATGAGGACGCAGATTTTGGGGGCAATGTGCTGACTCTGTAAATCACTTAGAGAGGGTTGTAAGCCATATATGTCTAAGTGTTATTGCTGCAGGAGCCATCCAGACCAAAAACGGGTCACGGAGAGGCATGCCCCATTTTCACTAGGAAAGGCACCACCGGCTGGTCCTTTGCTGTTTCCAGGCCAGCCTCCCCGCCAGAAGATTTAAGCTCCCTGCAGGCTGAATCCAGCCCATGAGCCTTGAGTTTGACATCCCTATCCTAGAGTGTTGATATTCCTACAAAGAATTCATATAATGTCATTCTTGCAAGCAGCAATTGAACAAATTTCTGATTCTATTCTCCGTCTCTAATACCCCATGTATGGGCAAAGCATAGGAGATCAAAGTAAAAGTGCATTGGGTATCCTATCCACTTCCTCATATATCTGAGTTCAGGCCAACACCCATTAGCAGCTGTTTCAAATGTGTGAAGTCTCACTTGAGATGCATTTCTACATTTATTTTTTACCAGATGATCCAACTCTGCTTTCTTTCAGACGATATACTCCATCTCTAGCCAAATTGAAGGACAGGACTATGAATTGGATGCAATTGCTTTGAATTCCACACAATTGCTATTGTTCCAGATGGGTGTGTAATTTAATACACGGAGTTTTGAGTGGCGATTGTCTGTGACCTGTTAGGCAAAATTAATTGTGATTTATGCTTAAGGATATTCTTGCCAGAAGTAAGATGTACCTGTAATAACAAATAACGGGGGAATTATTTTCAAGATAAAGGAAAATAAATAACATGTAAGAAGATTGTTGCCTTAGTTTTATAACAAATATTTTCTAAATCGTGCAAAACAGCATCATTTATTACTGTTAATCAGCTGGCAAAAATGTTAAGATGGCAGCTTGCATTTTACATTTGCAAAGAATGATTAGGAGCATTGTGTCATTCTCATTTCATATTTGCTGACAATTAAGAGGTTAAAGAAGCTTTAACCTTTTCTGAAAACCTAATTCTGTAAATATGGTGATAACAAGCCTGTTTCCATATTAGGTATAAAAATGTATTAGAAACCTTCACTCTGCTGGGTTTTTTTTTTTCCTTCTCTTTCTCTAACAAATTATACAAGAAAATTATTTTGCCTACAGTTAAAACTACTGACAGAATTTATTGAAGATTTTTAAAAATAAAAATGGTTGATTTATTGAACCTCAAGAATGGAATATCAGATAATTGAAAGATTTTAATTATAAAACATAACTCTCTTTAGTCTCTTAAACTAAAGCTGCAATAGGGGACAGGATGTTTTCTAAGTCTAGATCCCAGAAAAGGTAGCATTTTTACATGTTGTTTTCTCTTTCCATTTTGTGCAACAGGTTGGTATTTCTATTTCAGCCTCCCAGTGAGAAAGATTTGTGAAATTTTGTTTTAATGAGGGCCAGGATGTCTGCCAATCTGCCAATATGCAACATATTTTAATATTAATTAGAATCAAAAGCCAAACTTTCTATAGCAAACTATTTTCTTGAAGAAATCAATGGGAAGATGTTTCTGTTCTTGTAGTCTATATTTCAAGACAGTAAAGACCTGAACATTAAAAAAAGAAATTATTTTGGAAAAGTTGCTGAAATTATTATTTTTTTCCTTTGGTTAGTGGCATCTTTTTGATGGCAGAGGATAAAGTGCTTATCATTGATTATATATATGTATATATATATGTAGGTTTTGGCATATTCGGGTCTTTTCCCATGTAAGATTGAGAGTATCTTGGCAACATTTCATTCATTTTTAATGGGTATTATTTTCACAACTTTCTTCCAGCTCCAATTGAGTACTAACTTGAGTTTTTTTTTTTAACTAGACAGTATAACTCTAAATAATTGAGGACAAAATAAGATTTCCATATCTTCATAGATTTAGTACCGATAAATGATTTGGTGTATTAGAAATAATAGGGTTTGTTTGTTTATTATTGATTTATTTATCTAACAGATTTATAGAGCTATTCAACTCACTCTTGAGTTCTTATAATAACCTCATAATCAAAAGTTAGAAGTGAGACTGTAGCTCCCTTGTATTAATACAAGTAATAGAATAGCTATGTTTTCTCAGAATTCTTAACTCATTTAGAGACATTCCAGGTAGAATCTGCTGTAGGTAGTAGGGGACAATATTGTCCCACCATTTTATACATTTCTGAAAAGGATTACAACTGACATGACAACATAATTGATCGATTGACTGATTGATAGATTACATTTCCATTTATCGACGAGAATACAAGATGGTATAATAATGTTCTTCCTTCAGTTGGGGGTCACCTTTTCCTGATAATATCTACCCATCAAAACAAGAGTGGTCATGTCAGGGCTACTTACAGATTGTCCATTTCAATTGCCATTCCTGTAGTATATTCCAACTGCTTCTTCTATCCAGGTTCTCAAAACATCATTGACGACTTGGCTATAGCATCGGGGACAAAGGAATTAGCTTCTTGACATGAACGCTAGGTCCTGTTCTTAAATGGTTGCTCACAATGTATGGTTTTAGTGTTACAGTTGTTCATCTGTTTTTATTAATTATTATGAATTTGTGGGAAGTTGTATGACATTCAAAGACAGTTGAATCAAAAGCCCTGTAGATGAATAAATGAATGTTATTCCCACAAGTACTAGAGGAATAAATGAATGTTATCTCTACAACTACTACCCTGTGGGGTAGATGAGGCCAAAAGAGACTGTACAAACAAAAAGTCACACAACAACTTCTCATTCAACCACCCAATTACTCAAATAAAGAGAAATCTCAGAAAAATCTATATATTATTAATCATGTTGCAGTCAGTTAAGAGTGATAGATAGCATGGTCAATTTAAATCACCAAGACAGTTTTATGTGGTAATAGGAACCATTTTTTTAAAAAAAAATCAATAAAATGCCATAGAAATATTCAGAACTGAAGTCCTGAAAAATCATCATGATTAGGACCTCTTTTCAGCATGAAAGCTCTTATGGAAAGCATGATTGACTTATTTTGACAGATTGTGGGTGACAGCGGATATGGATCTAAAAGGAAAACAGTGAAATAATATATCTTACAGATTGCAAACGAGTTTCCTCAAAAATTCTTGGAACCAAAGTCAGAGCTAATTCAGAGTTGTTATACCTGAAAAGGAAGAACCGTTCAGTCAAAATTTTAAGTTTATCTGGAAAGAGAGAAAATTGACCCAGTATACCAAAAGAAGATAATATTTATAGCCCAGTATTGAACTGTGGGGTCCTTGTTGCTCTCTGAACTTGATTGAACAAAGCGTAGAGAACACCAAGGACCCTGTGAACTAGTATACTTAATCTAAATCAGTCAGTGGAAACATATTTTGAGAATTCATCACAATGGAAGATCTGAGAACAAAATTTGATGTTTTACCTAGTAAACATATATAAATATATGAAATGAGTAAAGTATGGAAGACTTTTTATTTTGTCTAGGAGTACCAAGAAAGAGGGAGGGAGGGAAAGAGGAAGGAAGGTAGGAAGGAAGGAAGCAAGGAACCATGGAACCAAGGAAGCAAACTTTCCAATGCTATCTGATAATTTCCCATAAATAAGCTGGATGGAGAAGCTGACAGGATGGCAGAGGTTATTCCAACATTCCCTGATTTTTCCCCCATCTGTTTCTCTGTTTTGGTGAGAAAAAACATCTGAAATGATGATCCAATAGGATCATGATAGTACTTAGATTTATATACTGTTTCACAATGCTTGACAGCACTCTTCAAGTGCTTTACAGAGTCAGCATATTGCCCTCAACATTCTAGGTCTTCATTTTACTGACCTTGGATGGAATAAAGGCTGAGTCAAACCTGAGTGGATGAGTATCGAACTCCTGGCAGTGAGCAAAATCAGCCTGCAATATTCCATTTTAACCACTACACCACCAATATTGTGTAGCATAACTAAAAATCTTGGTAGCAGTCAGAAAATCTGTACATAATTTTTTTTTCCATCTGTTAATTACAAAAGACTCTATTGCTGGGATCCACAGCTATGCTATCCTGATATAGTATGAAATCCATCCTAAGTTCTTGGGAAGAACTCAATGCATATGAAGGCCAACACCAGCTAAAGAGCTGTCAGTTGTGACTTCACATTGTTTTTGAAACAACAACAACAATAATAATCCAAAATATAATAATGCCAAAAATGAGATCTTGTTGGACTTTCGAATACAGATGGATCACTATTTTGAACACAACACTCCAGATATTATGGTTGCTGAGGGCCAAAACATGCAATTTATTAATATTGCTGTACCAAGAGATGCCAGAATCGAAGAAAAAGAACTGGAAAAATCATGAAATATTGCGACCTGGCCATCGAAACTACACAGTTATGGATGTAACAGTAACAGTGATACCCATTGTCATCAGGGCACTTGGTACCATGTCCAAGAATTTTACAAAACACATCAAGAAATTGCAGCTTCCTGCAATAACACCAGGGGAACTGCAAAAAAACTGTGCTACTCAGAACATCATATATTTTAAGAAGATACTTTGTTGATACCTAGGATGCAGCAACCATTAGCACCAGTCAACCATTAGCACCAGTCACTGGTATTTGTGATACATTTTTAAATGTTCAGTTGATTTTCATGTTTAATGAATAAAAGAGACAATCATAACAACAACAACAATAATAAACAATTTCAAATGATAGATCCACATTCTTCCTCCAATAAGGAGATCACTCCATTAGCATTTTGATGTGAACACAACCAATTTGTATTCCTCAACATTTATGAGAGCTGGTATGAAAATTCCTTATGATATGTAGAATCTTGCAACATAAGGAAAATTAACATTCCATGTGTTGAGATAGTGAAAAGTGCCAAGGATATGAAGCACATTGGCTCATACCAAATTCTAATTTCCATTGAGTAAAATGTTTGGCAGCATAATATAGCTTATTTGCCAGATGTGCTATATTTCATTTTTCAGGATGCAAGCAATCTAGATATATCACTATGACCTAACAGGCTTACTTACCTTTCATATGGTAAAATTGTCTGGATTTATACATCCTCCTATTTTAAAAGGTACAATGTGAAAGCCAGGGCTATGTTAAACTTCAGCTCAGGACATTAGTCATGAAGCTAATCAACTTTCTAAAAGAGATCTTACACCTTACTCTACCTTCTGAAGGAGAAGGTTGCCAGCAAGACAGTTCAGGAGTTTCCTGGACCAAAATAACCAGTTGTTCCTTTGGAATATTCTGCATTTCTATGACTTTTTCTTCCAGAATTAGTATGGATGAGACTAGTATCTGCCCCTTCGGATGTTTAAACTCTCTTTCTAGATCCCGGCAGAATTGTTTTCTCCCTAAATGATGAAAGGAGATGAAATTCAGTAGAAGTTATAAATTGTTGAAGCAACTTTGTGATGTTTCTGATTTGTGCTCCTGGAAATAGTATGTTTTATGAGCTAATGGTCCAATCTGCACATGTTCTTTGTCTGTCTATCATCTGTCTGTCTGTTCTATCTATCTATCTATCTATCTATCTATCTATCTATCTATCTATCTATCTATCTATAATCTATCTACCTACCTATTTATCTATCATCTATATTTCCTGCCTGCCTGCCTGCCTTCCTTCCTTCTTATATCTATCCATCCCTATCCATCTATCCATAATCTAGTTACCAATCTAATATATATATTGTGTATATCCATCTCATAAACATGACTCTGGGTGGTATTCGGAAAAAAAAATCTATTTAAAAAGATTATGTATTAAAAAATATACATAATACAAATATCTTGTATCGACTCCCTATTTCCATGGGATCAACAAGGGTGATTGAAACACTATGATTGCCAGAGAGCCAATAGGGTCACAGCTAATCTTACCTGCAAGTATAAGGTTCCAGAGTGTGGGTAGAAAAAGTTCAATCTCCTTGATGGTGTCATATAAAACTCTTTAGCTTCTGCTGGACCTGCTGGGGTGAGTAGATGGTACTCAGGAATGCAGATCCCGAATAACTTGAATAATTTTGGGCTAGGACAATCTGGAACTGCGCCGCCTGCAGTCCAATCTAAACATAGTACAACAAATTGTCTGCTACAATCTCTTGCCTGTTAATGACTTCTTCAGCCTCAATCACAATACACGGGCAAACAACCGATACAAACTCAAGGTAAACCGCTTCAAACTCAATTGCAGAAAATACAACTTTAGCAACAGAGAGATCAACGCCTAGAATGCCCTACCCAACTCCATTATTACACCCTCACAGCTTCAACCTCAAACTGTCTACCATGGACCTCACCCCATTCTTTAAGAGGTTCTTAAAGTGGTGTGCGCATAAGTGCACCAGCATGCCTACTGTCCCTATTTATCTGTGTTTACTTCCTTTGTTCATGTTCATACCTTGTTATCTTGTACATGTTTGACAAACAAATAAATATAAATAAATAAAATAACCTTATGGTGGTGAGTCACCAACCAGCACAACTCTTGTTTTTTTTTTATTATTATTTGCAAAGTATGCTTGCCTCATCTCAATTGTTCTGGAATATAACCTCCTGCTCAGCTTGTCTCCTTTCCCTTCTTTTGTAGGCTTGGTTCTTGTTTCTTCTTATAAAGGTCCACACAAGCTATTTCTGAGATCCAAAGTGCAGGTTCCCTTCAATACAGGTAGCCCTGAATTTACAACAGTTCATTTAGTGACCATTTAAAGTTACAACATCACTGGAAAAGAAAAGGGAACATGTCCATTTTCCACCCTTAAGACCAACACAGTATCCCCAGGATCACATGATCAAAAGTCAGGCAGTTATCAACTGGCTCACTTTTGTGACAGTTGCATTGTGTCTGGATGATGTGATCACCTTTTGCGACTTTCTGAAAATCAAAGTCAATGAGTAAACCAGATTCACTTGCCAACTTCAATGATCTACTGAACAACTGTGGCAAGAAAGATCATAAAAATGGGGCAAAATTTATGTCTTGCTTAGTGACATAAATCTTGGACTCAATTGTGGTCATTGTCAGCATTCCAATGAAACTCTCCATATTAATTCAACACTCAGGAAAAAGTTCATTCAAGTAAGAATTGATTAAAGAAGTCATATTGGCACATCTGGGAAAACCCAAATCTGAGAGAACCAGGTTTTCCTTCCCTACAAGAACATCAAACATCCACCCCCTACACCCACCATCCATCACATGGTCCAATCAACCATCATCCCAACTGGAGCCATTCCTCCAACCACTCCTCTCCAGGTACAGGGTATATTGTCCTTGGCCCTCTGTGAAGAATGTTGTTGTGTCTAATCTTCCACCACTCTAAGAAATCCCCCCCTCCCAAATTCCCAGGCCCTAATTGTGGCAGCCTCGGAGCTTCTAGGTAAAATATGGCTTCCAAGGCTGACAGTCATAATTCAAGGACTACCTGTACTACTTGCTTATCATTATCACCCTTACTATCACCAGCCAAATTCCACCCCGAATTCCTCTTATCTTTATAATTGTATTTTTAGTGTGCTCAGACTTTGAAAACTAGCTACTTTATATTCTTTCTATAGCTCCTTATAGCAGCCTCTGTTTTATCAATAGCATGCCATCATTCTATCATCTCAATAAGCAATCATCATCTGTCTACATGTATCATTGTAATTTAAAAAGGTAAAGGTTCCCCTTGCACATATGTGCTAGTCATTTCCAGCTCTAAGGGGTGGTGCTCATCTCCGTTTCAAAGCCAAAGAGCCAGTGCTGTCCAAAGACGTCTCCATGGTCATGTGGCCAGCATGACTAAATGCTGAAGGTACACAGAACGCTGTTACATTCCCGCCAAAGTGTTCCCTATTTTTCTACTTGCATTTTTACATGCTTTTGAACTGCTGGGTTGGCAGAAGCTGGGACAAGTAATGGGAGCTCACTCCATTATGCAGTGCTAGGGATTTGAACCGCCGAACTGCTGACCTTTCTGATCAATCACCACATCTTTATTGCAATTACTTATCCTCTGTAACTGAGCACAGAATTTTTTAAAACCCAAAGCTGTTCTCATCCCTTTCTTCTTTTTTCTTTCTCTTTTACTTTATCCTTCTGTTGAATTCTACTGAGAAATTGCTATTAGCTCTCCTGTTCAGTTTGCTCATTCCTTGAAACTATAATTTATTATCCTCCTAAATAAGAACATTCCTTTAAAGTCTCTCTCTCTCTCTCTCTCTCCGTGTATGTGTATATATGCATACATAAATACACACATATATCCAACTTACTTCAACACATTAATTTCACCAAGTTTGCTTAATGCTGTATCTTGTAAAAGTCTGCAAAGAACAAACACAGCAGTGATAATTTTAATCCAGTAAACTCTGTATTATAACTGCGTAAAATAGCAACATGATGTATTATGCCACAGCTCTAAAGTTAGTGCCCTGCAGATTGTTGGATCACGACTGCCATTCTCTAACCAGCTGTGGAGAAAATGGAAAATGGGATGAGAATGAAGGAGGTCATGGCAAATTGACTTGAACAATGCTCCAAAATAGTTCACATTAATTTTTCATTTGTTTGCTTTGTTTCAGGAGTCCTACTTGTTTATTTAGAAAACTCATTAATCTACTTTAATAAAGGAGAACAATGCACATTAAATTAAACCCATTAAAATAAGGAGGCTAGAACAAGTACTATCAGAACAATCAGCAGGAAGAAGAACAAAATGAAGGTCCTATGAAGGTAAGCTGGATTAAACTAAACCTTCACATTTAAATTTTGAAACATTTGAACAAATAAATGAAATGTTTTAATAGTATATTAGAATGTAAAATAAAAAAATAGCACAGCATCAAATATTTTACTTTACAAGTTTTAGAGTACCACAAAGTAGTCCTTGATCATGAGATTCTATTTTTTTCTGGTGTTTTTTTTTTAATGTTCCGTACTCTTGAAACAACTCCAGAGCAAAATCCCATTAAGCTGTCTCTATCAGAAACAAGATATCCAATGAATTATAACTGGCAATGGAATCCATGTACGAAGTGGAATAACTACCAATATGCTGACTCTTGGAAATATAAAATGAATGATCAGCACCGATCATAGGAACAGCCTACCATATAAGTAGAGTCTACGCAAACTATTAGGACACCAAAATTTACATGTTGAAGCAACCATGTAAATACTGCAATTGTGCATGAATTGATGGGCAAGAGAACTTTGTAAAGCAATAGCAATAGCACTTAGACTTATATACTGCTTTGCAGTGCTTTACAGCCCTCTCTAAGTGGTTTACAGAGTTGGCAATTTGGGCAGGGGGAGGATGCTACCAGTTCAGCCCGGTTCTATAGAACTGGGAGCTGCGAAGAGCAGCTGACATTGAACTGGTTCGGTGTTTGGCCCACCCACCTGCCCCAGCTCTAGGCTGTTCTTTATTCCTTGCTTTTCCCTTCTCACCTGCTTTGCACGGCACAGCTGAGGTTGAAACAGCAGGAAACAAGAGGATTTTCAAACACGGCGTACCCGTGCACAGCGCTTGCCAGCTGTCCAGGCACCACAGCTGATGATTTCTTCAAATGCTATACATATGCATGTTATGATTGTCCGCAATTTGGAGAACCGGCAAATTGCTTGACTGGCTGGCCCCATCCCACCCCTCCCACTCACTCCTTATCTGGCATGTGAGCTATCCAACTTGCCTGGTTTGGCAAGTTGCTATTTTTCCTTTTTTCCCCCTGACCATCAGCTGTTTTGCTCTGCGAGGAGATTTAGATTAGCTAGAAAGCAGGAAATCCTTGGATTTCTTCCTTTCTAGCTAATCTAAAAGCAGAGCCGAACCTTCCTTAGGACTGAAGCTTCTACTTTTCACTGCAGACTCAGGTAGCTGATTGCAGATAGATAGATCTCTAAGTGAATCTGTAATTCTGTGAGCAACTCAATCTGCCTGCCTGCTTTTCCTGCTTTTGGGTAAAAGTAGCTCTTTTTTATAAAAAAAAAATCAATATTTACATAAATATTTATAATATTTATACAAGCCACACCCACCCAGTCACATGATCAAGTCACACCCACAAATTAGGCCACACCCACAGAACTGGCTGTTAAGAAATTTGAATCCCACCCCTGAATTTGGGTCCCCATTTTACCCACCTCAGAAGGATGGAAGGCTGAGTCAACCTTGAGCCTGGTGAGATTCGAACTGCCAAATTGCAGATAGCTGGTAGTCAACAGAAGTAGCCTGCAGTATTGCACTCTAACCACTGTACCATAAAGGTTGAAGGCTCTGGTCTGTTCTCAAAAGCTCATGCAAATACCGTTTGTGTAGAGTTTACTTTCTCCATTCTTCCTAGAACCTACAGTATATATGGAAATGCAATAATGGTGAATATTTGTAGCTCAGGTGTAGGATGAGAGTTAAAGTTCATTCTCTGAGCTTGTGGGTTGGTTACCAAACATTTCATTACTAGGCTAGGTAACATCTTCAGTGGAATTTAGGAGTGTGACTGACAGTGTTCTTCTATTTATATGGACTTCAGTCGGGGTGGGATTCTACAGGTTCGCACCTATTTGCTGGAACCGGTTGTTAACATTCTAAGCAGTTTGGAGGACTGGTTGTTAGAAGAAATTACTGGCCTAATCCTGTAAGGAAGGCAGGAAGGAAACATTCTGGTGTTGCTTACAGAAACTGCCTCTCCATTAACCCTTATTACATTCTTGGCAGGACTAGACTTCCTATTTCAGAAACTTCTCTGGCCCCTCATCCGAGTCCTCACTCTCTGAGACCTCAGCCATCTGCACCTGCTGCTTGTGAACCACAACAGGTAGGAGCTAGAACCTATATACAAAAATACTTACATACTTATAGTTAGAACCAAGAACCTATGTATGGAAATAGTCATATTATCAACCATGAAGTTGGCTAAAAAACTGTGGCCATTTTCTTTTGCAGTTTGTCTCGAGAGAGTTTCTTCTTCTCAGAGCTTCAGGACTGACACAGCTTGGAGTGAAGGAGCTGGGTGGTGTGTGTAGAGATAGCTGGGGTGCTGTAGCCAAAATAAATTTCTTTCCCCTGGGAATCAAGGATGTTGGTGCAGGTGTTTGGAAAGTGGAGACTGAGGTCACCTAGCAACTGGACTTTATTCTGATTGGACCATGCGACTGGAGATTCTGGGGGGAAGTGGCAAAGTTTTACTTTTAATTGGGTGTAAAATTGGCCGGAATCTAGAGCCAGTTTCCCACCAAGAAAATGTCAATTTGATATGTTCCAATAAAATATTCTTTGGGGAATATGCCTGCCTCAGAGTTCTTATTGAATGGGGCATATTACTTGGATCTTTGACACATATACTTATAGATAGAACCTAGAACCTACAAATGGAAATACCCATATACCCAGGAAATACCCAGGAAAAATCAGATCAAGATCTACGTGAGGTTTCTTTTTCTTTTTTTCAAAAGCATATCTCTCTTCATTCATTGGGAACTGAAGCTAAAACCAATCCCTGAGATCCAGCCTCATCCAACAAATATATACATGTGATGTGTTCATGTGTGTTTGTATGCATGTTTGTCAGAATCTACACTCCTATAAGGGACAGGGTCACAATTACATATACATATACATCACACACACACACACACACACACACACACACACACATTTGTTTTCTTAAGTTTTTGCGGGTATTTATATATATGGTATTCTTCTTTGTTCAGGTATTTTCCCGCATCATTATAGTTGTGCTTTTAAAGTTGTAGCGACGTTTCAGCAGAATCTCATCTGCCATCATCAGGCTGGTGTATTGGGTTCGTCTGTGTGTCAGGCTTTCACAGCCATTTCTGTTTTAAATTTAGGGCTAGCCTCATGCTGTGTTAGAATGTTTTTTTCTTTATCCTGATTGGTTGGGAGTCTTGGTCTGTTTTTATTGGTCTTGGAGTTTGCTGTGTTCTGCTTGATATGTGTTTCTAATATCTTCTGTCTATTTTGTAGTGGTTTTTTTTTTTGTCTTGATTGGCTAACAACATTGTGTTTCTTGTATTGGGGGGCTTTTAGTGCAGCTTGGCTTCAGCTAAATGGCTGGCTATCGTTTATTAGGAAACTAGGTTTCATCTGGGTGGCTGGTTGGGTTGTATTTGGGCTGGAGGGGGGGTCTGCTTGTGCCCAGGTGTTTGTTTGGCTTGTGGTGTGAAGATTTTTGTTTGTTTGTGAGTGCAGGCTTCCAGATAATTAACAGTCCGGTGGAGTCATCTCTTCTATTCATGATTTCAGGTCATTTTTCAAACATTATATATACATATACATATATGTATGTGTGTGTGTGTGTGTGTGTGTGTGTATGTATGTATGTATGTATGTATGTATGTATGTATGTATTGCCTGAACAATAGGTTTTTCCTATTTGCAACTGCTTATATCAACTATTTGCCTTCTTATACATGAAGACCAAATAAACCATAAAGCATTTGTCTCCCTCTTTTCCAGAAGGAACAAGGAGAAGGAGGAGAGGGGAGACTGGTATGTGGAAGGAAGGAAGGAAGGAAGGAAGGAAGGAAGGTAGGTGCTGGGTGTCTGGGTAAAAATTGAAATGGCAGTTCTGGAGAGAAGAAAGGATAGATCTGAAAGAAAGGGAGAACCTACATAGAAAACTACATGGACATTCTCAATCATCCAGGTCATTGTTGTCCCAAAAGTACTTTTTCAAAAGGCAACTGAACTTTCTTTGTTTTTCCTTGAAGATATTTTCCTTCTCATCCAAGAAGCTACTTCAATTTTGACTGTCAGATCTGTTAGTTCAAAAAGGAGTGTAGGAATTACAAAAACATACCCCTGCAACAGCAGGTAATTTCCAGGCTAATTTCCTGTGCATCCAGTTCTTATTCTAATTCTGTTGTCTTTATCCTTTCTTTCTCCCTCCCTCCCTTCCTTTTTTCCTTTTCAATCCTTCCTTCCTTCCTTCCTTCCTTCCTTCCTTCCTTCCTTCCTTCCTTCCTTCCTTCCTTCCTTCCTTCCTTCCTTCCTTCCTTCCACCAGTCTGTAAAATGTGGTATCTTCCAATTTAATAAAATAAAAAAAAACCCAAGCATAGGGCCTGTTAGGATATTTGCAGAGTAATCCTTGTATAAAAAGAATATGCACACGGAAAACGGTTTATGAGAACAGTTATGAAGCAATATACAGCCACACAAAGTTGAACAAGTTGTATTAATGTTTACTTGAAGAAATAGCACAATCCAATAAATAGTCCATGTCATACACGTTTGTATCAGTCCAGAAATATCCAGTTATAAAGTCTTCTTACATCTAGTTATAAAGTCTTCTTACTAGTTCCATGTCTTTTACAGCAGACAAATATCAAACCATAATACAACAAATAACCTTCGATATCAACAGAATATCAAAATAATCAGGGTTAGTCAGTATCGGTCCGTAATCATTCAGTATCAGTATCAAGAGAGATCATCAGTGAAAAAGAGAAAAAGAAAGAGAATTAAACCATGATCTATAGCTCTCTCTTATGGAAACTTGTAGCATAATTAATCAACACAGCATAATGCATTACAGTATTTTTCCTTAAAGCTACAAACATATATATTTGTAGTTTATATATTGTCAACCCAACCATGTTATTTACATTTACACAACAGGGCCAATAAAATTCAACAGCTGATATAACCAAGAAGGGAAACAAAAATGAACTTTCCAGGGAATATCAAAGCATTTAACTCATCTCAGAGAAGGTCTATCTTTGCCTCTACATCCTATTCGTCTCTTTTGGGTCCTGGATCTTAGCTTTTGTGTATGAAGCCTCCTTCAACCACTGAAAAATCTGTCTGCAGGAAGCATTCCCTGGGGTGTTGGATGCTTACTCTCATTGAACAAAAAGGCTATTTCAAATTTTACAATGCATAATTATTCTCATCTCGGGCATATGGAAGATGACATATCTGTCACTACATTTATAGGTGTTTATTTGGGGGAAAGCCTTCAACTTCCCATGCAGTAAAGTAGCTTCATTTAAACCTGATGCTTGTTTTAGTTCCACATTTGCAATTCCATTCTTTGTATCTCTGTGTGTGTTTGTGTGTGAGAAAGAAACCATATGTCTACTGAACATGTGTGAGTTCAGACTTTCAAGAACAAGCTTCAACTTCTCAAAAATACCTCTCACAAGAGACTTAAAGAGGACATTGAAGACTAGCCTGTTTTCTTTGAAACATGTTTAAATTTGAGTTGGGTAATAAATGAAGAATGACAATTTACCTTGCATGATTACCTCTATTAAAAGATTTGGGGTTGTTCCAATAAGTTAAATAGCTTACAGTGTTTGAAAACAGAAACATGCAAAACCTTTCAAATTCAAAATCCTTCAGCATATAACAGGCAAATTAAGCCCAAAATGTATCATTACAGCCTTACTAGAATAAAACTTTTTAAAAGCTATTTTGGAGCTATTTTAAACTTTAAATATCTCTTTCAAACATGGAATTCTTCCAGGAGTACTTAAAACCTCTTATTTGAACATGGCATATTAGAATATTTGAATTAGAATATTTCTAATTAACAGAACAGAATAACGGAAGAATGGAGTGGGAAGGGATATTGGAGGTCATCTAGTCCAACCCCCTGCTCAATCAGGAAACCCTATACCATTTCAGACAAACAGTTAACCAATCTCTTCTTAAAAACTTCAAGTGTTGGAGCATTCACAACTTCTGGAGGCAAGTTGTCCCACTAATTAATTGTTCTAACTATCTCCTTAGTTCCTAAGGATAAATTTCTCCTTAGTTCCAGGTTGCTTCTCTCTTTGATTAGTTTCCATCCATTGCTTCTTGAGCTCCCTCAGGTGCTTTGGAGAAGAGCTTGACTCCCACTTTTTTGCAGCAGCCCCTGAGATATTTGAAGAGTGCTATCATGTCACCACTTGTCCTTCTTTTTATCAAACTAGACATACCCAATTCCATTATTATATTAATGTCAGCCCCTTAGATATTGGAACACTGCTATCATGTCACCCCTAGTCCTTCTTTTCATTAAACTAGACATACCCAATTCCAGCAACAATTCTTTAGATATTTTATAATTGAAATGGTAAATTTCAAGCTTGAAACATTTCAGGTTTGAAACATTTTTCATCACATTATTTTAAAAGCACTTTTCTATTCAAATATAAGTTAATATAATTAGCCAATCTAATATAACAATGTAGCTGTAGTTTGTTATACTATAGAAAAATGCTTAGCTCTTGGGAATTTAATATAACTTGCCCTTGTAGTTAGGCCATTTGTCTAGTTGAACAATTGTCAAATTATAAAGTACACTGTCCTTTTTATTAAAATCCAGGGCACTACCAATTAATAATAATTAATGGGAAATTGCTTGGTCAAATTCCAAGAGATACTAATAGACAGTTTGCATTAAAGGTTACTAAGAACAGATTCTACAAACATGGAAGATGGGAAAAAAAGTATAAGACCTACCAGTTAAAATAAGCAAAACAGCTGGGATAAGAGTCTATGTTTTGAAGTTACTAATGATTTGTGAATAATTATTGTTTGATAATGTTACTAACTCATAGTGTTAATATTTTTTTTATTATGAGCTATAATTAAAAATACAGTTATTCAGAACTGATCATCATTTACTGACTGTATTATTATGGCAGACATATAGACAGGTAAGTTAGGCAGACAAACAGATACAGACAGATGATGATAGATGTAGACAGACAGACAGACAAGCAGACAGGCAGACAGGCAGATAGATAGAGGTATGTAGGTAGGTAGGTAGGATATGTAGATGTTAGATAGATAGATAGATAGATAGATAGATAGATAGATAGATAGATAGATAGATATAATTGATTGATAGATAATAGATCAAAAATATTTCTAATTATACCTATTATTTTTTCTTTAGCTTTGGTTACTCCTTTTCCCTTTTCTTCTCCAACAGTTAAAAGGACATTGGAATATTTTCAGCTCACTGCACAAAATAATACACCTTTCATTAATTCCTTTAAAAAAAATTTCCCCGAGTTACAAATTGTTCCAAGTCTCTCCAAATAGAACAGCCTAGAGCTTCCTATTTGTTTGCAAAATGTAGCAGCACTTCGCAGGCCATACAATTAGTCTACTATTGCAGAGTTGATAGTGTTCGGGTTGTATTGCTAATTAATTGTTAATAACCTGCTGGGAACATAACCAGGACAGCCACTGTGGTTTGGAACTAGTTACTGAGGCTGGTGGAGCAGAAATGATTTAAACATTTTAATCAGAATTTCTTATACAGAGCTCTCTCCCTCTTCTTTTAACTCCCCACCAGTTTAGTGCTAAACAAAAGAGAAATTCTCCACCCGTAATGGACCCAGAATTAAATCCACTGGTGGAAGCAGAAGTTTGATAATTATCCAGGAGGAGGGTGAAGAGTGGGAGGAGTCAAAGGAAATCAATTGCAAAGAGCGGTTTATAATTAGTAATTAGAAATCATCAGGAAGGCACGGCTAGATGTGATCACCAATATTTGCAGAACTGTGGGGGAGGAAAATTCCTTGGGTATGAAGATAAATGCAGAAAAGCACAGACATGGAAAATGTGGATATAGATATAGATATAGATATAGATATAGATATAGATCTTTGGTTATTCGGGTTTTCTCCCGCGTAAAATTGGAAGTATCTAGGTGACGTTTCGATGAAGTCTCATTCATCATCTTCAGGCTTGTGTCTTCAGCTTTGTGCTTCTCGGAGTAATGTGAGCTTGCAGCTGCTTCTTCCTTTTAACTGCTAGTGGGGGTATGACTTGATTGGGTGGGGGCTTGGCTGTGTTCTGATTGGCTGGGGGTGTGTTTTCATTGGTTGGGAGTTTGGCCGTGTTCTGATCGGCTGGGAGCATGCTCTGTTCAGGTGGGGGCTTGGTTGTGCTCAGGCTAGTCTTAGTTGCTGGAGGATTTGAGCTGGTGAGCTGTGATCCTGCTTTTGGCTTCACGTTCGTGGTCGTGCCACATCTTCATGGTGGGTGTCAGTTCGCTTCATGTATGGGTCGGAGGGGTTTGAAGCGGGTAGTGATGCGGCTGCAGTACAGCTTCTGGTCCGTGGTCGTGTCTCATCTTCTGTGTAGGTGTGAGTCTGCTTTCTATGTGGAAGTGTGGTGGTAGCATCTTGTGTGGCCCTCGTGCATGTGGGTCTGGTGTCATTCTTCATGTTAGGTACTCGTCTGTTCGTGAAGGCGGGCTTCCAAATGGCTGGTAGGCGGGAGGTATCATCTCATTTATTTATGCTGTGTGGGCGTTTTTCTATCTCTATGGCTTCTCTGATTATTCTGTTGTTGAAGAGTTCGGTTTTTCAGGAAGACATACAGTAAGTTTAAACCCCACCCCTCCCGTTTAACTGGTCAGGACAATCACTAACCTATTTATTATAATTAGTGAATTTTTACTATAAGATAGAGTTAAGGTTTAATGAATTGAGGGCTGGAGACTAAAACACATGAAGAACAATTGCAATGTGACATAAAAGGTTTTTTTTTACTTATCTAGGGCTTGAATTAAATCTATGCTTCTCTATTTGCCCTCATTGTTCTTGTTGCTCTGTTCTTTAAAATAGCATAATTCAGTGGATTTAATACGTTATAGTTTTAAAATATATTTTTATCACCTGAATTGGTTTCATACCATCGTTTTGTGAATATTGCAGTTATAATGAAAAGCTGATATTGAATTTTGCTACTAAACAGGCATTCATCCTGCCATTCATCTAATACTTGATTGACAAATAAATAAATGCATTCATCCTGCATTTTTCTGGGAACAGATTAAAAAATGATAATGAAAGTTTCTGAAGGCTCAGCTGGTACATTAAGTACTCTGGATCCAGGTCAAAACCTAGCTAAAACTTTTTTTTTTAATAATTATTTTCTCCATCATTGGTATATTGTTGAGATTTCCAAAACATCCCTGACCTCTAAATATTCTGACATCAATAAATCAATAAATCTCTGTTTTTATGACTCTGTAATCACTTAATTTGGGACAGAGTTGGGGCAACTACATGGAATTGAGTAGTTACTGGCCGGATGCCCTTCCTGACACATGGAGTTTGCAGCAGACATTTTTTTTCTTTATGCCATAATAGAGAATCATCCGCCATTACCATGAATTCTCAACCTTACAAATGGGAAGCAAGTGTCTTCATCAATAGGCCATTGCACCACTCTCTGACCTTCCATAAATATGACCCTAAAAGTCTGTTTTAAGAGTCACTAACTTTAATTAATTTCATTTAATAACATCACCTTTTTTCAGCTTTGTGGGAAGTCTGAAGAAAGAATAACTTTAGTGAGTAGTAGAGAAATATGTTTATTCTGTAATTCCTTAAGTTTTCAGATTATGTTTTAAGCATAGACCAAAGACTTCCCTGTAATTGTTGAAAGAATGGCATAAATGTAAACATATCCTTGAATTCAAGCTTTTCAACTTGCGGATATCTTTGCAATATAAAAGAAGGCTTTGCTTAATAACAATGCAAGTCCCTAAAGTTTTAATATATTACATAACCACATTTAGTAAGTGTGATTCTACTTCTAATTATCAGTGCTGTCATATATTGGTGTTCACTCACTGCTTTATTTTTATTTTTAATTAAAAGCAATTGCCAAACAAATCAGTCATAAAATACAGTAGTGTGTTAGTATAAAGCTGAGGCTTAAATAGACCTTGTGCGAAATGTACACAAGTATGCATCAAAAAGAGGGAAATAAAATAACACAGAGCTTTTGAGCTTCTGTATAAACTAGATTTTAATTGCACATCGCTTGTGATATGATCTAATCTGACTTTTTAAGGCACCTGAAAAGTAATACAATCTTTCTTCTGATTCCTCTGGGTGCATGAATCTTGGACAGCCACAAATTCCCTCTGAAGGTTAACATACCGTGAAATTGTATAGCTTTGTGACTTCATTGTTCTCAGAAGTTGTGGCAAAGTGGCTTCTTTTGATTCTATATTCTCGGCATACCAGATGGATAATAGTTTCACTGTGTCTCCTGGTCCCAGTGCAATTGTTTCTCAACTAGAAAATAAATAAATAAATGAAACAATCAGAAAGGGAATGAAAAGACTTTGTGGTTCCATATCCTGTGATATATATCTTTCTCATTCTGTCTCTCTCTTTTTAATAATATGAAAAACGTAAGAGTAAAACAATTAACCACCTATTGAACTCTGCCGACTGCCAGCAGTTCGATCCTGATCAGTTCAAAATTGACTCAGTTTTCCATCCTTCCAAGGTCAGTAAAATGAGCACCCAGATTGTTGGGGGCAATATGCTGACTCTGTAAACCACTTAGAGAGGGCTGTAAAGCATTATGAAGCGGTATATAAGTTCTAAGCATTATTGCTATTGCTATTTCTTAGGATTCTACCAAATTTTTCACTAAAATAAATTCTGGCCTTGGTTCAAATGACAAGGTATATTATCAAATGATGATTACAGAGTACATCACAACATATACACGTGTCTGTGAGTTGTGCATAAAACTTCACACAATATACTCACACACAATATTGATTGAAAATATGTTTGAGGTGTGAATTCTTCTCTCCACATTAATTGATCTTGGAGCAGCAGCATCCTGCTACAGTCATCTGCAAAGATAGGTGATATTAGTCTATGTATGAATTGGAAAGTACTTATGTAGAACCAGCCAATGTGGTTTCAATTACAGGTCACCCTCGAGTTACAACAGTTCATTTAGTGACTATTTAAATTACAACAGTATTGAAACAAATGACTTATGACCGTTTTTCACATTTATGACCATTGAAGCATCCCCATAGTCAACATGATCAAAATTCAGATGCCTTGGAACTGGTTTATATTTATCTTTTGACCAGCAAAATCAAAAGTGAACCCGGATTCACTTAAGAAGAGTTTGCCTAATTCAACAACTAGAGCTACTCATATCTTTATACAGAAAATGCTTCAAGTGAATATAGAAAGAAAACCAGAGACTTTTCTTTTCTTTTGGATTTAATTTAATTTAATTTAATTTAACAAGATTTTTTAGTGGGAAATCAGAACTTTTTTTGTTATATATGTTGATAGCAGCAAGACTAATTTATGCCCAGAAATAGCAGGACACCCTAATCCTCACAATGGATGAGTTAACGGTGATGGCTAAATTGACTGTTTTGATTAAAGAAAATATATATATATATACAAATACCTTTATTTCTACTTGGAAACCACTTCTTGGACTTTGTGCTTAAGGTGGAAACTTTGATTTGGGGTTTTACCTGAAGAGCCTCGGTGGCACAGTGGTTAGAGTGCAGTATTGCAAGCAACTTCTGCTGCAGCCAGCTGCTTGCAATTTGACAGATCGAATCTCACCAGGCTCAAGGTTGACTCAGCCTTCCATCCTTCCGAGGTGTGTAAAATGAGGACCCAGATTGTTGGGGGCAAAAGGCTGAGTCTGTAAACCACTTAGAGAGGGTTGTAAAGCGTTATAAAGCAGTCTAAGTGCTATTGCTATTACTGATTAGATAAATTTGTTGTTATAGAAATGGCTGCCAATCCTAACAGTTTGGGGTCTGTTAGTAAGAAAGTACTTTATCCAATAGCAAATGTGAGAGGAGAGGCCCATTTCTAGCAACTTCTTAATCAGTACATCTGGAATGATGGTATTAAAAGTTGAGCTGTAATCAATGAAAACCATCCTTACATAGCTCCCACTATGCTCCAGATGCTTCAGTGCAACATGGAGAGCCATGGCAATAGCATCCTCTGTGGATCTGTTATTCCAATAGGCAAACTGGTATGGGTCAAGGTTTGATGGGAGGCAGTCCTGTATATATTTTAAGACCAGTCTTTCAAAACACTTCATCATTATGGGTGTGAGAGCTACTGGTCTATAGTCATTTAAAGTATCAGGAGAGGGTTTTGGGGGAACTGGAATAATAATGGAAGTTTTGAGACAAGATGGAACAATGGCTTGTATAAGAGAAAGGTTAAAAATATTTGTAAACACACCTGTGAGCTGGTCAGCACATACTTTGAGTACCTTCCCAGGTATCCCAACAAGGCCAGCAGCCTTTTTCACATTCACTGCTCTAAGCACCTGCTTCACATCATACTCTTGTACTGTGAACAGTTGAGTACCGGTGGTTTATAGAGGCAGTGTGTTCAAATACCTATTCAGTTCGAATCAGGCAAAGAAGCAGTTCAATTCTTCTGCCAGTGATGCGTCCTTATTGATCGATATGGGGTTGCTGCCCCTGTAATTAGTGATGTGTTTGATTCCCTGCCATCATTATTTGTGAAGTAGTCCTCAATCTTCCTTTTATAGTCCTTTTTTGCCTCCTTGATGCCCCGCCTCAGTTCCGCTCTTGCCTTGTTATACCAAACCCTGTCCTCAGACCTGAATGCCATATCACATGTCTTGAGAAGTAATTGCACATCCTTGTTCATCCAGGGCTTCTGGTTTGGAAAAATCCAGATGCGCTTATTCACAGTAACCATACCCACATAGGTCAATATGTAAAACAGTACAGTTTTTTTTTTTTTTTTGTATATTCCTCCAAATCCTCTTGTTCAAATAAGTTCCAATTAGCATTTGAGAAACAATCCTGCAGCTGATCAAGTGCTCCCTCCGGCCAGATCTTGATGAGTTTGATTTCAGGCTTAGTTTTCCTTCTGAGGGGGGTGTATGCTGGTATAAGGAACAGTGATAAATGATCTGAAAGTCCCAGATGTGGAAGCGACACTACTTTATATGCATGCTTTACATTAGAATACACATGATCAAGTGTGATGTTTCCCCTAATGGCACATGTCACATACTGAGTAAATTTGGGAAATACAGTCTTTAAGCATGCCTTATTAAAATCACCAGTTATTATATGAGCCCCATCAGGATAAGCCTTAAGTTGTATATTTATTGTAATATGCAAATATGCAAATATGCAAGTGCAGTACTAATATTTGCATCAGGAGGTATGTAAACAGCTGTAAAAATCACCACTGTCGGTTCTCTAGGTAGATAGAAGGGTCTGCACATGACTGTCATCGCCTCTAAATCAGGAGAGCAGTATCTGTTTATAACACGGCTGTTGGTGCACCAGTTATTATGTACGTATAAACAGAGTCCACCTCCTTTAGTCTTACTAGAGTCCTTATTACGGTCTTGTCGGTGGATGGTACAACATGCTAGTTGTAGTGAGCCATCGGGGCTAGCTGAGTGAAGCCAGCTCTCTGTAATAACTATCACAGCAGTCCTTTATCGTGTGATGGCTTGCTGCCATCAGATTAATCTCATCCATTTTATTGAGGAGTGAGCGAGCATTTGAGAGAAAGATACTTGGCAATGATGGTTTGTGTGGCTGTCTTTTTAAGCAAGTTAAAACTCCTGCTCTGCAGCCCTTCCTCCGCCTTCTCTCTGTGTGCTGCCTGCACCATTTAAATGATCCCATTACAATCCATGGAGATCCTTGGTATTGCTATCTCCTCAGGAACACTGCGAGTCCTCTGAAAATCTGACATAATAGCTCTAGCAGACCGTAGTCCATAGTATATTAGTTCTTGTCGGCTGTAAACCTCCCCCATGCAACAAGGCTCCGACACATATATCACCAAACACACACAACCAAACCAGAGAGTGAAAAGCCGCAGCAACCGAGTGCACAGCCATTTTTAATGGAATTTGACAAGGTAGCTCAGGGGTGAAGATGCTGAGTTTGTCAATCAGAAAGGTCAGCAGTTTGGTGGTTCGAATCCCCAGCACCGCATAACAGAGTGAGGTCCCATTACTTGTCCCAGTTTCTGCCAACCTAGCAGTTCGAAAGCATGTAAAAAAATGCAAGTAGAATAATAGGGACCCCTTTGGTGGAAAGGTAGCAGCATTCTGTGAGCCTTTGGCATTTAGTCATGCCGGCCACATGACCATGGCGATGTCTTCGGACAGCGCTGGCTCTTTGGCTTTATAATGGAGATGAGCACTGCCCTAGATCTGGGAACAACCAGCATGTATGTGTGAGGGGAACCTTTACCTTTACCTATCTATATTTGTTTATTACAAAAAGAATCCAAAGAAGAGGAATAGAGTATTCAGGTATCATGTCACAGAAAGATACTATTTAGTTCATCTTAGAAAGGAAACTCCCTGAACCGAATTACATAGATGGAAAGGACTTGGAGATCTTTTAGTTCAACCACCTGCTCATGCAGAAGATCCTATACCATTCCAGACAACTGACTATTCAGCCTCTTCTTAAAAGCTTCCAATGATGGAGCACTCAGAACTCCTGAAATCAAGCCATTTCATTGGCCATTTATTCTCACCATTAAGAGTTTTCTCCTTTGTTCTAGATCACTTCTCTCCTAGATTAGTTTCCATCCATTGCTTCTTATATTGCCTTCTGGTCAGGGGTGTGATTCAACCAGTATAACAACCGGTTTGGTGAGTGAGCGCATACTCCACGTTTCAAAAAGCTAATACTTTCCTTCAACTGCAGCTGAAGAAAACAGGTGAGGCAGAGCAAATTGCTCTGCTGCGTGAATCAGCTGTGCGCTAACAAAAAGACATAAAGCACAGGAAAGAACAGGGGCAGGCAGGTGAGCCCACATGCTCATTGGAGTGAACTGGTTCATAGCCAGCTGATTGTCTGAACATGGGGTTCACCATGAACCAAGAGCTTTATAGCTCCCGCTGCCTTGAGAAAGTTCAAAATATTCTCCAAGATCCATCTAATCCAGGGTACCTTTTTTTTTTTTGAACTATTATCATCTGGCAGACAGTACCGAATATTAAATACAAGCACAAATAGGCTAAAAAACAGCTTCCATCCCAGGGCAGTAGCTCTTTTGTATTCTACTGTATAGTGTAGTGTTGGTGTAGTGTTGCGGGGTTTTGGTTCAATGTGTGGAGTGTGAAGGATGTGTGTTTGTGTTTATTTTCATGGTCATGATGTGCACTGAAGATGGTGTTTGATTTCTTTGTATGAGGTGCAATGACAATAAAGTAAGCTAAACTAAACATGAACCAGTCTGAACCGGGAGAATCCTATCCCTGCTTCTAGTGCTTTGGAACATAGGTTGTCCCCTTCTTCTCTGTGGCAGCCCCTCAAATATTGCCACATTTTGCTTAAGGAACTGTTTTCTATCTTCCTCTCCTCCCCGCCCCACCACTCCTTCCAGGTACCTTGAGAATATTAGACAGCCCTTCTTTCTTTTTAATCTGAATGTTAATGATTGGATAGTGCTCTTCTATCAGAGTCTATTAATTCCAAAACAGCTGCTGAGCCTGGTCAGAACTGCTGTAAATCCATAAACATTAATGGTATCAACACAATCCTTATAATTAATTAAATGGGGAGATATGTGTATTGCAAGAAGATAGACACTGCACAGACATTGAAGGCCCCTATCTCATATCTTCATAAGCTATGAATTTTCTTTTAAATGCAAATTGCCATTTATGAAATATGACATCCCAGTGTCAGAACAGTAACAAGCTATCAAAATTTGTGGCAGCTCCAAATTCATAATTCACTGATTTTATTTTTGAGCCACTTGGCAAGAAACATAAAAGGAAACAGCACTGACAGTGATATGTACCTAAGAAATCAATATTAATAAATCAGTGTCACTGGCTTGATAATAAAATTGTAATCAGTCGAAATATTATGCATTATTTTATCTTCTGTTGAGACAGCTGAATAAAAGGGGGAAAACTTGATACTGAAAGACCTCTCTGCATCTTTGGAGAAGACTTACAAGAGAAATAATGAATAAAGGAATAGCTGAAAGGAATTGATAATTGTAAATGGATATGGTCACACACAGACATATGGGAGGAAATGTCAAAGGTATAACTAAGCTTTGCTCCATAGTGTTTCTGATCAATGATGAATTTACCAAGGGCATGCTGAAAGATCAATCAATCAGAATAGAGCTGGAAGGGACCTTAGAGGTCTTCTAGTCCAATCCCTTGCTCAAGCAAGAGACCCTATACCATTTCAAGTGGCTGAAAAACCACTTAAAAACCTCCATTAGTATCCATTGCCAAGAAGTCAAAGAATAGCCTTTGGGCAAAGTATGTCACGACTGACATTCTTTCCTTGACCTTGTTCAGCAAAGCCCAAGTAAGGATTGCAGTAAATGATGGATGGTTCAGAGAAGAGTTTTCATTCAGCTATTTATGGCTCCCTTTTAAACATCTTCGAATGAAGATGAATATCTTCAAGCAGAGATGAAATAAACTCAATGTTGGGAAAAATACATTATATTACATTTATTACTCACTCCTTCTCAGAATCTATGCCAGACAAAATACATAAATTAAAGATTTCACGAGTCCAAAGGAGATATCCAAAGAAAAATTTCTTCCTAAGCAACTGTAAAACAACACCTTCGCAGCTGAAGAATGTAGAATACAGGATGGTTTATCTGTTCTGTTTCAAACACAGCTTCACTTCTCTTCTTGGTGGAAACAACTCTCTCTGCTCATGACTGGATCCCATTTCACCAAAGCAACATCTTACACCATGTAAACATCTCTGAATTGTCCAAGGCATAGTGGGGTGAGATTATTTGCAACAAGAGCAACATAAAATCAGTTACAACAGTAATGTTCCCAGATAGAGAATAATAGGTTTTTAAACCATGAACAAATCCTTTAAAGGCAGGAGTCTTCAAACTTTGAGACTTGTGGACATCAACTCCCAGAATTCTTTAGCCAGCAGGCATTCTGGGAGTTGAACTCCATAAAACTTTAAGTGATCAAGTTAAGGCATAAATAGGGATATTATTGGGATTCAAATTTCTTAACAACCAGTTCTGTGGGTGTGGCCTAATTTGTGAAGGTGGCTTGGTGGTCACGTGACTGACTGGGTGTGGCTTGTATGTAAATGTTGTAAATATTTATGTAAATATTGAATTTTTTATTTAAAAAAAAAGAACAACTTTTACCCAAAGTCAGGCAAAGCAGACAGGCAGATTGAGTTGCTTGCAGAATCACAGATTCACTCAGAAATCTACCATTCTGCAATCTGCTGCCTGAGTCTGTCACATAAAATTTGCTTGCACAACACAGGTGAGTTGGATGGCATGCATGCAAGATAAGGAGTGACTGGGTGGGGCAGGGAGGGGTGGGCGGAGAGGGGCGGGGCCAGCCAGTGGCGCAATTTGCCAGTTCTCCAAACTTCTCAGAATGGTAACAACTGGTTCTGTAGAACTGGTCCAAACTGGTAGAATCCCACTCCTGGGATATGCTCTGGACCCTGTTGGCCAACTAAGTTTGGAAAAAAGAACCTCTTCTGCTGTGGCTCCCACCATTTGGAACACAGTAACCCTTGAGGTAGAATATGCCCCCATCTGCTTACCCTCAGAAAAGACCTAAAAATCTGGCTTTGACTACTCACTTGGTGCCTCAATAGGGGTGTCCCATTCTGGAGGTACTTAGTAGATTGAGAGACATCTCACCTACATACAGTACCATTTACAGACTGGTCTCTTTTTAATCGACTTTATTGTCATTATTGTTAATGTTAATTCTTTCATTTTCATTCCGATATGTTTTTCATAGTTTTATATTGTGCTTTTATGATGTATGCTTTGCAGAATTGTATGACAGTGAGATACAAGTGGCATATAAATGTAATAAATGTGATAAATTAAATAATGCACGTTTTGGAGCTTGTTCCCCAAAACAGTGAACAAACATAACATTTTAATTGATTATGTGCTATTGTATCATTGTTGACTCCAGGAAGTTGAGATGATCAAATCTCCTCAAGCAAAACTTTATTGAGTACATCATTTCAGCATGTATGAAAGCAAAACCAACTCTACTTAATTCCCACAATTTTTTACATAACTAAAAAATAGATTTTCCCCTCCCCTCATTAGTACAGGTCACATTGTCCAATTAGGTATTCTGGAATCTCTATGGTAACTGTTTCAAGTTTTTCCCAAGCATCTGTTGAGATGACCTTGGTTCCCATGGGATGATTTCTTGTCCTCTGGAGCTAGCATTACAAACCTTTCCCTCCCCTATCAGCATTCCAAATAACAACATCCAAATTAAAAGACTCAGAGACTCTCATCTTTTCAAAGATCCATTTTATTAGAGATGTCATATTGGCACATCTGAGGAAAACCTGAATCTGAAATTTCCAGATTTTCCTTAGCTCAAAGAAAATCTAAAATCCAACCCCTGCACCCAATAGTTCATCACATGGTCCAATCATTACTTAATTCCAACTGGAGACTAACCCCAGGCACTCACCTCCAGGTGAAGTGTAACCTGTCCTTGACTCTCTGAGAAAGGAATGTTGTTGTAGCTAATTTTCCACTGCTCCTTGAAGTCCCCCTCCCAAATTCCCAGACTCTGAATGTGGCATCCCAGAAGCCTCAAAGAAAAATGGCTTCCAAACTGACACCACCACCCCTTACTCTGTGGCAAGATGAGAAATGAAAAATGACTGCAATAGCATAGGCACATTTCGAAGTTGACATTAAACACGAGAATAGTGCATTTAGAAATGTTTTCCTCACACCTTTTTTTTTCTTCTTTTACTGTAATGGAAAAATTCTGACTTAGAAAATGGCCAAGACAAGCTCTAAAATTTCCAGTCCACTCTTCCACATTTTCTTTCTTTCAGCTGTAGAAATTAATATTGAGAAATCATGACTTGCGAATAGCCTTCCTGAAATGTCAATCATCCCAATTTATTTCTTTTTTGTAACTAACTCAAGCCTGACTTATTGTGAAGTAAAATGTTGATTAGTTTGCATTTGGAAGTCCCACAGGATCTTAATGTTTTCATTTCTGGCCAATTTTTCATTAGTGTAACTTCAAGAAATGTTTGTTCTTAAATTGTAATTCTTATTATGATTTCAATGAGTCAAAGTAGCCACTTTATTATGCTACTCCTGTGCAGTCTTCTTACATTCAGATACAAGTTGGACAACAATTCATATTCTGTGCATAACCATAATGATGTTAATGATTCAACAGGATAACAGAGCTGGAAGGGACCTTGGAGGTCTTCTAGTCCAACCTTCTGCTCAGGCAGGAAACCTTATAACATTTCAGACAAACAATTGTCCAATATCTTCTTAAAAACCTCCAGTGTATGGAGCATTCACAATTTCTGGAAGCAAGTCATTCCATTGATTCTAACAGTCAGAAAATTTCTTCTTATGTCTAGGTTAGTTCTTGCCTTGATTACTACTATCTATTGTTTCTTCTTTTGCCTTCAAGTGCTTTGGAGAATAGGTTGATTCCCTTTTCTTTGCGGCATCCCTCAAATATTGAAACCCTGCTACATGCATTATTCTTTATCTTCTTCCTGAAATAAGAACATTATACGATTTTGCTGCTCAAATGAATAAATGAGACCTGTAAAGCATACTCTTGAATATTTGGATGATGTGTGAAGATGATTGCATAACTACATTCACATGGATTTGGAATTACTTGTCAAAATGTGGGTTTTGAATGATCAAGACAGCTTTCTAAGTGTTTCTCTCTTTTTTTCATGCCGCTCTTGGAGATCAAAACCTCTTGTTGAAAGATAAGAAAAGAGGAAAGGAGAAAATAGAGAATTTATGGTAGAATTCAGTACTTTTTTTCTGGTAGAGTACCATTGCCTTATCTTTTAAATGACTTGTGTTTGTCCAACCACAATGAGTTACCTGCTTCAGATAGCAGATAATGGTGGAAAAAGACAAATTGACATAATACTAGAGAAGACACTGCTGCTTCCATGAAGGTATCTCAAGGTCCTTAAACAGTGGATGCCCTATGTTAGTTTTGAAAGGTTATTAGCCCTATTAGTTGTGGTATGAGAAATGACATTGATCGTGCTGGATAGCAATATCCCCTTAGGCTGATCTAGCATCATTGTACTAGGAGATTGGTTGAGATTATAAAGCCTTAAAATATTTACCAACACAGAGATAAAGAGAGCTATATTATTTCAAGATTTTAAACACAAATAAATCCAAATATCTAAAAATGCAGGATGAGTTCTAGAATAGAAAAAACCCTGTTCAACGCCCTTAGTTAATATTAATATATGTTATAGAATCAACATTCCTGAAGTTGAAATGCAATTTACTCTGAGATCAGATTCATGTTCCCTTCTTTTTAAATGTAATGCATGCATCACTATTTTTACAGAAGGCTTTCACAGCTTGAATGCTATCTGCCAGGTGTGAATGGTGCTCATCTCAAACCTGATAAACTTTCCTGTTTTCTAGTCCATCTTGAACTACAAAATGGTGGGGTGGGTAGGAGGGTGGGTGATGATACTGTAGCATATGTCAAAGAATGGTTTATGGCTTGTATTCAGCTAAGTCAATCACAACTATATACCAGTTCAGTTAAAGTGGTAAAGGTAAAGTAGGCCCTTAATCTTGCAACAGAAAACACGTGGATAGGAAAACAAAAGTTCTTTGATGCAAAGTAATACCAGTTTCTTGTAAATCAAACTCTTCTCCATTATTTGACCATTAGCCTCGAGGAATCATCCCTACAGCAGAAAGCTTAATGAAATGGAAACCTAAGCTTGTTTCCTACATTCATGTAGAGTTGTTTGTTTTATTGATTGACTAATTAGACCTTGGGCCATATCATTCATTCTTTCTTTCTTTCTTTCTTTCTTTCTTTCTTTCTTTCTTTCTTATGTCAGAATATTTACAGAGGTCAGGGATGTTTTGGAAATCTCAACAATGTACTAATGATGGAGAAAATAATTATTAAACAAAAAGTCTTAGCTCTGTTTTGACCTGGATCCAGAGTACTTAATGTACCAGCTGAGCCTTCAGAAATTTTCATTATCATTTTTTAATCTGTTCCCAGAAAAATGCAGCATGAATGCATTTATTTATTTATTTATTTTATTTGGTTTGTCAATTGCTTACAAGATAATAGGTATAAGTAAAAACATAGTTATGAATACAGGGATACATGTAAGAAAAATAAAAGAAACAATAGGACAGGGACGGTAGGCACATTGGTATGCCCTCTACAGACCTCTTAGGAAAGGGGTGAGGCCAATAGTAGACAGTCTAAGGTTAAAGTTTTTGGGGTTTGGGGAAGAAACTACAGAGTCAGGTAGAGTATTCCAGACATTAACCACTCTGTTGCTGAAGTTGTATGTCCTGCAATCAAGTTTGATGTGGTTTATATTGAGTTTGTATCTATTCTGTGCTCTGAATCTGAGGTAGTCATTGACAGGGAGGACATTGCAATATGATAATCTTATGTACTACACTTAGATCGGACCGAAGGCATTGTAGTTCTAGGTTGGTGGCATAATTGGTGGCATAAGGTATTCTGTTATGAGTAGAGGAGTGGAGAACCTTTCTCATGAGTAAATAAATAAATAAATGCATAAATGCATAAATGCATAAATGCATAAATGCATAAATACATAAATACACAAACAAACAAACAAACAAACAAAGTCCCCAAAACAAATTATTACTAAATTATAACTAAAATTTGATAAAAGCAATTTAAAATGGAATTGGAAAAAAATACACTCTAAAATGTAATTGGAATTCATGCATAGTTAGTGTCATCCATTTCAGAGCAGACATGATCAATCTTAGCCCACCACTCATCTGAATTTGTTTCCCAAAATTTTAAATATACTGTGGCTCCTTGCTAGTATCTTATTTCTTAATGCTTCTTTTAAGTCTTCCACTCTTATCATTTTTCTTGTAAATTAATTGTTAACAGTAATGCTGTGGATCTATCTATGTTGAACCTAATTATCAACAGTGTTTCCATGTTGCACATTGGGATTAAGGGTGAGAAAGCAAGTCAGCTCTAGATGAAGAAGGCAGAGAAGCTTGTCTAATGGCCATCTTGCTATGTTGATCATTTGTCCAGTCATTAAGGATCAAGGACTTAATGGATGTTTTCTGAAAGAGATCTCTTCAGGAGAACTAAGAGGGGAGAAGACATTTTGTTCAAATGTAGGAAAAACTGCAGTCTTTTGAAAACAATCAGTGGTTGCTCTGGAGACTGAAGAATAAGAAGCTAAGAAAATCAAAGAAGTTGTGTGGTGACACTCCTATTTATCTAAAGAAGGTTATCACTGAGAGACTATGAGAGAAATAGCCACAAAACCAAACTAATTTTACAGTACAGTGAATTTATCTACAGCCCTGAAAGTTTACCTGAAGAAGTTTTGAGAATCTAGGACAGTATTTCTCAACATTGGCCACTTGATGTCTTTGGAGATTCCCAGTCATTCAGGTCATGCTTGACCCAAAGGTGCTTTTTCAAGAAGCAACTGGACTTCCTTTGTTTTTCTTTGAAGACATTTTGCTTCTCATCCAAGGAGCTTCTTCAGCTCTGAAGAAGTTTATTGGATGAGAAGTGATACGTCTTCAAAGAAAAACCAGACAGGATAGTTGGTTCTTTAAAAAAGGCCCTTTGGGACATTGGCCACTTGAAATATGTGGACTTCAATTCCCAGAAATCCCCAACCCTCTGGAGAATTCTGGGGATAGGAAGTTGAAGTCCACACATCTTCATGTGGTCAAGGCTGAAAAATATTGGGCTAGTCCATATAATTTATCATGCTAACAGTTGTATTCATTGTTCATGAACATGCTGGGTTGAAATTCTACCTGATGAAACTGAAATGCTGCAATCTGTATAAACACTACTTATTACTGGTTACTGTTTTCAATGTTGAAAGTAAAATTGGAAAGTTTAAATGGATAATCAAAACTACCTCAATAGGTGTCAGTATTTTTATTTAGTAGTGTTTAATAATATATATTGATACAGTGTTTGGTTTCAAATCACAGCAAAATATATTCTCTTTTATCTCCTTTATTAAAAATGTGCTCAGCCTTTTGCTGGTGGTACAGTAAAAAAATAATATTTTAGTACTGACATTTTGAGCCTAAATTGGCATGGAATCTTGTTCTACAGCTATTTGCCATAACATTTGCCATTAATGAATCCCATATTATATAGAACTATACATGTTGTAAAAATGATACAGAAGATACAGTATGTCATCATAGTTCTATAATAAATCAGGTGACAAGTATCTGGAAGACAAGTATCTGGAAGAACCAGCAATATCTGGAGAGACACAAGTACTCCCAAGATTGAAGGATAACCCAATCTTTCATGAGATGAAAATGATTTAGTCAGATTGTCTTCCTAAATGTTGATTATGCTGTTCGATCAGTTGACCTAAGTATAGTTCTAACTTTTGATTCTGATCTCTGCTGGAATTCATTCTTCGATCTGGACCTCTGGTTCCTTCTACCATCTGACTTTCTGATTTATCCTTTGATCCATTTCTATTCTCTCGGACATGACTTCTGGCTTGATCCTCTGTACTTCCTCATCCCTGGTCATCTCAAACTGCTACCGGTAGGTCTATTGTGACCAGCAACTTTCCATAATTGTAACCTTAAATTTTCTTCCAGCTACTAGTTTTCTTTAACTTTAATGGGTTGATCTGCAAAAATTCTAAAATTGCACCATAAATGTTAAAGCTAGCTATAAATTTTATTTTACACTTCAAAGACTTTTCCTAGCTTTGCTTCTTTGTCTGGAATATCTGGTGTTTTTTTTTTTTTTTTTTTGCCTCATTGGTGATCTGCTGAGGATATTGCACAAGGGTACAACAACAAGAAAGAATGTTAATGAAACCACTCTATCAATATTTGTTGACAATCAAATACACAATAATATTAAAATGGTATTCTAATCCAATTAAATCCAACTCAACTCAACCCAGCCCAGCCCAACCCAACCCAAGCTACCCTAACCTAAGCTAACCTAATCTCTCCATCTTCAAGGAAATGAAGACTATTACCAAATGCCTGGACCAGTCTCTACAGTTTTCTTGGTAAGATTATTGCCATTTTTTTTAGTTTTTTTCAAGGGCTGAGAGATAGTTACTGGTCCAAAGTCAACTAATTAGGTTCATATCTAAGAACTCAACAGGGCTCTGCATGGTAACACATTAAACTATATACATTCTTCCTTATATTTTTTACCTACTGGCGCTAGCCTATCTACCACTTATCACCCACTTCCTATTTGGTGGTACAACTGCTATCAAGTTCTAGCCTATTTCACTCCTCAGCTGTCTCTTCTGTAAATTAATCATACCCAGATCCTTTAACAGTCTCTTACAGAATTGGATTTCTGAATATTCTGCCAATTTACTAGGCCTTATTTTTATATCACTGATTTTTTTTTTTTAATTCTAGTGTCTCAAACATTACACAGCATTCCAAATAGAGTCTGAAAAAGCTAGAATAGAGTGAAAGAGTTACTTATTATGATTCATATCACTCTATTCCTATTACTCTACATCTCAAGATAGGATTTGCCTTTTAGCAGATATATCTCATTGTTGGGTCCTGATTTACCGTGGCTATCAAAAACATACAGCACTCAGTGTGGGTCACCACATTACAAAAAAGATGTTGAGACTTTGGAAAAAGTGCAGAGAATAATAACTAGGATGATTAAAGTCTCAGAGACTAAAACATATGAAGAACAGTTGCAGGATTTGGGTTTGGCTAGTCTAGAGAAAAGAAGGAATAGGGGTGAATGAAAGCAGTATTCCAGTATTTGAAGGGCTGCCACAAAGAAGAGGGTGTCAGCTTATTTTCCAATGCACCAGAAGGCAAGACAAGAAGCAATGGATGGAAACTAATCAAGGAGAGAAGCAACCTGGAATGAAGGAGAAACTTTCTAACAGTGAGGACAATTAACCAGTGCCTTCAGAGGTTCTGGGTATTTTATCACTAGAGAAAAGACTGGACAGCCACTTGTCTCAAATTGTATAGAGTCTCCTGCTTGAGGTGGACTAGAAACGGTCACTTCCAGCTCTATTCTGATTGATTGAACATCCAGATTTCTTCCATACTGCTCAGCCTTCGCTTGTGTTTTACATTGTGTTAATATAAATAGTTAAAATAGTATGGGCAATGCATAAGAGTCAACCACCTGCATTATACATTATGCAGTTCTTAAAAACAACATGTAATAAAAATGTATGAGCAAACTATTTGAGCTAGGCCTCTAAACCACCGTGGCAGTTAATAATTAATTGGTGTTTCCAAAAGAGGTGTCAGAAAAACAAAAATAACTATAGCCACTATCTTTTGTTTCAATCCCCCTTCCATTAAATCTTTCTGACACAGCTTCCTATGTGGAAAATTTATAAATCCCTCTTCATCCTTTAAAACAGTAGGTGTCCCTCATACAAGCTATAACTCTCACATAATTGGGCACTCCAAGACGCCTTCCAAATTTTCGGTGACGGGCATAATTTTTCAAAAACACATCTGCCGTAAGTTTTAAAACAAAACAACAATAAAAAAAAACCTCAGGACTATTATCCCGAAGAATAAATCAAGGGAATTGTGCAATGTATTCAACAGATAGGGAGGACTTTCTTTTCCTGGTGTTATCCAATGCATTTTATCCCACTTTCTGTTTTGATCTATGCCTATTAAAAGGTGCCATGGTGTGGTCTTTAAAGCAGCCCTGGGTCATTATGTCAATGAAAAATATGGACAAAGGGATGAGTGAGATGCTTGTAATGTGGGCAAGTAATGCATTTTAGAGTGTCTTGAGCGTATATGGAAAATGCAAAAAGAAATGCAGCTTGATTTTAGATTTTGGGGAAGCAAAGAATTACACTTGCAATCATGAAATGTAAGGAATGCTTCCTCTATCATATAGTGACAGGGATGTAGACAGAGGCTCATCAGAATGAGCAGGTTGCCTTATGTATTTCTGGAAGCCTTTTTCTTCTGCGTGTTTTGGCTCTAGATGGAAAACCACAATAGACACTGCTGACAAGCAAACTGGTGTTTCCACAAGTTCATGAACATGACAACACCGAACTCTATGTGTGTTAATCTCAATCTGCATAATTGGGTCATTAACATTTGCTGGGTTCCTTTTAAATACTAATTTAGCTGAGATTACATTACAAACTGATTATCTATCCCTTACCCAAACTTTTGCACACACAAAAATGACTGGAGGCTATTTGGATGGATTTTCTACTTACAGAGCCTTTGTGGAACTATCATTGTTACTATATGGTTCATTCATCTGAACTACTTTTTATCCTTCATCTATCTCTGCCCTGAGTTTGCAAGTACACATCTGACCTTGCCCTATATATCGTCAGCAAATCAAACAGTCCATGCAGTAACTTAATTTAGCTTAGTGTTAGTCTACAGTATTTTGTTTTGTTTTGTTTTTTTAGTAAATGAGTTTGCAAAATCATTTAATGTGTTAACCATAATCACCATGAAATAATAAACTCAGAACATATGAATACTATTTGGTCTGTTATTGTTACTGCTGTTGAGGATACTATAAAGAATCTTTTTTATTTTCCTTTCTGAAGGGGACCAGAATGGTGTACAAAAAAGAATAAATAAACTACCTGCTGGTTTTATTTAAAGAGGGGAGGGAGGAATCTGCAGCAAAACCACCAGTTTTTAAACAAGCCAGTAAAAAACAAAAAGTGTAAAGGGATTAAAATAAAACCTGTCTCCCTTCTTTGTCTTTATTTTTGTCTAGAAGACTTTGGGGACCTTGTTACTTTCAAATGACAGGGTGATTTAAAGCAAGCCAGTTTGGGTAGAAACTCTTTTTCCCTTGGAAGACAATTTGACGACTATTTTCAAGAAGCCTTGAAGTAGCCTTGAACTATCCTGGGAGGAAAACTACTTCCCTCAATCTGTTTTTAAAATCAACCTTTGCTCTCCAGGGTATAGACTCCTCACATCATGAACTACCACTGGGCCCTCTGATCAAAAATTTCCATGGTGTCTATTAGACTGTGTTACTCTCTAATACATTTTTGAAAAGTTTGAGTTTTGGGAAAGTAAAATTAATCCAAAATATCTCATTGTTCTTGATTTGTTCTTTGCTGTTCTTTGCTGCACCTGTGTTGAAGTATTATTTTCGTCTTTATTCCAATTCTACCCAAAACCGGATGTAGAGTAGGCTGAGCCTCATGGTGGAGTCAAGACAGGAATCAGTCTAGAATTCTAGTGTTCTCACAAATTGTCTAAAACCAACCCCTCTCAAATTCTGTTAACTCTTATCTATCACCAATTTAGTCCTGGCTGTTTGTTGACTAGATTCTTGTATATAGGGGCATGAAAAATAAATCTTGACTGGAACTCAATGTGTGGTACAACTTCTTTGCAACTGACCTCAGAGTCTCTGGGCTTAGGAAACTTTTGCTGATGCAAGAATGAATGGGGAATAATTTTGAGTGGCTCTTTGAACCACCTAGATATTCTGCAATTATATTTGGTTGGAAAGTCAGTTGGAATAATTCAATATCTCTGAATCAATGCAGCCCATTCATATGTTTCTGAAGATTCCCCTTCTCTCAAATCGATTCAGATAATGCATTGCAGCCTAATCCAGCAGTGCTCTTATCTTCTTATATACGGTGTCACAACGGGGATTTGACAAATACTTGGACCAAGATACAAAACATAATTAAGCAGTATTAATCCCTTGGAAATTAACAGGCTGATGCATGTTTACTTGTTAATTAGATTTTTGGCTTTAGTTTCTGTCAACTGCCTGGAGCTTCCAAAAGAGGAGAAAATGGCTGATCATTTGGCAAAGCAGAGCTGAGTTCGGCACTTGGCTTGATAGGGAAGTCATCCAGATTTTGCATAAGTGATGGTTATTTATTTCTATTTTTCTCTCTCTCACACTGAAGGCATCGGTTGCATTATAATTATCTCTTTAATATTTCCTGGTTCACTACCATGTCAGGAAAACACCTCTTACAATGTGCAATATAAGCTGAAAAGCCAATGAGGGTGGATTGGAAATGAAATGTCTGTTCTCATCTTTGTTATTTTCCAATTTAAGAAAAAAAAAAAAAAGAGGGGTGTTCTGAACCATATTAGGGTTATGGAAGCTTAAAATAATGACAGATAAGAATTTCAGATCTTTCATAAATGTGAACCCAAGAGTCCTCTATTATATATCCAATTTGCCTATATTTTTCAGGTTAAAAGCAAATGGATCTTCCTCTCAACCCCCATTTGCAGCAGCAGCAGCATCAAGTCCTCTGCAGAGCACATGGTCAGCAGTAGTTTTGATCATTCACAGCATCTTCGGCATCATCCCAAGAGATATAAATTTACTGAGGCCGGCCTCATTTTTCCTTTCCTCCAGCAGGTATCCAACATAGAGCAATTTTTGAATGCCATTCTTTAGGCGTACATAAGATGCAGCCAACAAGCCTCATTCAGTGTTCCTTCACAGTTAGAATAGAATAATAGAGTTGGAAGGGACCTTGGAGGTTGCCTAGTCCAACTCCCTTCTTAGGCAGGAAACCCTACACTGCTTCAGACAAATGGTTACCCAATCTTTTCTTAAAAACTTCCAGTGTTGCAGCATTCACAACTTCTGGAGGCAAGTTGTTCCACTGATTAATTGTTCTAACTGTTGGGAAATTTCTCCTTAGTTCTAGGTTAATCAAGGAACTCCTTGATTAGTTTCCACCCGTTGCTTCTTGTCCTGGCCTTAGCTGCTTGACTCCCTCTTCTTTATGGCAGCTCCTGAGATATTGGAAGACTGCTATCATGTCTCTCCTAGCCCTTCTTTTCATTAGACTTGACATACCCAGTTCCAGCAACTGTTCTATAGATGGTTTGGCCTCCAGTCTCCTAATCGGTTCTCATGGATGTTCTAAATCTGATTTTGTAGTAGTCTCTTCATTGGTGACGCGGCCATGACATGAGACATGGAGGATTCTTCACAAGCAACGTTGTTGGAACATCCCACTTGAATAGACGTTTGAAAGAGATGAAACAGAAAAGTGATGTCCTCATACAAGATTCAGATATGGTCCTATCAATCACTCTGAGGCAGAACTGGATCTATTGCAAGTTAGCTTAATAGAAGAATCATTTCCCAAACAGTAATAATACTTTGCTAAGTGTTAGGATTAGAACATTAGTATATTGCAAAAATGCAGTTGTTTCAGTGAACACTATCTTAATAATTAACTAGTTAAACTTTGTCAAATATCCTATTCTCTGTGATAGGTCTATCTCATTTTATTTAGTCCTGGTACATTTTGGTTCCGTAGACATCAAAGGAAAATAAAATTTACATGCTGCCTTTTGATCTCCTTTTACAAACTGGAAAGGAGGGATGAGTGACTTCAACACCTTTCAACCTAGAGTTGAGAGCCAGGGAGCTGTCAAGTGAAATGAACCCAGGAATTTTTGCATATGTTTAGTTAATTTATTGAAATAGGCAAGGAAAGAGAAGACATTAAACTTATTTAAATTATAATTCCTTCCATATCCTGTCTCATTGCCCTCTTTCTATCCAGTACAAACTGTTGGATTTTGGACACATGCGTTCTTTAATAAAGGCTCCAACAAAGATCAGTGAAGAAAGTGTTTTGACCAACAGATAATGTTCTGCAACACACCAAGATTTCACTGAGGTTGCCCAAGTGTTCCTTGGCAAAGTAGAAAGATCTCCAAATGGATAGAAACTGAAGGAAAGAGACATGCAATGCAGTCTTAATTAATCATTTCCTTGTTAACCCTGCAATGATAATTGACCATCAACCCTAAAAATAGGACTCCCTGTGTTATTAAGTACAAATTTGAAAGTAATAAATGACTTTAATGAATATCAGAAGTAAGATGATAAGGTTAAATGAAGTCCAAAGTCAAGCTGCTGTAGTTCCAGAATTCCCCGGAGACAGGAAAGTAATTTATAAAAACCTAGTCAAGACTTTTAACATTGAATATATTGACAGCAATGTTGTACCACTCACATCTCCAAATCCTGTGGATCTCTTGACAGCAGGACTAGTGAAATGCATACTGGAGATAAAGATATTTGACAATTTTGAGGAATATGAAGGATATGGAAGCTGTAATGAGCAGGAGGGAATAAGTAGTAACGTGACCAACTTTTTTACAATGAAAAGGAGGACACAAATAAGGTGAAGAAAAAAAACAAAGCCACTTGCTCATGGCGCACTCTTGTGAATGGTGCACCCTTATGCACGGCACACTCTCTCAAAACAATTCTCCTATGTGGAGCGCATGCATTTCATAATCGTGTCTCACCGCACTGTACCGAGCCTTGATGAATCATCATGTCAAATACAAATATGTCACATCATACACAATGGATCGGATTGGCATCGATCAAACACGGAGATTTACAGATTAGTCTTCAAAAATCAAAAAGGAGGACATGTAGGAGGACACTTTTCAAGAGAGGACAGAACTTACGAAAGGAGGACTGTCCTCCCTGCAGGAACACAGTTGGTCACCTTAATAAGTAGGGAAAATTACAGGTCTTATTTTCATATTTTTATGTATGACTGTTCGATATCTGCAGAGCCATGAATTTTGTTTGTATTTCTGACAGCCATACATTCAAAGAGCGGTACGGTGGCCTAGAAGTGGAGCTGTCGCCTCACAATCAGGAAGCTGTGACTTCAATCCTAGGTAGAGACCGATATTTCTCTCTCTAGGCACAATGAGAATAACCCTGCTGAACAAAACTCCCCATTGGTGACAGAAAGGGCATCCGGTCCTTAAAACACTCTGCAAACTCCATTCAGTTGCCCAGACTCCAACCCACAAGGGATTATGGGATTATTAAAAGATGACAGTGATGATGATGATGATGATGATGATGATGATGATGATGATGATGATACATTCAAACTCTCCATCCTTACAGGAGTCTATGGTACTAAATCAAGGCACATGACGTTATAGACTGAAATCCTGCCATTTGTTTGGTTTGTCAAAGTGAAGGCATGAAACAAATTCAAATCACAAACTCACAGCTATTCTAAAATGCTCATGCCTGGGAGACATTGGACAGGGACCGTAGTTGTAGGTATCTCATGCTGTGATAGGATCGGAAGTCTGAAATAGAATAACCCATCTAAGAGTGCATCACCATGATAACTAGATCTGATTTGAGTCAATAGTTTGAACCCCTGGGAAGAAGGCACTTAGGTGCAAGGTTATAATTTCATTCCCCAACCCAGTGTGCACTTTTTTTTTTTTGTTTATGAAAGCAAAGAATCAGCTACCCGAACCAGGATTGACTCTAATCACTATAAATGAATAATTTGATTTAATGATGAACATAGATTTCCATTTCAAAGACTATTCCTCTGGTTACTGCTCATTTAGCAGTTCTAATCTGACAGCCTTTATAAATTTAGAACAACATAAATGTTATTCAAACAAAGGACCTCTTTTTTTTTTATTTCCCCAGCCAAGGTGACATTGACTATCTTCAAAACAAAATGTACACAGAGGTCCATCTCTTTTAGGCTATTCTTGGCATGGACAGAATAACTAATCAAAATACGAGTGACACAGTGATATTAATTTGTCAGCAAGAGCCTGAGGGTAAGGCAAAAGAGAAGAAAAAATGAAATAACACCAAAAGACCTCTTCAGTGTCAATATTCCAAATATATCCGAATATATTGAATTGCTTTCTACTTGGCACAATTTTCTTGGGGCATTGCAGCTATCATTCGACAAAGGGTAATGGAGAACTTATCTCTCTGAATTGTTCCTAAAAGGCAATAGAAACAGGTATATTTCCTGGAAATGTTGCCCAAATTTAAAGATTACTATTGTATTAAATCTATTCCTTTCTTTCCAGTTCATGTTTTTCTGCTCTGTTTGTTGTTGTTTTTGTTGTGGTTGTTGTTGTTGTTGTTGTTGCCTGTTCAACCCACAATTTCAGAATCCTCATGTTTCCCCAAATCAGAAAGTCATTGGGAATCAATGGTGGAATTCATTTTTATTTTACTACCGGTTCTGTGGGCATGGCTTGATGGCCATGGCTTGGTGGCCATGGCAGGGAAAGGATATTGCAAAATCTCCATTCTCACCCCACTTCAGGGGAAGGATACTGCAAAATCTCCATTCCCACCCCACTCCTGGGAGAAGATTACTGCAAAATCCCAACCCACTTATCTGATTTCCAGATCCATTCTCCTGTGCAGGACAACAAAAGAAGACCCAGCCAATCAGCTGGGACTTGGGAGGCAGAGAATTGAGGAAAGGGCCAGTCAGAGGTGGTATGTATGTATGTATGTATGTATGTATGTATGTATTTATTTATTTTATTTGTCAATCGCTTACAAGATAACAGGTATAAGGATAAACATAGTTATGAATACAAAAAAGGAGTACTTATAAGAAAAATAAAAGAAACAATAGGACAGGGTGGTAGGCACTTTGGTGCACTTATGCACGCCCCCTACAGACCTCTTAGGAAAGGAGTGAGGTCAATAGTAGAAAGTCTCAGGTTAAAGTTTTTGGGGTTTGTGGAAGAGTCAGGTAGAGTATTCCAGATATTGACCACTCTGTTGCTGAAGTCGTATTTCCTGCAATCAAGTTTGGTGTGGTTAACCTTGAGTTTGTATCTATTGTTTGCTCTTGTTTTGTTATGGTTGAAGCTGAAGTATTCATTGACAGGTAGGACATTGCAATGTAATGATTTTATATACTATACTTAGATCGGAGAGCAGTGGATGGAAATACACTTATGTAGAAAGACATAAGATTGAAGGGTCACTGGAGAGAAAAGTGCCTTTATTGGTCTTCTTGAATGTTGTTGTTGATAGTTGTGAAGTCATGTCTGACCCATCACAACCCCATGGACAACGTTCCTCCAGGCCTTCCTGTCCTCTTCCATCTTCTGGAGTCCATTTAAGTTTATGCCTATTGCTTCAGTGATTCCATCCAGCCACCTCATTCTCTGTCATCCCCTTCTTCTTTTGCCCTCAATCTTTCCCAGCATTAGGCTCTTCTCCAGTGAGTCCTTCCTTCACATTAGGTGGCCAAAGTATTTGAGTTTCATCTTTAGGATCTGGCCTTCTAAAGAGCAGTCGGGGTTGATCTCCTCTAGGACTGACCGGTTGGATCACCTTGTAGTCCAAGGGACTTTCAAGTCTAGAGTCTTCTCCAGCACCATAGTTCAAAGGCCTCAATTCTTTGGCGCTCAGGCTTCCTTATGGTCTTTCACAGCCATACACTGCAACTGGGAAAGCCGTAGCCTTGACTATACACACTTTTGTTGGCAGGGTAATGTCTCTGCTTTTTAGATTAGCCATAGCTTTCTTCCTCAGCATCTTTTAATTTCTTATCTGCAGTCCCCATCTGCGATGATCTTGGAGCCCAGGAAAATAAAATCTGTCACTCCTTCCATTTCTTCCCCATCTATTTGCCAGGCATTGAGAGGGCCAGATGCCATGATCTTAGTTTCCTTAATGTTGAGTTTCAAGACAACTTTTGCACTCTCCCCCTTCACCCACATCAAGAGGCTCTTTAGTTCCTCTTCACTTTCTGCCATTAGAGTGGTATCATCTGCACATCTGAGGTTGTTGATATTTCTCCTGACAATCTTAATTCCAACTTTAGATTCATCTAGTCCTGCCTTTCTCATGATGTGCCCTGTATATAAATTAAATAGACAGAGCAACAGTATACAGTGTTGCCGGACTTCTTGAATGCTGATGTGCTATTTGATCAGTTTACCTAACTGTAGTTCAAATTTTGGATTCTGATCTCTGCTGGATTTCTTTCTTTGATCTGCAATTCTGGTTCCTACCATCATCCTAATTTCTGATTTATCCTTTGATTCCTTTCTATTCTCTGGACATGACTTCTGGCTTGATCTTCTGTATTTCTTCACCCCCGGTCATTTCAAACTGCTACCGGTTGTTCTACCATGACCAGCAACTTTCCGTAGCCATAACCTTAAATTTTCTTCCAGTGCACATACTAGTTTCCTTTAAGTTTAATGAGTTGACCTGCAAGAGGTCCAAAATTGCACCGTAAATGTTAAAGCTAGCTATAAATTTTGTTTTACACTCCACACTGTCTTTTCCCAGTTCTGCTTTTTTGTCAGAGATAACTCCTTTTGCCTTATTGGTGAGTAAGAGGATTTTGCAGAAGGGAGCAACAGCAAGAAAAAAAATGTTGAAGAAATGGCTTTATCAATATTTGTTAATAATCAAATATACAATTATATTAAAAATGGCTGTTCAATCTACCCAATTGAAACATATTGAATCCCCCTATGCTAGGGCCTCCACCTTTGATAACTTTAAGATTTGTGAACTTCAACTCCCAGAATTCCTCAGCTAGCCATTTTGCTGGAATTTGTCCTTGCAAAATTTATGCTGGTTTCTTAAGGCTGCAAAGCCTATTATTATGTAATCAATCCCTTAATACAGGGCTGTCAAACTCATGGCCCACAGGATGGATAAGTCCTATGCTGGCCACACCCATGGCTGGTTTAGCGAAGTGGGAAAAAGTCACAATATGTCACGCGATGACAACATAATGATGTGAGTTTGAAACCCCCACCCTAATTCTATGTATATTTCCATAAAATGGAGAAAATAAAGGAACATACAAAGTTTGATTCAAAAGACATTTTTTTTCTGTTCTACTAGCCCTTATACTTGAAGAAGTAAAAATCATCTTCTTCTTCCAAATGTCTCATTTTCACATCTTAACTTTCTTTTCCTTCTAAAATGTTTCATTTTTGCATGGAGGATACAAACCACTTATAAGTCCCATATAACTTCATGTAATGTTGTGGTTGATTCTCTCTCCCTTTTTCTTTTTTAATAGCAGGGATTGAATAGTTGTGACTCTAATTGCAATGTTTGACTTAGAATAAAAACATAAAATAAGGTTTAGCAAGATGACTTGGCAATGCATCTGAACCAAGTACACATTTCACAGACACGTACAACAGCTAGTTATGCAAAGCTGTGCAAGTCCCCAATACTTTATTGAAATTTCATGTTCAAAATCATTGGAGCATGCAGCACAACCAAGGGAAAAGCAGTTAACTACTGAAATGTGCCAGATGCTGTTTTTGGAGGAATAGTTTCCAAGCCATGACATCTGGGACCTGTGTTGACTTCTACCTTTCTCCCTCCTATGAAGTATAAATGTTCCTGTTTCAAAACGAAGTGCCATCCTTGGTGAGGAGATCAAGCACAGTTCAAGGCATGCGCAAGTTTGGTTTTGCAATGCATGGAAAGCCAGAGTTTTCATTAGGGGAAAAAATAAATTAAGAACAGCAAGAAAGAAAAAGCAAAAAAAAAAGTCCAGTTGCCTCCTGAAAAGGCAGCTTTGGGGCAACCATAACCTAGATGACTGAGAATCGCTACAGACTAGATTAAGAACAGTTCTACCTATACTTAAAATGGTGATGGGGTGGATGAAAAAGAAACAGCAAAATTATTGGTTCCTTATGTAGGAAGTTAGCATATACTCCTCTCCTAGAAAAATGAATTTTTTTTTGGATATGTTAAAAAAGCAGAATATTTTCTCTAAAGAGAAGTAGAAACTCAGAGAGGCAGAAACTCAGCCCCGCTACCTTTGTCAATAGCCATTAAGGTCTGGACCAGAGTATTTTTCACAACAAAGGTAACCATCTCACCACAAGGCCAGGGAAGATTACATCAGCCAGCATTTAGACAAAGCCTACAAAGTTAGCTGAGAAATTTGCCCGCTGGGAGTCTGCCAGCCAATGGGATACACTTCTGACACAGGAACAGGATACACTAAGGTGGGGCCCAAGAGAGGGCATAAAATTCAGGCTCTCTCAGCATCTCAGCCCTTTTTGTTCTTCACCCAATATCTTGAAGCAGGCAACTGCCTTTTTCTTCACCCAGCCATGTGGTCCTGTCCACCATTAAACCTTCTTTCCAAGAAACTTCCATGCTTCCAGTGTCTTTTTCCCCACTTGGAACTGAACCCAGAAGGATATTTCTTCCAACACTTACAATAAGAACAAAAATTTTGTATTAGTTCAACGATCTACCTATCCGTTAGACCTTAAACATGTCGGTTGATCATTTAAAATATTTATACATGACTTCTCAACTAATACATCTCTTGCCTTTTTTTAAAAAAAGTATGCTGCAATAAAATATATTAATCTGAATACATGAAATGCAATAGTGAAGGCCACAAAATGAAGCAACTAAATGGCCAAAGGAAGTTCAGTGATAAGCTCTCAGGTTTTAAGCTGTTCCAAAATATTAACCTCCTAACCGGGAGGTGGGGGGAGAATTCTTCTTGATAGATGTCAAGAGATGCATTACAGAAAGAAGCATAAGAAAGAATATCTCTGAATGTTCCATTAATATGGAACAAGAGTTTTTTTTTTCAGATATCTCAACTGTTCAACTGTTCAACTTCTTACAAGTTATAAGAGCTGTGGTTGTGCAGTGGTTAGAATGCAGAATTGTAGGCTACTTCTGCTGACTGCCGGCTGTCTGCAATTTGGCAGATCAAATCTCACCAGGCTCAAGGTTAACTTCCATCCTTCTGAGGTCGGTAAAATGAGGATTGTTGGGGGCAAGAGGATGACTCTGTAAACCGCTTAGAGAGGGCTGTAAAGCACTGTGAAGATGTATATATGTCTAAGTGCTATTGCCATTGCTATTACTATAATGTACAAATTAATAGAAAGATGGACCAATTGATCCTGTTTTTTTTTTTTTTTAATTGCTTTATTGTAGTCAACTTTTGGATGATTTTTTTTAAATGTACAGATCAACCTACTGGGGACAAATTGTTAAACATGGGCACTGCTTAAAGACTTTCAAAGAACTTTCACCCCTTGATTTTTCCCACAGTATATTATTCTAAATGTTTTCTAGGAGATAACAAATTGTAAGCCTGATGTCCTTGGGAAACTGTGAAAACATAGTCTGGAGGATGATACCTGAAAGTCAAGAACAGTAGCCTCCACACAGGGTTTTTTTTTTTTTTTCAGTTGGTAGAATGGAGGGTTAATAATTTTATCTATTCCACAGAATAAACTTTAGACAATACGTGACCCATCAAGCTGAAGACAGCTGACTAGGCACTAGAGATGCCAGCTGTAGGCTCAGTCAGTTTCAACCGGTGAAGGGAGGCTGCAGATGTCCTTCTGTTTCCATGTGAAAAGAAGGTCACCTATGTGCCATTTTTTTTCTTCTTCTACATAATCGATTATGCACAGCCTCAATTTTCAGAAGGCTACAACAATAGGTGAAAGAAGGAAAACCTAGGTCATATCCTCCTCCTTCATCTTCTTATTCCTCCCCCTCCCCCTCCTCCTCCTCCTCCTCCTCCTCCTCCTCCTCCCTCCTCCTCCTCCTCCTCTCCTTCTTCTTCTTCTTCTTCTTCTTCTTCTTCTTCTTCTTCTTCTTCTTCTTCTTCTTCTTCTTCTTCTTCTTCTTCTTCTTCTTCTTCTTCTTCTTCTTCTTCTTCTTCTTCTTCTTCTTCTTCTTCTTCTTCTTCTTCTTCTTCTTCTTCTTCTTCTTCTGATAAAGATAAAGATAAAATTTTAGCCTGCCAGAATGAAGCCACTTTCAATAAAAGTTCAAGGTTTCTCTAATCCCAAGCAATAATACCCTTTGAAAATGTAGCTATGTGGTGCTTTTAATATAACCAGCCTGCAAGCTTGAACATCTCTTCCTGATTATTTAGTGAAAGAAGAAGTGTAGGAAATTGTTACCACCCCATATACAATGGTTTGTGTATATTTAGGATCCAGTGGTGAGATTCAAAATTTTTTACTACTGGTTCTGTGGACGTGGCTTGGTGGGCATGGCAGGGGAAGGATACTGTAAAATCTCCAGTCAGAGGTAGTGTTTGCCAGTTCTCTGAACTACTCAAAATTTCCGCTACCAGTTCTCCAAAACTGGTCAGAACCTGCTGAATACCACCTCTGTTAGGATCCCATCTAGGCCTTTTGTGGTAAATTTGCATCATTTTATAAACCTGACTTAAAAACAAATCTAAATGAAGAGATGCATAGGCACCAGCTGTCCAAAAGAGGGTATTAGTGGGAAAGATGAGAGAGTTGATGTTGAGATGGAGCAACTGAAAAATTTAAAGATTGTTAATCCACTCTTCTCCCCTTTCCAAGTCACTAACCCATCTCATCAGCATGTCTAACATAATCATCATTTGTGTGTCTGTCTCTATGTGTGTATCAGAAAATCTTGAAATATTAATACAACTCTGGAGATTTCATGTTCTCTTATGAAGAAAGACTGTGGCCTGAGATCGCCACAATCTTAGGAATTATGCCTTTAAAAAATATTTTTAATGCTTAACATTGTACAGACCAATTGTTCCTGACCGCTCCAAAAATGCTGGAACAAATTTCTTTTCACTTCAATGTTTCACCCTGGATGTAATTGCAGTTTTAGTTCATAATAGGAAATAAAAGAAAGTTTTCAGGAAGAAAAGAAAGAAAGTATGATACAAATGTAATTTTATCATAGAGTTCAAATGTTAATTCAAATTTAGAAGACTAAAAACCCCACTATTTATCAACCTTTGGCAGCAATTATTTGTATCAGAAGGTCATTTTGAGTAAAAAAAAAAGAAAAAGAAAGAAATCTACTGGTTTATTGGTGTCCCTTACGAACAAATTATTTTATCTGTCTACATTGCACATCTCCCTTGCCTTGTTGCTGAAAACACAGTAAGTTTAAGTAACTATTATGACTGATTTAGTTTGGCTAATCTACACACTATTCCAGTATATCTAGTGGAATTAGGTTATCTTGTTATTGTAATTCAAATGTCAATTGAGATGACATCATCCGCAAAACAATCTATACAGTATTTTTCAATAATATATTGCAAAGTTATCTTTATATAGAAGCAGCAATCTTCCCTGCTGTTAACCAGATGGAGAAATTCATAATTTCCAAATGAAATGAAACTAAAGTCCAAGTAAATTGACAGTTATTTTTCATATATATTATCCATATAAGGACAGAAAATACTTTTTCTCCCTCATTATGATGATCTTACTTCATTTGGACAGGTGAACAAGTTCATTAAAATACCTAGCATCGACCATGCAATTTTCAAAGCACTTAGTATAGTTGTGGGCTGTAGTATGTCCAATTTCTAAAAATACCAGTATTGTCTACATAAAGCAAGATTCTAGCCCAACTTTTATGACTTAATTACATTTGTTCATAAGACAATGCCCACCTTCCCCCCTGAAAAATCACATTATTGTTCTTATTGTTATTTAGCTTGTGCAGTAAACCAGTTTAACACACAGGAGACTCTCTAAATAAATGATAAAATAAAGACCATGGAAAAACAAGGGCTAACTCTTCCATTGGAATATAGTTGGCCTGCTAATGTCCATATGACAATTCAGGAAATAGAATAGAATAACAGAGTTGGAAGGGACCTTGGAGATCTTCTAGTCCAACCCCCTGCTTAAGTAGGAAACCCTACTCTACTTCAGACAAATGGTTATCCAACATCTTTCATCTTCAAGTGTTGGAGCATTTACAACTTCTGGAGGCAAGTTGTTCCACTGATTAATTGTTCTAACTGTCAGGAAATTTCTTCTTAGTTCTAAGTTGCTTCTCTTTTTGATTAGTTTCTACCCATTGCTTCTTGTCCTGCCCCCAGGTGCTTTGGAGAATAGCTTGACTCCCCCTTCTTTGTGGCAGCCCCTGAGATATTGGAACACTGCTATCCTGTCACCCCTAGTCCTTCTTTTCATCAAATTAGACATCTCCAATTCCAGCAACCGTTCTTTATATGTTTTAGACTCCAGTCCTCTCATCATCTTTGTTGCTCTTCTTGGCACTCTTCCCAGAGTCTCAACATCTTTCTTATATTGTGGAGACCAAAACTGAATGCAGTATCCTAAGTGTGGCCTTACTAAGGCATTGTAAAGAGGTATTAACACTTCACTTGATCTTGATTCTATCCCTCTGTTTATGCAGCCTAGAACTGTATTCAATAACAGAAAACAACAGAAAACAGAACAGAAAATATGCTGAGAGATCATTCATCTTTTTTAAACCAGAATATGCAATCAATCAAATAAAGACATAAAAAAAGAATGATTGGAAAGATTTATAGAGTTCCCATCCAACTAAAGTTCATTCTGATGTAACTTAGAAATATGGAGGGAATGAGCAGTGCCATGTCCAAGTTGTCAGCTTTTTTAGAAATCAAAAGGGCAAGAACCCCAATAATTCTTGGGCTGACCTCAAGTTTGGCAGAACAAAATGAAAGACCCAACTGGGAAATGTCACAAATTTTCCCTCCAATCTAAAAATGCATCATTTCTCCTCAAGATTGTTCTGAAGAGGCCAATATTATTGATGTCAGTGAAACCCAACAAGCCCAGGAGAATATATCTGGGGACCGGAGAATGTACTTTCCCCCAAAAATGTTCTCATGATCAGTCAGTGCTACAATAAATGGTGAGATAGAACGATTTTTAATCAAGCCTTCTCAAAAATATCATTAAACGTTTCTGATAGGGAATATAGCAAAGTTTGTGTATCAAACTTAAAATACCTACTCTAGTAAGTACTAGCTTACTAGAAGAGTATTGATGTTGCAATGAGAGGAGTGCAAATTTTAACGAAGTTTACTAGACTACTTGGTATTTTTAATAAAATATCTGGGAAAATTCTGACCAACACAGATTCTGAGACACAGCTCCATGAATGTCATAGCACACTACTATTTTTTTCACAGTTGGTTGAGTGACAGCAGACCAAATCAGAAGATGCTTTTCACAAATAGCCCTTTGGGCTGGAAATGTAGTACACAATGTGTTAGATTATCTAACTGCTGAAGCACCCCACAGTTCCTTGGCAATGTTTTCTAGAAGCCTATGTATGTAGAAACAAATCCTATAACCAACTGATGCTATTCTCTTATTTTGAAATGTTGGTGACAATGTTATCTGTAAACCTGCTTTATTGCATTGCTTTATAGGACATTGGCCACACTTCAATTGCTAGCAGCAATAGGGTTTTTTTTTTGTACCGAGTTCAAATACATTGAAAATATACAAGGGGTACTAAAAAAAGACAGCCATTCAGGAACTAAATTGGAATCTAGTTTAGGTGACACATAAGTAATACCACTTCAAATAAAATTTAATGGAAAGGCCACCCAGCTGTGGAACAGAATATATGTACAGTTATCAAAAGATATCATCAAAGATAAGACCTTTACTATGCAGTTCAATCAAAAATAGTCAGACATATCATCATTCACCTTGGAAAATCCAAGATGACATCAAAAGTTGGATTTCACATATCGTAATGGGGAACATCAAGGAAATGAAAATTCTGGCAAGGTAAAAAAGAAATCATTCTAGGTTTGTATTGGATTTTGAAGAGCCTTCTTTCCAGAACAACAAAAGCCATGAGCTGTAAATCTGGATGGCAAAGTTCTGTTAATTTATTTAATCTGTTGAAATAAATAATATTCTCCTTGCAAAATCTGTAGTCTTTTATGGACAAAGTAATCATCAACATTTACATTTTGGGGATGGTGCAGGAAATATTTCCTATATTTTGATGATTTTTTCCCCCTTAAATAGTTATGGGACACCATTGAACTGATTCAGTATGAAGAGAAATAAAGTTTTCCCCTACGTAAGTGCCTTTGGATTTTAGGATTTTCTGTATTTGTTAGTAACAATATAATCAGTCATTGAAAACAAAATAGTTAGCGGGAAATCCAAGTACCTTTAAACATTGTAGTTACAAAAAGGTGAATGATTAAACTGGACCTGTCTGAAAATGAAATAATTAGCAGGAAATCCAAATTCCCTCAAACACTGTAGTTACAAAAAGGTGAACGATTAAACTGGACCTGTCCAGTGGTGGGATTCAAATTAGTTTACTACTGGTTCTGTGGGTGTGGCTTGGTGGGCATGGCATGGCTTGGTGGGCGTGGCTTGGTGGGTGTGGCAGCGGAAGGATATTGTAAACTCTCCATTCCATCCCCACTCCACTAACCTGCTTTTCAGCTCCGTTCTCCTGTGCAGGACAACCAAAGAAGATCCAGCCGATCAACTGAGACTCTGGAGGCAGAGAAGAGATGGGGGTGGGGCCAGTCAGAGGTGGGATTTGCTGGTTCTCCCAACTCCTCAAAATGTTTGCTACTGGTTCTCCAGAATTGGTCAGAGCCTGCTGAATACCACCTCTGGACCTGTCTGTTTCTTTTTCAATCCTGTTCCCCCCGTTTCTTTTTGTTCATTCACCTGAAAAGAAGGAAGAGAAAGTGTGTTATGGACTTAGTTTATTCCCTGGGAGAAAGTCCAAGTATTTGAGTTTGTATGCATTTATGATACATGCAAATGGAAATCAATTTTATAAATGGGATACGTTTATGAAAAGATTGGAAGGAGGTATCACTATCTACTCTGTAGAGATTTTTTTCCACTTCTCAGGAAATGAAATCTAAGATTCAGCTGGAATTTGATATTGAAGTAAGTTTGATATGGAATAAGAAATAAAATTATATTTGATATTGAATAAGGAATAGAATTATATTTCTTATTTTTCTTTTAACATTAACCACAAATATCTTGGTTTAGCCTTAGCAAGTGTAGGAAGTTAACACCCACCTAGAAAAATGAAATATCTTGGGAAATATTAAAAAGGCAGAATATTTTCCCCCAAAAGAGTGGAAACTCAGAAGGAGAAACTCACCTCAGAAGCAGAAACTCAGCCCCACCACCTTTTCTAATGGGTGGGCCATTAAGACCTGGGCCAGAATATTTTACATAACAAAGATCCCCAGGTAAAGCTATAGCAATTGCCCAAGGCTCTTTTTCATTACATCATCATCCAGCAAGGTTCAACCAAGCCTGGAACTCAGGTGAAGCCATGTAATCCAGACAAAGCCTACAAAGTTAGTTAAGACCCCTGCCCCTGGGAGTCTGACAGCCAATGGGATCCATTTCTTACACAGGAACAGGAAACAGTAAGGTGGGGCCCAACAGAGGTTATAAAACTAAGGGTCTCTCAGAATCTCAGCCCTTTTTTCCATCTTTCTTCATCCAATGCATGTGATTCTGTCCACCATTAAACCATTTTTCCAAATAGCCTCCATGTTTCCAGTGTCTTTTTCCCCACATGGAACTGAACTCAGATGGATAATTCTTCCAACACAAGGAAATCAGATTCAGGAGATTACTTTAATAATCATGATAGATTTCTGGTTAATTCACTTTGTCTAGACATTCACAAATGAATTGCTGATTATTCTCCCTCCCTCCCTCCCTCTATCTTTCTATGCTGACTTTTGGTTTTCCAAAGTCTCATATCCAATATGAATGCTGATTTTAAACATAATAAAGGTTTCTTTCTTATATTTTATATAATTTTCCTGGCAACATTAAAGTGATTTCTCATTACATCTTCTGTTTTGGGGTCTCTATGTGGGTGTATGTAGTATGCATTTGAAAAGATTTTGACTCTCTCATCTAGCCTATAATGCTGGGATTTTCTCGTGGACTCCTTTCAATAATACAAGAGTCTTAATTTTCTCTTCCAGATTAGGGGAGAAAAGGTGAGTGATTTTTTTTTGCCAAACTGCAAAAATCTTATATCAAAGCTAAGAACTCCTACCTTGCTCAAGCAAATTAAGTTTATGTTTCTATAACCCTGATTGAATAAATCCTGTATTTGATCAGAATATGAATCATTACTCTTAGGAGCCATGATTTACCATGCACTGTAGGGAAAAAAGGAAAGTGCTATTAGACCAGGGTCAGGCATCCTGTACAACAGTGTGAAATTACTCACTGCACGTCCAACCTGACTGATGATGTCAAGAAGTGCACAAATACCATCTGAACTTGACTTCTAGCAATAAAATGCCTAAATTGGAACAATTCATCTTGGCATACCTGGATTCAAGCTACACGTCATTCCTCTCTCTCTCTCTCTCTCTCTCTCTCTCTCTCTCTCTCTCTCTCTCTCATGTGTGTGTGTGTGTGTGTGTTTTAGAGAGGATTTCTTGGTTGAATTATCTGATCCAATGTTTGGAGTGTCATCTCAACACAATACTGTATGTATAGACCATTGCTAAAATCTATCAATCAAATCTAAAGGGCATGTATAAGCGCACAATCGTGCCTACTGCCCCTGTCCTAATGTCCCCAACTATTAATTCCTATTTCTTGTATTTAAATGTATGTTTATTCTTGTTTTTGTTGTATTATAAGCTTTTGACAAATAAATAAATAAAATAAATCCTGAAATCTTTATTTATCTCTCTCATTTCCTTTATTTTGCTTGTGCACAGAAATCTTATTTAAAAACCGTTAAAGATTACTGCAGAACTGAAAAGAAAATGAAACTGAAACAAAACAAAGCAAAAAAGAGCCAACAAAACTGAAAACCACACTGCCGGCAACAATAAATTATGATCTACATTTTCAATGAGTTGACTTTTTTTAAAAAAAAAACCTGTGCAGCATTAGGTCTGACAAGGTGCTTACAAAATGGACATTTCTCAGGAAAAAAAAAATATGCAACATCTTGATTTTAAGGAAATCAGAAGCTGAAATGGTAGCAAAAGTTGGGTGTTTTTCAAAACAGAGTTTTTTTGGTTCAAAAGTCATTTAGTTGGAAATAGAAAATTAGTTAACTTTGTAATATAGAAGTAGGCCATTTGCTGATCTCCATACACCTTCCTTCCTTCCTTCCCTCCCTCCCTCCCTCCTTCTATACAAAGATTTCACATGGAAAATGATGACTATTCAAGAAGGAAACAAGGAAAAAAGTATGAAAAGAAAGTTCAAGGGAAAGGATTCTCAGTGGGGTGGTTAAATTCTGACTTCCAATTTTGTTTGGCCTCATTCTCAGAAAATAGAAAGCTACTATTTAAAATTTATTATGATAATTTCACAGAAATATGTTGTTGCTACTCTGATAACTATTATTTATGGGAGAATCTACATTCTCAAATTAACAGGTGCAATCAATTGGAAGCAGAAAATGGGAAGAGAAAGATGATTTGTACCTGCAGTTGATTTCCCTGACATAATTGTGCCCATAATTGATTGCCAGTACAAAATTAAAGTGCTAGTGGAGACTCGTGTCAATTAAGGGGGGGAAAAAGTTTTTATCTGAAAGATTATTTCTGAAAAGAAAAGTTTCTTCGTAGTGAAATAAAATATTGTAGGCTTGGCTGACATCACGTCATTTTTGTTGTTGTTGTTGTTGTTGCAAAGTTCAGCAATCAATAATCTTTATGGATTTGTCTCTTTCTATAAAAACGTTAATCTTCAAGTAGAGCTCAGCTCCTTAGGGACTAGGAGTAGTTTCTCCTTAGGGACCATGTAGTTTCTTGGCAGTCACACAGTTGTGGTTTGCCATTGCTAAGTGCTGGAATGGTTAAGTCTACATCTTGATATCCTGGGATTTTCCAGTTTCTGTTTTTTATTCAGGGATCAGCTACTGTATGTCTATGTATGTTTGGCTTTCCAATAATTTATGTGGTTTCCATTTGTTTATGCTTTATTTGTATCAAACTTGATTGTGCTACTACTGGGAGAGAGTTGTTTTTTTTTAAGAAGGTGCTGTATGAGTGGAGTAGAAACATGAACTGGAAATCAAATCACAAAACTCTGATTTCTTTTGGCCACCTCTTGACAGGGAATTCCCTGGAGAAAGCAATTATATTTGGAAGAGTAAAAGGGAATCAGACTGCCAAAGAACATATAGCTGGACACCATCAAAGCTGATGCCAGTCAGACCATTCTTCTTCTTCTTCTTCTTCTTCTTCTTCTTCTTCTTCTTCTTCTTCTTCTTCTTCTTCTTCTTCTTCTTCTTCTTCTTCTTCTTCTTCTTCTTCTTCTTCTTCTTCTTCTTCTTCTTCTTCTTCTTCTTCTTCTTCTTCTTCTTCTTCTTCTTCTTCTCCTCCTCCTCCTCCTCCTCCTCCTCTCCTCCCTCCTCCTCCTCCTCCTCCTCCTCCTCCTCCTCCTCCTCCTCCTCCTCCTCCTCCTCCTCCTCCTCCTCCTCCTTCTTCTTCTTCTTCTTCTTCTTCTTCTTCTTCTTCTTCTTCTTCTTCTTCTTCTTCTTCTTCCTGCCCTCCTCCTCCTCAACCTCTCCTCCACCTCCTCCTCCTCTCCTCCTTATGTCACAACAATGATCAATGCATCTCCCTCATTTTCTTCATATATGAGTCACGATGGTGCAGTGGTTAGAGTCCAGTACTACAGGCTACTTCTGCTGACTGTTGGCTGCCTGCAATTTGGCAATTCGATTCTCACCAGGCTCAAGGTTGACTCAGCCTTCTATCCTTCTGAGGTGGGTAAAATGAAGACCCAGAGTGCTGGGGGAAATATGCTGACTCTGTAAACTGCTTAGAGAGAGATGTAAAGCACTATGAAGCAGTATATAAGTCTAAATGCTATTGCTATATATACTGTTTTCTTTTTCATTTTTATCCCCCATAATTAAAACTTTATCAAAGTTTGGGATGAAAGAAAGCAACCAAGCCAAATTCATAAAGCTCAAGATTTACTGGTTCCTATTCAGGGGTGGGATCCTGCCAGTTTGGACTGGTTTGGGTGAACTCCTTGTTCCAACCATCAGCTGGCTCTGAACCGGTTTGCTCCAACAAGCACGTGGGCCCACCCATCCACCCCTGTTCTCTCCTGTGCTTTATGTCTTTTTGTTAGCGCACAGCTGATTTGCGTGGCAGAGCTGTTTGCCACACCTCAGCTATTTTCTTCAGCTGCAGTTGAAGGTAAGTATTACTTTTTTAAAACGCAGAGCATGTGCGTGGAGCACACATTTGGCATTCACACGTGCAAAGCACACAGTCCCCAAATCAGTTGTTATACCAGTTGAATCTCATCCCTGCTCCTATTCAAATACCCTGCCTTATGCCACATAACACCATGTTCCCTTCATGATCAGGGATGCATCAGCTGAAAGAAACAAGGACAAAGAGATGAAAGTCGACCTTATGGGAAAGGAAGAAAAGGAGATTTTTGTGTACCGGTGAGACTGTGGAGTCATATTCAGACAGAGCAATTCAAAAAAACATGTCTTACATAAAGTGGGAAGAAAGAGATAAAGGGCAAGGGCAAGGCAAGGTAAAGCAATTCAGAAGGGAAGTAATTTTTTGCTTTCTTAGACCAGCCTGAAATCAAAATTGTCTTTCCTTGGCAATTTTCCACTTGTATATAAAATCAAATTAAATGTGATAGCACCAGGGTAACTCGAAAGCTAGAGACACATCTTGCATTAGACTCTTTAAGATTAAATTCAGTGTCACTTTCTGCTGGCTGACTCCATGAGCAATTGCATAGAAACACAACTACGAAGAGTATCTTTTTTTCTTTTTTGGCAACATTTTGACTGCTTCCTTCTCCCCTCCTCTCCAGGTGACCGAGAGGTATACAGGTTTAGGTGATGTATTGGAAAACCATATTGAAAATAATCTTTGTTACTCTAAACGCTATTGCTTTATCCAGAATTAATGATAGATAGATTGCATTAGATAGATAGATAGATAGATAGATAGATAGATAGATAGATAGTGGATGGATAGATAGATGATTGACAGAAATAGATGATAGATGACAGATCACTAGATAGCTAGATAACTAGAGATAGACAGATAGATGATAGATAGATAGATAGATAGATAGATAGATAGATAGATAGATAGATAGATAGATAGATAGAGGATTGATAGCAATAGATAAATGATAGATGGCTAGATAACTAGAGATAGATAGATAGATAGATAGATAGATAGATAGATGATAGATAGATAGATAGATAGATAGATAGATAGATAGATAGATAGATAGATAGATAGAAAAGAAAAAATGGAAAACAAGAAACAAGGTAGTTGAACTCACAGTGGCAATGAGTTGCACCATTGGAAGATTTGAAGGACCAGGTTGTAGACTGAATGTCCTGGAGAATATTTATCTATGTAGCCATTAAAAGTTAAGACAATTTGATGGCACATTTATTTATTTATCTATCCATCCATCCAACCAACCAACCACCATTCTATCCAATCATTCTATCCATTCTATCTTCAATTTTTGAAGGACTGGAATCATCTTAAGAACTACAGTCAAAGGGACAACAGCATTCAGACAGACTTACTGTTAAATTATCCATAACTGAAATGTACCATTGGGAAACAGTATCAAAATCATGGATGATACAGAATAGATTGAGTCTGATTTTCACTCTCTCATTGGACTATAATTTGGTTGCCTACTGAAATTAATTGACAGTTGGTTCAGGATAGTGTAAACAAAGAATTGCTGTGCAGTATGTAATTAAAGCTAGCTTTCATGTTCATTGACAGTGTTTATCCCAGAACAGCAGGTACTAGAGACTGCAAACAAAGTTCTAATCTTAATGCATTGTTTGTAAGCTTTCCAGAGGCATCTGGCTGTTAATAATTGGAAACAGAAAGATGGTCTTTGGTTAAATCCAGCAGCATTCTTCTGCAGCTCTTAGTCATCTAGGCTGCCTACATGGATGTGCACCTTTCAGAATCAGGAAAATAAGAATGAATCTGGGAAAAGATTTCATTAACCAAATGTAGAATCTGACATGTAGGAAGTCTTGTTCATTGCTTTATTGCTTAGGGCTCTTTACCAATCAGAAACACATACATACCCAAATAGAAAAACAAGCAGAAATTGTCAAGCTATGAAACAATTATTTAGCTGCTCTAATTTAATATATTACATTTTGTCGTAAAGGGTTTTTTGAAATTCTAGTGTGATGGATCATATTTAATACCCTAGTGTAGCATGCAAAAGTAACAAGAGCTATGCTACATACTATATACACACACACACACACACACACACACACACTATGGATGGATAGATAGATGATTCATATATATATATATATATATATATATATATATATATATATATATATATATATATATGGATCTTTGGTTGTTCGGGTTTTCTCCCGCGTAAGATTCAAAGTATCTAGGCAACGTTTCGATGAAGTCTCATTCATCATCATCAGGCCTCTGAGACTTCATCGAAACGTTGCCTAGATACTTTGAATCTTACGCGGAGAAAACCCGAACAACCAAAGATCCACATACAAATACCTCAGAGAACCTATAGAAAACAACTATATATATATACATATACATATACATATATATATATATATATATATATATATATATATATATATATATATATATTTCTTAAGTTTTTTGCGGTACTTACATGTATGGTATTCATCTTTGTTCGGGTATTTTTCCACGTCATTATAGTTGTGTTTTTAAAGTTGTAGCAACGTTTCGACAGAATCTCATCTTCCTGATAATGCATATACATACAGCAGTAGGCTAGCACCAAATTTAAAACAGAAACGGCTGTGAAAGTCTGACTCACAGACAAACACAATACAGAAGTCTGATGATGGCAGATGAGATTCTGCCAAAACGTTGATACAACTTTAAAAGCACAACTATAATGATGTGGGAAAATACCCGAACAAAGCTGAATACCATACATATAAAAATACCTGTGAAAACTAAATATTCATATATATATATGGATCATGGATCTTCGGTTATTCGGGTTTTCTCCCACGTAAGATTGGCAGTATCTAGGCAACGTTTCGATGAAGTCTCATTCATGATCTTCAGGCTTGTGTCTTTGGCTCTGTGCTTCTCAGAGTGAGAAGCACAGAAGCACTTCTCTGAGAAGCACAAAGCCGAAGACACAAGCCTGAAGATCATGAATGAGACTTCATCGAAACGTTGCCTAGATACTGCCAATCTTACGTGGGAGAAAACCCAATAACCAAAGATCCACATACAAATACCCATGAGAACCTCAGAATACACACAACACACACACACACACACACACACACACACACAGTATATGAGGTCTTTGGTGCTTTTTGAGTTTGGTTTTTTTTTCCATTGCAGACATTTCATTGCCCAATTAAGCAACTTCAGTACTTGCTGGCATTCCAAGTACTGATGATGTTACCTACTTGGGTAAGTAAATGTCTGCAAGAAAGCAACCAATACCAAGAGAATACCAAGGACCCCACCACTTAACCCTGAGCTACAAATATTCTCTTCTATCAGTTTTATACATATACATGCACGCACACACACACACAGACATATGAACAATATCTTTCCTTGAAACCAAAATAAAAGGTTGATGGCAAAGAATCAGACACTGACAGTTTATCTATCTAGTGCTTGGCATATACACAATACTATGGACTTATTGAATGGTTCATAACAATAAATATTTCATATAGCAATAGCAATAGCACTTAGACTTATATAGCACTTCATATTTGCTTTATTTTACCCACCTTGGAAGGATGGAAGGCTGAGTCAACCTTGAGTCTGGTGAGCCTGGAACTGCCAAACTGCTGGCAGCCAGAAATCAGCAGAAGTAGCCTGCAGTACTGCATTCTAACTACTGCGCCACCGCAGCTCTTATGTATATAGCAGTGATGGCAAAACTTTTTGGCACTGAGTGCCCAAACCAGAATGTGTGCCTGTGCATGCACCGGAACACCAGAAATCGGAGACCAGCTGGCCAGTGCTCATGTGTGTGCTAGCAACCGGTCTTCCAACATGCTGGAGCGCCAGAAACTGATGCTCCAATGCATGTGAAGACTGTGCTGGAAACCAGAAGAGCAGCTGGTGACTGTGCACGTGCCCACAGACAGGGCTCTACATGCCACCTCTGGCACGTGTGCTATAGGTTTGCCATCATGGTTATATAGGTATATAGTGAGTTTAATTGTATTAAAAGTGTGAACATGTTAAATCTCAAAACTGCAGTACGTGAATAGGAAGGTAAGGGAGTTGGAAAGGAGAGACCTCTATATGCTGTTGCAATATTATTTTATCTTGGGTCTTTGAACCATTTTAAATATGACTAAAGCATCAGCATACATCTTTCATTTGCTCCTATTGCACCCAGAGAGCCTTACTGTTCACACGTCTTTCACTCATCAAACAATGCCATCGCGGGCTACCTCTGCTAGATTATGAAAGTCCTATCTCAAGGTAATATCCTCAATGTTTATTATTTATTTTAGAAAATGGCGTTTGCAGATGCTTTTCCCAGAGTTCATTGTGTCTGGATAGCTAAAGTCAACATTTAGTCAAATGTTTTACAGGTTTTGCTCTGTGAGGTATGACATCTCTATAGGGATCAAAACATTACATTTTCCCTGCAGAAGACTAAAAAAATGTTTTTAGAGGTGGCATCTTTTCATCCTTTTTTTTTTCAAGAACCAAGCAGACAAATTTCAACTACAAGGTACTAGTATTTGATCACATTGCTGGCTATTCACAATGAAATCATTAACTATGGTACAAAATGGCAATATTAATGTCATCTGAGATCTTTTTCTACAGCAGAGGTGGTGAATTCTTTTGCCTCTAATCCACAAACTTGCTGACTTTCACATTAAACACAAACCACCCAATGAGACACACACACACACATATATATATAGGCAGAACCAACCTGCATTATTTCCAGCTGACATTTAAAACACATTTATGCCTTTTCTTATTTTTATCCTTCAACATAACACTTACCTAATATTGTAATGGAGAAAAAAGATTTTTGATCTCACTGCATTTCATTGAGGCTAAAATAAAAAGCAGAAAGAGAGAAAAAACAACAACAACTTGGAACAGATTGTGAAATAATTAGTGGGGAAAGACTATGGAATATTTTAAACTACCTTGAATTCTGGAAGAAGTGGGAGTCCTCAGGATTTTTTAAGTAAAGAGATGCATGGCAAAGACAGGCTTTCTGAAACTAAAATATCTTTTTTTTTTACTTCCTACCTCCCATGGATTTTGTTTAATGTTGAAAGAATATTCTCATGTACACCTTTCCCTACAGTTCTGGATTTTAACCAAGGATCATTCTTCTGTTTGAATGATAAGCGTAAGAGGAAACCATGGAACATGACTACAAGAAAACACATCTAATTGGTGTGGTTGTTAAAGGTCCTGGACTAGATGCTGGGAAACTGTCTAGACAGGATAACAGAGATGGAAGGGGCCTTGGAGGTCTTCTAGTCCAACCCCTTGCTCCAGCAGGAAAGCCTATATCATTTCAGACAAATAGTTAATCCAATATCCTCTTAAAAACCTCCAGTGTTGGAGTATGTACTAACTTCTGGAAGCAAATTGTTTCAAATTGACTTTTTTTGGCAGCTGCAGCACACGGCTGGCTCATCTACAAGTGATTGTCCTCTAGGACTCCAAGATCTCTCTTGCAGTTACTACTTTTAAGCCAGTTACCACCTATTCTATACCTATGTCCTGCCTTAGTTGTGAAGTCAGTGCAGGATTAGGGGGGCAAGCAGGGGTGGGATTCAAATTTTTTAACAACCAGTTCTGTGGGTAAGTTGGTGGGTGTGGCTTGGTGGTCATGTGACTGGCTGGGTGTGGCCAACTCAACATCACTCACATTGAGGCACGCATCTCCACGCCTGGCCTCTCATGACTGTGGGGATGCTGCAACAGTTGTAATTGTGAAAAATGGTCATAAATCACTTTTTTCAGTGCCATTGTAACTTTGAATGGTCACTCCACACAAAGCAAAGTACCAGCAAAAGAGTGAAAAAACAACAACTCCAGAGACGTTCCTGAGACAGGAAGTGTAGTCCTGCTAAGAATGTAATAAGGGTTAACAGAGAGGCAGTTTCTGTAAGCAACACCAGAATGTTTCCTTCCTGCCTTCCTTACAGGATTAGAAGCCAGTAATTTCTTCTAACAACTAGTTCTCCAAACTGCTTAGAATGTTAACAACCGGTTCTAGCAAATAGGTGCAAACCTGTAGAATCCCATCCCTGTGGGCTAGTCCATCTTTCTTAATTACAGGAAGAAGACAATACCAAAGTGCTTCCAAACAGCCTGTCAAGAAAAATGTGGGTTTGTCGAAACAGTGGCCAGGAAATTAGCGTTTATTGCCTTATCTATTGTTTTGGGAGATTTTCAGTATTGTTTGTTATGTTGTAAATAAGGAAATAACATTTGATGTTATGGAGTCTGAGATGCATCTTGAATCTAATATTAATTAGATTAATTTTAGATTAATTTGATTATATTAAAATCTAGTTAATTCTTAATTTAACACTAGCTTTTCTATGTAGCTTGAACCTTAGAAGTCCTTGCATATCTTCACTTGTCGCTTTCCACTTCCCACTCTTCCTTGAATCTGTACCTCCACATCTATTGTTATGCTCATCCTTTTCTCTTTCATCAAGACATTTTGACTCTTTGTGACATGCAGAGAACACCAGTCAGATGGACAGCATTCTTGGATGTAGCTTACAAGAGCCAATGCACACAAATTAATGCATTCTTGCATTTCAGTTTACAAATCTTAAAGTTCTCCATTCACTATACATTGCCTTGTGTTATACCACGAAGGAACCTGACAAACACACAAGGAACAGGGTGTGGCACAAAGGCAACACAGTCAGATAATCAGTAGGAGTCCCTTTATTAGCTCCAACTTTGCCCCCAATGTCCTGGTTACCTTCTGGCTGGAGAAAAACTCTCCTAGAAACAGCCTTTGGCTGCAGAGAAGCAAATCCCAAATGTGGTCAACAAAAACTGTAACTATAAGTCTAAACAAGGCAAAATAAGGTAATTTGTCTGGTAGGGCAGGAGAAAAAATTCCAGACAGGAAGACAAGGCAATAACTCAACACTGGGAAGATGCCAGGAACACAGATAACCAAAGTACACACAAGATAAACTTATGTTTGTTCCCAGCAGATGCCAAGATAAACTCACATTTGTTCCCAGAAGACACCTCACTCAGCATGCATCTCTTCTAAACTCCCTTCTCAGCTGTGGCTAATTGAAGGGAATCAGGGCCCTTTCCTCCCCTGTAAACTATGTAACCCACATTGCTCTCTTCTCCATTCCTCCCTGTGTGCCTTAGGATGGAGAGGGGGGTAGGCCTGGGTCTTCCTCTGAACTCCCTCTCCCTTGTTTTACCTCCCCCCTGCTCTGCTCAGCCTGACTTTGCCCTTCCCCAGTTTCCTGCACAGCCAATGGATCTACACACCCACTCCCTGTCAGCTGTTTGTCTTCCTCCTCAGATTCAAACTCCGACAGGGGCATGACTGTGTGTTGATCCAGTCTGATGTATTGTTCTCTTGCCTTGATCTCAAAGGCTTTGTGTTTTCAAAATGTCTGCAGAAAGTACATTTATTGTAGCTTCAGTGCCCCAGAAAACCCTGTACAATATTATTGCTTGAAGCAAGACAAAGAGTTTCCTGCACAAATCCTTCCTCTTGCACAAGGCAGAGACTTGAGTTTGCAGATCTGAAACTCTAGCACCATTTATATGCCCATCTTAATTTGTGTGGACAAGAAATGAAGAAGGAAGTTCCTTCTCCATTCTTGGAGAAGGCTTGGATCATCAATTTGTATACTTTTATTTGTCTTTTAGAGCAGCTGCCAAAGGATCAGACACTGAATAAATTAGCTAGTATACATGACTCCAATCAAATCTACAGTTTTGTTTTCATTATTTTTCTTGGTTGTCATAGACTCAACAGCTTGGGCTCCTTAGGTACACCCAAATGTAGTTACTTTTTCATCAATAATTCCTGTTTTCCCACCTTCACTTATCACTAAGATTTCTGTGCGACTTTCATATAAGAAGTTTTAAACATTTTTTTTTAAAAAAGTGAAAAATGCAGCAAGAAAATAACTAAGCATCCACCATAACAAGCCTTTCCTGCAAATTGGAAGTCTCTGAATTGTGTCACTGAACAGTGCCCCAACTAATCCTTTATAGTACATATATCTCCATAAGTAATGATTTCTCTAATTAAATTAAAATTAGTCAGTCAGAATTACTTTGTGGAGGAAACCAGAAAGGCTACACTGTTTGTGCATGCACTTTGATTTCTCTTCCCCAGTCTTGCTTCCAAACTATTCTTAAAACAGCAGTTACAAGTCTCCCTGGAAAACATGTGTGCTTGGGTTGATAATTACAAATATTCTGAATGATTTGAAAAGGATTGATCTTATCCTCTTCATCAGTAGTGTAACTAGTTATTTTACAATGTCTTTGTGATTTGTGTGTATCAGGCAAGCCTCCTCAATCATGCTTTCATCTGATGACCAAATGCAGCTGGATTGCAACGAAGCTAGTCTAAACTGACACCTCTGAACTGTTTAATTATGTATCATTAATTATAAGATTGTTGACTCCTGCTTTCCTTGTAAAACAAATTCGAGACTGGAGAAGCAAAGGCATCAAGCAATGGAAAACAACAGAGAAAGAATTAAAGGAGAGGAGAGAGAAAAAGGTAAAAAGCAATGTTTTCTCCAAATCCAGCATGACTCCTCATAACTACGAAGGTGTCCATTTTCTTTTCTTGTCAACAATACAGAAGTGTTTTGCATTTGAAAGAAAGCACTGCAATTGAAACCTGTCCAAAAGAACCTACTTCAGAGACACGCAATGGTGAGTTTCCTATGAAGAATGGCTTCATTGTTATGCGAAACAGGCCGTGGTAGAACATATGAACTTGAAAATGCATTCACATGTGCCTTTAGAAGAGCATGCTGTTTCAGTTTTCCACAATTGTTTCTATTTTTTCTTTCTTTCATATTTACTCTTTTAAACAGCTTTTTTTCCTGCTAGTTCCCAGTCGCTATCAACAGATAGCTTAGTAACTCATGCTCTTGTCATATTTATACTTGCGGTGTTTGGGAACAATGCTTTTCTTTCAAAAAGTGTAGTGAAGATAAAACTAAGAGAGAAACTTTTGAGGTCTCTTGCCTGCTCCTCTAAGTTAAACAATGACTGGCTTCAGTTGGGAAGAAGAGCTGGATGAAGACTACACAGACTAAGACAAAGGATCTCCAACACTAAAATATAAATTTAGATGAGGGTAAATCAGGGGTCTTCAAACTTGACAACTTTAAGATTTGTGGATTTCAACTCCCAGAATTCCTCCTCCGGTCATGTTAGCTCAGGAATTCTGGGACCATGCAAACAAACAAAGCCCCATCTGTGGGATGCAGGCAGCATACAGAACCACATCCTTTCTGGTCTGTGCAAAAACTTGAACTGGTCCCTGGTGCCCAAAGAGTTGGAGGCCTCTCTTCTAGATGTTTAACAGTCTAAACACCACTTTGCTTTAAAAAATGTTTGAAACACGATGAGACAGAAAGATTCAGTACCTCTAGTTTGGATAGAAAGATAGTCTTCATGACTAATAATTATTAACATCTCCCAAAATTTGAATTATCTCTTTTTAAAGTCCACAAACCATCTTATATGATGTTGGGATAACTTATCGTTATGCTAGTCAAGCATTCTTCATTTTTTTTTTTTTTATTTACAGCTTTTATTAAAATAAAATAATCACTTGGAAATCAAACTGTTAAGGCAGTGCCCTTTGCTCCGTGATTTTGGAGTGAGGTCCTCTAGATGTAATGGGATCTTACTTCTGAGTAAGTATCATCCTAATGGCTCTCATTTTTTCTCTTGTTTAAAATCAAAGAGATATTTATATGTAAGAGGACATCATTGCAATGTATTCCATAGAGAGTACCTATATTTTTAATCAAGCTATATAAGTCTGATTTATATTGTGTTGGCATATTGTGCTGTGTACTAAGTTCAGTGCAGTTTTGATTCATGTCCATTTTCTGCCTCTACTAGGGATTAAGTAGAATTCATTGAGCTTTCAAATGACATTTATACATACACCAGTGAAATTTTTACCCAGTAAACATATATTTGATCACCCACTTGGCAGATTGATTAATTTTTGAATTATTATTAATTGTAATTCTATTTCATGATCAACATTCAACGATCTGCTCTCATGAATCAAAGGTCTTGGAATATATATTTGCAATGGAGTTGAAGGTCACTCTTCATGGTTTATCTTTAAGTGGCTTACATGGTTTCTGGGGGATGAGTAGATTCTTGAATAACAAATTTCCAGGGATATTAAGGTATTACCCATCACTGAAGGACCATGAAAGAAAGTACATTCTGAGCAAAAAGTTAAGAACTTTAAACATAAATCAGCCACAACAATAAATGAGAACACAATAGATACAAACTCAAACTGCACCAAACTTGATTACAGGAAATATGACTTCAGCAACAGAGTAGTCAATGCCTGGAATACTCTACCTGACTCTGTGGGTTCTTCCCAAACCCCCAAAATTTTCACCTTAGACTGTCTACTGTTGACATCACCCCATTCCAAAGGGGGGCATGCATCAGCGCACCAACATGCCTACTGTCCCTGTTCTAATGTTCCTTTTAATTCATATCCATTTTATGTATTAATAATCATGTTGTACTTGCATTTGTTATCTAATAGATGCTTGAAAAACAAATAAATAAAAATAAAAAACCTTAAATATCCCTCTTCCTCTTCTTCTCTTTTTCTTTCTCCCTCTCCCTTTCCTTCCCTCTACTCATTCCCTCACTCCCTCTCTCTTTCCCTTCCCCTCCTCATCTCCCTGTCTCCATCCACCTCTCCCTCTCCCTCCCTCTCCCTACCCCCCTCTCCAAATTGCTGGTTTATTTGACTTATTTTATTTTTTATTTTATTTATTTTGATTTGTCAATCACTTACAGGATAATAGGTATAAGTATGTTATGACTCCCCTTCAAAATTCAAACGAACAAAACAGAAAGCAGCCGTTTCAAAATTAAATCAAACAGAAAGAAGTCTTACAAGATAACGGCTGGCAGAAATCTCAATCCACAGCATAAATCTTTACTCTGTCCGGCAAACCAGTCCTGGCAATAAATCTCAAGTTTCAGAGCTTCTTGCTGTAACATCCTCACTCAATAAGTCACTTTGTTCCTGGAAAATTCTACCAGCCCAGCTGTGTCCTTTTACACTCATTGAGGCAACGTGCTAATTTACTGACTCGCCCTCCTCCTTCGTTCCAGCTGAGTTTGCCTTCTCAAACGTCTTCTGTTCCTTACATTTAACCACAAATTTTCCAAGTTCTCATCTCCACTAGAAGACTCTCTCAAAACTTCCCTGTCAGCCATTCCCGACTGTTGATCAGATAAGGAAACAGAGCAGGTCAAAGGTCCTGACAATTCTAATACATCAGGTCTGTCTTCCTTTGTCACGTTCATCTCCTCATCCTGGTTACTAGTCCAATCACTGAGCCAAGCCGGCACATATTTTTCTGCCATGTCCTCCTCACTTGAACTCATATCAGTCACAGGAGCTGAATCCAAGCCCGGAGCCACAACATAAGTATATACATAGTTATGTGTACATGAAATAGGTACATATAAGAAAAATAAAAGAAACAATAGGACAGGGACAGTAGGCACTTTTTGGTGCGCTTATGCATGCCCCCTACAGACCCCTTAGGAAAGGGGTGAGGTCAATAGTAGACAGTCTAAGGTTAAAGTTTTTGGGGTGTGGGGAAGAAACCACAGAGTCAGGTAGAGTATTCCAGACATTGACCACTCTGTTGCTGAAGTCGCATTTCCTGAAATCAAGTTTGGTGCAGTTAACCTTGAGTTTGTATCTATTGTGTGCTCTTGTGTTGTTATGTCTGAAGCTGAAGTATTCATTGACAGGTAAGTCATTGCAATGTATGATTTTATATACCATACTTAGATCAGACCGAAGACGGCGTAATTCAAGGTTTTCTAGGTCTAGAATTTCAAGTCTGGTGGCATAAGGTATTCTATGACGAGTAGAGGAGTGGAGAACTCTTCTTGTGAAATATTTTTGGTCTTTCTCAACTGTGTTAATATCAGATACGTAATGTGGATTCCAGACTGATGAGCTGTATTCGAGTATTGGTCTAGCAAATGTTTTGTATGCTCTCGTTAGTAGTGTGATATTACCAGAGAAAAAGCTATGTAGGATTAGGTTAACAACTCTTAAATGCCTTTTTGGCTATGTAGTTACAGTGGGCTCTAGCACTTAGATCATTAGAGATGAGTATTCCAAGGTCCTTAACAGAGCTTGGATCATCAACAAGGTCTTGACTATTCAGCTTGTATTTTATTTTCTGATTTTTTTTGCCAATATGTAAGACAGAGCATTTATTTGTTGAGATTTGAAGTTGCCATTTGTTTGCTCATTCTGATACATAGTCAAGACCTTTTTGAAGGGTAGCAGTATTATCTGTGGCATTGGACAGCTTTACACCATCAGCGAAGAGAACGCAGTTGCTCTTATTTTAATCACAGAGGTCTAATTTTAGATCCTTTAGATAGGATATTCTTGCAAGATCATAGTATTTTTCATGATGGTTTTTTTTTTTTGCAGACATTATCTTCTAACCATTAAAACAGGCATTTGTTTAAAATCAACAGCACTTTTTTTTTAAAAAAAAATCTCCTTTCAATCTATTCTGAACAACTACATTTTCATGCATGTCATCTTAGTGGAGATGTTAAAAGCAAACAAGAGAAGAAAATCTGTAGATTTTCAGACATATTTTTCCATTCTCTATATACTATAAGAAAAGAGAATTACAGAAATAACCAACATTTTTGTGTAACCCAAGACCTGCAAACATATTTTAACTTTACAGTCCTTAAAGCAGTATTTTAAAAGACTTTTATTTCAATGCCTCAAGCATGGGGGATTGAGCAATATTGCTTTATCTAAGAATAAGTACAGGGTGAGTTTATCCCAGGGACTCCCAATGAAAACAACGACAAAGAATCGAGGACATAGAAAGAAACTTCTGTGGGTACCTGGGCAGTCTGTGAAATGGCAGAAAAAAGACTTCTACACTTCTAAGAGCCTAACCTACTGCTGCCATTCTTAGGACTACAAGAGCTGATAACAATCACATCATAAAAGCACAAAAGTAGCACCGCAGCTTTTAACAATGGGAACTCAGCTAGGAACTGACTGCCATGTTATCATTTTTTTTTTTATAGTATATACAGCAAGCATGAACAGTCCCATTTCAGGGAGCAGACCAGAAATGGGTTTTGATCAACGAATCCCTTCCTGTAGGAGAAGCAGTGGTGGTATTCTATTGGTTCAGCCCAGTTCAAGCAAACCGGTAGTAAAAAAAAAAAAAATGGTACCAGTTCAGCCAAACCGGTATTTCCAACGATCAGCTGTGCCGCATGATTTAGATTAGCTAGAAAGCAGGAAATCGTCTGATTTCTTGCTTTCTAGCTAATCTAAATCACACAACACAGCTGATTCCCCCTCCCTTGCTGTTGTACTTACCTCATCAGGAGGCTTCCCTGAGGCCCAGTAGGAAAACAATGGGGCACAAGGTGGTGGTGCAAAAGAGGAAAAAAACCCACATATCCATGCCCACCCAGTTACATGAACACCTGGCCATCCCCACCTAGCTATGCGCACCTAGCCACACCCACAGAACCAGTTAAAAAAATTGAATCAATTGAACCACTAAGGAGACGGTCAGGCAGAACCTGGAGGTCAAGAGAAGAGTCAGCCTAGAATATTATGTGCAGGTCCAACCCCTCTTTAATTCTGTTAACTCTTGTCTAGCACCAATTTAGTGCTGACCATTAGTTGATTAGATTTTAGGAAGAAGCAATGCATCATCTTAACTGGTAGTTAATGAGTGGTTGCAGTTCTTCATGCCTGACCTTTCCTTAATTTTGCCGAAAACAGACCTCTCTTTTTTTTTAAATGCCCCCATTCAATTCAAAATTGTACAAAAGTGTATTTTGTTAAAAAACAAAAAAGAAGAAGAAGAAGAAGAAGAAGAAGAAGAAGAAGAAGAAGAAGAAGAAGAAGAAGAAGAAGAAGAAGAAGAAGAAGAAGAAGAAGAAGAAGAAGAAGAAGAAGAAGAAGAAGAAGAAGAAGAAGAAGCAGCAGCAGCATTGGGAAGGCTTGTTGCCTGGTTCTAATCTTCTGCAATGTGTTAAGTTGCTTTAAAACAATTGCTACATTTATTCGGGAAAAAAAAATGTAAAGTGACACTTTGAAATGGATGCATATAACAAACCTTTTGGTATGGAAGAAAGTTCCTTCTGTAATTGCGAAAGACGTCCTATCTGAAGAAGAAATCCAAGCCATTTTAGCATTCTTTCCAAATGTTTATAAATAATACATTCATAAAATATTTTAGAAGACAAAGTGCCCCTGGCAACCAGAAGAGAAGTTTTGAACTGTTCTCCTATTTAGTTACACTGCCAAATAAAGTATGAAATTGGAGATAGTTTTCTGTTCTTCCCATTTGCCTTCAAGTCATTTTCCCCCTTTCTTTACACAGCAATATGAAATCATTGAATGCACAGAGGTCTAACAATGACAAGAGCCAGTTTACACAATTATTTTAAAAACTGAGATGAAAATTCTTCTTCTTCATCATCATCACACCAAGTTTCTCAAAGCTGTTCCATTTCTTTGGGTTTAAGAAATAGTGACCTCTTTGAACCGATTCAGTCTGTTTCTTTCCAGGTTTGCTTTTCCAGAGCATGGAAGATAGTATGATCCCTGGTGTCCATATTCCCCTCACTAGAAGACTAAGAATGATATGATAGCAGTATTCGGATATCTCAGGGGTTGCTACAAAGAAGAGTGAGTTAAGCTATTCTCCAAAGCACCTGAGGGCAGGACAAGAATCAACAGGTGATAATTAATCAAGGAGAGAAACAGGCTAGAGCTGAGGAGGAATTTCCTGACAGCAAGAACAATTAATCAATGGAACAACTTGCCTCCAGAAGTTGTATATTCCCCAATACTGGAAGTTTTTAAGAAGAAATTGGACAATCATTTTTTCTGAAATGATATAAGGTTTTCTGTCTGAGCAGTGGGTTGGACTAGGAGACCTCCAAAATCAACTTTCAACTCTGCTATTCTATTCTGTTGCGTTCCGTTCCACTCCACTCCACTCTATTATCTGTTCTCAGAGGTTTGTAAAATAAAGATAGATATTCAAAGCAAACATTTACAATGTAAAACAGCAACTACAACCAAGATTAGTGAGAAGAAAACATTGATTGAATGATGTATTCTACATAGAATAGGCTCTGGCTCCTGGACATTAGAGCCAAAACATTTTGGCTCGTCTTCAACAAGTGTCAGTAGCTAGATGCTGGAATTTATTATCATTACAAAATGATAAAGTCAGCCTGAGCTTTTTAAAAATATCTATTTTAATCCCCTCTCTGTCAACCAACACAATACTTCTCCAGATTGCTTGCTTTCCATATCTGTAATCTCCTTCTGTATCATGTCATACCCTGCTCAATTTTAGACCAATTTGCAATTGCTAGAAGGAACATAGAAATTGCAAGCTTTCCAATAAACCAAGGAGTGTATGCTTTAGGCAACATGATTCAATGAGCATAGCCTTGGATAGGTGAGAAATACTGCATCTGCTAAAATTCCTCTTTTATATAATTATGGATGATGTAAACTCCTGTTTGCAGTTGGTGTATTTTCCCTGAAATTGATGTCCACTCCTCTTTCTTTCTCTCTCTCTCTCTCTCCTCTTCAAAGGAATAAGATGCCTTTAAGTATCAAAGATGAACTTTCCAAAATTGGTTTCATTTTTCCTATTCCATAAAACTGATGTGTTCTTAAGAAGCCATTGCTGGATAAATACCTGTGTCAGGGTTCTGGCGATTGACCTAATTAAATCATGAGCCTCAAGTCAAGCCTCAAAAGAATCCAAATCCATGTCGGCATTATCCCAGTTGAAGCCAACTCTGGCACGTGTGATTTACAGTCACCTGTAACCCCATTTCCCCGCTCCCCCTTGGTGTGTCATCAATCAGATTCTTCAATGAAGCACATTTTTGGGCTGGGCATCATCAATGACATTCTCCAACGAAGGATTTTCACAGGCAGAAGATCTGGTAGCCTATCTACAATCTTTGTAAGATATGAGTGGAATGCACTTCTGGGTTTTTCCCACTCCTTTGATTACGGCAACTTGAAAACAGGCATAGGAATGTTTTATGAGTTGACAACCTGCTTCATATCAACTGTCCACCAAAGTAAAGCTCTGCCACTGATCTCAACAAAGGTATCTGATTAGAAGTATAATTAAGGATATCAAGTTTAAAAATCAAGGGTGAATGGATAAATACCATTTCCTGCTAAGCAGTGAGTGTGTCATCTTTTCATTCTGGAACACATTTGATACATTTTAGAGGATCAAATAAAATTTATCCATTCCTGGATTTAAATCAATTGATTACATTCAATTCATCAGTGTTTCATGTATTGCTTTGGAGTTCCTCTTTTGAAAATATTTGCAGATGAGAAGAAGAGAAATCTTTCTCTAGTCTATATTATATAAGGTAAAAAGATAATTAATAAAAATTAATGTTTTTTCAACAGAACTTTCACACAAAAGAGCCATGTTGCATTCCTTGAAAACATGTCATGTATTCCTAAATAGAATATTGGCCAGGCTTAATTTTTAAGATGGTTAATTTTTGTGTGCGTGCATTTCAGAAATTGCTCAAAAAGCTTTAGAAGGCGCTACCTCCTGATTAAAAATTGTAAGAGTCGTAAAATTTTGGATGTGTCATTTCTAATTACAAGTTTGAATGCAGTCTTGCTCTTTTTTAAAGTATGCCTTTTTAGAAACTTCCAGCATCCCAACAGATGTCTTTCAAGAAATATCTGAGCTTATTTCAGCAAAAAGAAAATAAGGATTTTCAGATATAGGCAGTAGAAATGAACTATGTCAATGTGTATTTGCTAACAGAATACAATACAGCTAGTTTTACAGCTGTGCAAGATCTGAATCTCATTAAAACATCTATAATTAAAAGAGAATTCAAATCTGGTTCATACTTTAAAAAAAAAAGTTTTACTGGAAAATCCACTTCAGTTAGGTTTGCTAATAAGCTAATATAAATCTCGCAGACACTTTTGAAAAATTATACTGAATAAATTATATTATCACTTTACCCCCACATACTCATAAGACTCAGAAGTCAGAAACCAACCTTATCAAAGAGGCAAAAAAAGAGGGGGTGGAGAATCTTAATGGAAAATTAATAGAGAATAGACTAGTGAGATATGGTGTGAATTGAAATACATACAGTATTTTTTTTATTTGAACAAAGAATAGTAAGGTATTAAAAATTGTGGGAGAGATGGGAAATAACTTGATGAGAAGTGAGTCGCTATGACAGAACTACTGTGAGTGAGTCCTCTGATCTCCTCAAGATTCTCAAAGGAAGAATCAAGAAATGTTCCCTGTGCTGGAGTCCACCCGTAGAGCGTGAGGACCCCCAGTTTAGGTTAGCAGTGATGGCTTGACTGGTTGACAAATGAAGAGATTTAAACTGACTTGATTTCAGACTGGAATTATAAGAAGAAATGCTTTGTGTTTTCACTTGTTTGTAAGGCACTGAGGATGGGGACTGTATATACATGGGTGGAATTCCACTGGTATAACAACCAGTTTGGTGATCGCATATTTCCCAACAGTCTCAAGGCTGACCTTGTGCCCTACCGCACTTCATAAGACATACCTGGGGACTGAGACTTAAGGAGACACTGTGGAAAGGAGAATTTATCGGGAACAAATGCTGTTTGTGTGCCGTTGCCAACATTTGGAGTTTGCTGGACTTCTTGTCATATTTCTTGTTTCCTGGGCTTCTTGCCTTGTTCCTTTGCTTCCTGGACTCATTGACTGATTCCCTTGCCCCACTCAACCTCTTGCTTTGAAGCTGTTGTGCTAACAGTGTTTTGTTAGACTACTTGCAGCCAGAGGCTGCTGGAAGTGTGTGTGAGAGAGAGAGCACTTTGCTCTGGGATTTGCCATAAATATGGGGGAGTTTGCAGGAAAGTTGGAGTAATAAGGGGGCATTTTGAACTATCACCTGACTGTGTTGCCTCTTTGGCCTTGCTCTGGGTCATCACAATTAGATGGATAAATGATTGATTTATTTATCCATCTTTATCCACCCAATACCAATTTCCAAGAACAAGTATCAGCATCTTCAAATTGTAACCAACAGCCAAGTTCAACTTCAGGGCACCTTTATCTTTACCATTTTATTTTAATGTCTAGTTATTTCATGTAAAGTGATGCCATAGCAGACAGAACCAAGGAAGGCATTTATTTTTCTGTTTTCTAAAATATGTACCCAAGAAATGTTCATACAGTATATTAAGTGTGTTTCTGATTACATATTTCAGCAATTCTTTTAACACACTGCCTTCTCAAGTGAGAAGATTCCTATTGCTTGGGTTACAAAGGATTTGCAACAGTTCAGCTTTTTTTCTTTCTTTTACTGCAGCAAAATATTTTAAGATTTTACATTTGTATACGCACTAGAAATGAATGTTAGCAACAGGGGCCACAATAAACATAATTCATCTATCATGCATAGTATTTGAGAGAGCAACAGAAGACAACTTTTTCATCACCCACAGCTTAAAGCTGAAGTCTGGATATTAATATTTCATTTTGCTCCTATTCTATTATGTAAATTCTTCATTTTGAGCATACGGATGAAATTCTCTGAACTTCATTTTTCTTTTAGCTGATTTCAACATTCATCGAAAAATACCATTGTTTTACCTCTGTGTGTGTTTTTTGTGCAGATATGGCATTATGATATTATTATAATATTACATGGTATGCTGATATATAGACTGGTAGATTTGGAAGGGACCTTAGAGGTCTTCTAGTCCAACCCCCTGCTTAGGCAGGAAACCCTACACCACTTCAGACAAATGGTTATCCAATATCTTCTTTAAAACTTCCAGTGTTGGAGCATTTACAACTTCTGAAGAAAAGTTGTTCCACTGATTAATTGTTCTCACTGAAAGGAAATTTCTCCTTAGTTTTAGGTTGCTTCTCTTTTTGATTAGTTTCCACTCATTACTTCTTGTCCTGCTCTCTATAAATCCTTGTTTCTGACAGACATTTTGGTATTTGCTATGATAGGTCCAGAGATCTGATTTTAAATATAACCCACCAGGAAGTACCTGGTAAGATCAGCTTTTCCACTGTAGAGCAGACATTAAGAATAAGTCTTACTCTTAGTCTAAAAATAACACTGCTTTCTTCTGAAAACCCCACCCAAATTGCATTTACCGACACATGTATCACCTACTTGTATTCTTTTTTCTTTGTTTTATCTCCATCTCTCTCTCTCTCTCTCACTCTCTCTCTCTCTCCCTCCCTCCCTCCCTCCTCTCCCTCCTTCCTCTCTCTTAATTATCTATTTTTACAACCCATAGGTACATTTATTCATTCAAGTAATATGAAGCAAAAATGGATAACCATTTACGTGGTCCAGTCACAGCCCAGCCACAATCTGACAACCATGAGAAAAGCTTCAAACATCTGAAAGAGAAATAGAGTCCTTCCCCAACATACCTACTCAACAGATAACATAAGCATGACTTTTTATTTTGAACCTACAAATTCATCCTATTCATAGAAAACTTAGGAAGAGAACTGAATTTAAGAAACTATCACAGCAATTTCCAGACAATCCTGTTCAAAGAAATCAACATAATAAGTAATCAAGTAGTTCCTATCTACTGAAATATATTAGAATTCTAATAGATTGTTCTCAGTTGATTTTTATTGGTGTTTTCTTCATTTAAAAAAAAATAGAAACTGAATGGAGCTGAAATTATTCTTAATTAGTACTATTGTCCTAATAAAACTTACCCCCTTCACTTCATTGGAAAATAACAGACTACTCTAAGGCATCTGACAGGATATGTTATCTTGCCCTTAATCCTATATAGTCTTTACTATATAAAGTGAGATATTCTGCTTAATAGTTGGTCAAGTGTTTAGGATTGGTAGACGTTAGTAATGCAACTTGAAAGTACAAAAGCTAAGGAAATTTTGTTGTCTTACCAAATTGAGATTTGGCTTCCCATCTCAAGTTGGTAAATACACGCATGCTTTTCAATATCACAGTTCATCTCTGTAATTAATTTGAGACAACAGTTTTGGAAGCTTTATTAGACCAATACCCATGACCAATAGCACTAATTTAGTTACAATGTCAGTAAAAAGACTTTTGGAGCATAACAATTTATTTTTCTTCATTATAAGCATGGGTAATAATGTAACATGATGGTGAATGTCTTCCTAGAAATAGGACCAATCAAAAATGAAATTTCTTTGTCATCATTTACAACTGGTTTGGATGTAACTTTTCAAACCACAACAATATTATATTAACCAAAACTGCACAAAATAGAATATACTATGGATTCTCAACATCTAAAGCTGTTTCTTAAAATATGACATGTGCTATACTCCTCAGATTTCTAATAATTTAGATATTAGAAGAGACCTCTAAATATTTTATTATGACTGATGCAACAGAGACACCAAACTAAATTTATGAAAATATTTTAAAATACCGTATGATGGCACAGAAAATGCTACAATGTGAAAGGATTGTCATTGCTGTACAGTTTTGGTAATTTTCTTATTTTGGGGTAAATTGGCACAACTGTTTGAGTTGTCCTGATCCATAGATAATGCTCATTGTGCAATAGAAACGAAAGTTGGTAATTGTCTTCATCCCAACTACTCTGAGAAATTCTAATAATTGGTATTTGATACATCTAAAATAATTATGACTGAGGACTACAGAGATTTGTTTTGTATGTCAGGAAGTCACCAAAGATACCAAGATTCAGATGTAGACAATCAAAATCATAGGCTAGGGAAAAAAGGATGGTACCTCCTAATTGGGAATCACTTCTGAACAATTCAACAAGTAGATAGAAGACATTTCCACATCCTGGATAATTCATTTTTCATGTCAAATTAAAGAGCTGAATTTGCTTCCAGACACAATACATGCTAACCTGATCATCATTCTCTTCTTTTAAGGACCCCATAATACCAAGTGGAGTGGAGTCTGAGCAACTGAATGGAGCAAGCAGAGTGTTTTAATGGCTGGATGCCCTTCCTGTCACCAATGTGAAGTTTTGTTCGGCAGATATATTCTCAGGGTGCCCAGAAAGAGAGAAATATCTGCCTTTACCTAGGATCGAACTCACAGCCTCCTGATTGTGAGGCAAGAGTTCCACTTCTAGGCCACCACTCCACACCCAGTCATGCTAACTTGATCTAGGGGGAAAAATCCGATTTCTCCTGCTTCCTTCCAGAATCTCCATCTGCTTTCTAAACTTATTCTTATTAGAACAAAAGGCATGGTCCATAATGCCTATTCTCTCATAAAACCCAGCAAAGATTAAAGTGTACCCAGTGTGTCTCATTTTATGTAGCATCCCTTCCCTTAAGCTACACTTTTATAGGTTTATTCATATTCATCACACATTTCTTTTTTTCTTCCTATGAGCTTTAGGCAGTGGAATGTTTATGGAGACATACACTTTAAATAAAGAGTTGTTTAATGTTTGTTCAAGAAAACTGTCTAATTGAGTTTAACATGGTGATACCCAGTGGCTCTGGGCAACTGCATACGTTTTGGCGCCAAACAAAGTCACCAAAATGCACACTTTGATCCTGAGGAAACATACATTAATCTCATCAAAACATGTGCAGCGTGAAAAAGAAAGTAGGAAGCTAACGAGAAACTGAATTATGAAATCAGCTCTGAGTCAGTTAATGAATGGCGTCTCTTAGGCTTGGCAAACATTTCACACCATCACAACAAACAGAATCAAGGGAGTAATGAAAACTTCCAGTTGTTCTGACATCTTCATAAACAAATCAAACAAACATCATGATTTCCCTGAAGATACTGTGGTCGGCATCTCCAGATGTCTTTGATGCTTGCTCTCTTCTCCCAGATGAACATGATGTGTTTTCACAAATTGGGTAATAGAAAATTTGGCACCTGCTGGAGATAAAGACTGGGGTCCTTTAAAAGTCTCTGCTTTGCTGAAAATAAACAGTTGGTCTTTTTTTTTGTAAAATCAGGGCAATAAGCTGGACTTCCCAGAAATGTGGGTCAGAGAGTAAGAAAAATACTTTCACTGCCCAGAAAACTAAGATGCTGGTGTGGCTATTAAAATTTTATGTGTATTTCACAGAATTTCACAGTTTCTGATTCAGGTAGGGCATGCTGGTTGAACATACCTAAGAAAACCACACTCTTATGTGGGGAAGAATGAAGAATTTACTTAAACTGTTAGTAAAATACATTTTTAGAACCAGAGAGAGAGAAATCATGTCAGGGATTTAGGTCTGATCATTCAGAAGCTTGTGCCCTTTCTAAAGAGGCCCATTAAATTAGAATTTATTATTGGCCAAGTGTGATTGGACACACGAGGAATTTGTCTCTGGTGCATAAGCTCTCAGGGTATATACAAGCAACAAGTGATCATAATCATAAAATATATTCATTATAAATCGTAAGATGCAACACTTGGTGATAGTCATAGGATACTAAATAAGCAATCAGCATAAATCATCTTAGGATACTAAGTAAAATAATACAAATCATAAGATACAAGCAACAAAGTTATAGTCATAAGAAGATAAGGTAATAGGTAATACAAAAGATGAGAAAGATAATAGTAAAGTAGCCCTATTAGGTAGTTTGACAGTCTTGTGGAAATTAGTTGTTTAGCAGAGTGATGCATGGGGAACAAAATTGCTAGTTGTTATACTGTCATTTTGAGGATAGAAGTTGAAACAATTTATGTGCAGGATGTGAGGGGTGTGTAGATAATTTCACAGCCCTCTTTTTGACTTGTGTGGTATACAGGTCCTTGATAGAAGGCAGGTTGGTAGCAATTGTTTTTTTTTTTTTTTCTGAAGTTCCAATGATCCTTTCATGTCTATTTCTGTTTTGTTTGTTGCAGAGCCAAAGCAGACACTTATAGAGGTGCAAATGACAGGCTCAGAAATTTCTTTGTAGAACTGTATAAGGGGCAACCCAAAGTTCAATTTTAATATATATATTTTACCCTGTAATTAATTATTGAAAATTAGTAGCTTGGTTTTTTGGAATTTGGAGATGAAAGTAATGAAAGTTTACTGTAAGGCAGTCTGCAGAAAAAACCATCATGAAAAATACTATGATCTTGCAAGAATATCCTATCTAAAGGATCTAAAACTAGACCTCTGTGATCATATTAAGAGCAACTGTGTTCTCTTCGCCAATGATGTAAAGTATTCAACATCACAGACAATACTGCTATCCTTCAAAAAGACCTCAACTATGTATCAGAATGGGCAAACAAATGGCAACTTCAAATCTCAACAAATAAATGCTCTGTCTTACATATTGGCAGAAAATAAAATACAGGCTGAATAGTCAAGATCTTGTTGATGATCCAAACTCTGTCAAAGATCTTGGAGTACTCATCTCTAAGGATCTAAGTGCTAGAGCCCACTGTAACTACATAGCCAAAAAGGCATTAAGAATTGTTAACCTAATCCTACGTAGCTTCTTCTCTGGTAATATCATACTACTAACTAGTGCATACAAAACATTTGCTAGACCAATACTTTAATAAAGCTCATCAGTCTGGAATCCACATTACGTATCTGATATTAACACAATTGAAAAAGTCCAGAAATATTTCACAAGAAGAGTTCTCCACTCCTCTACTCATTGTAGAATACCTTATGCCACCAGACTTGAAATTCTAGACCTAGAAAATCTTGAATTACGCCATCTTTGATCTGATCTAAGTATGGTATATAAAATCATACATTGCAATGACCCACCTGTCAATGAATACTTCAGCTTCAGACATAACAACACAAGAGCACACAATAGATACACACTCAAGGTTAACCGTACCAAACTTGATTGCAGGAAATATGACTTCAGCAACAGAGTGGTCAATGTCTGGAATACACTACCTGACTCTGTAGTTTCTTCCCCAAACTCCAAAAACTTTAACCTTAGACTACTATTGACCTCACCCCTTTCCTAAGAGGTCTGTAGGGGCTGTACATAAGCGCACCAACGTGCCTACCATCCCTGTCCTATTGTTTCTTTTATTTTTCTTATATGTACCCATTTCATGTATTCATAACTATGTATATATTTATACCTATTATCTTGTAAGCAATTGACAAATCAAATAAATAAATAAAATAAAATAAATAAATCAGTATTGGCTTGTGTGAGCTATCAATTGCACATCAAAATGCTGACCAACTCTGTTCTGGATGTAATGTCCATGAGCCTAAGCTATAGCAGTCAAGTTTTATCCCTGACAGTGGCATGCGCACTTAACCTCTTCTCATTTACATCACAAGGAATGGATTTTCTTGGAAAGGAGTAAGAATGTCCTATCCTCATGAGGATGTATATAGTGGTGTGGTGTGGGAGTGGTTATAATGTGGTATTGCAGGCTGATTCTGCTCATTGTCAGGAATTTGATCTTGACCAGCTCAAGGTTGACTTAGCCTTCCATCCTTCCAAGGTTGGTAAAATGATTGATGTGGGCAATATGCTGACTGTATAAACTGCTTTTAAAAGGCTGCAAAACACTACAAAGTGATATCTAAGTTCTATTGCTATGAAGCCAGGGGAAAATGGGAAGTGGGTGGGCAGGCAAACTTTGCAATCTTTCCATGAGTCTGTTCCAAGCCCATTTTAACATGGATATGTCCCTGATCCTTAGGGGGGATCCTGAACACCAGATCCATGATTATAGGTCAGTAATGGCTCATGGGAGGTTGGTACACAGACTACTAGTAAGGGTCAAGACCAGGGAAGGACTCACAACCCATCACTCCAAATGCAAACACAAACTTCAGGAGGCAAGAATTCATCTTCTATTGCCAAGGCATATTCACAATCTCCCATATCTGGGAAAAAGGTTGTAGAAAGATGACATAACTGGCAAAAACAGAATTTAGATTTGAGTTCTAACAAATAGTATTTTTCCAGGTTCTAAAACCCACTGGCAAGTATCTCATTTTGTAACACCTTCATTCCTTTACTTCCAGGTGCTGGATTTCATAGTAAAGATTGCTTGCAGGTGGAAGATACTTTCACTGTAATCTAATGAATCTTCTGCATGGATTGCCCCTTTGACTATGTAGGACTATGTAGGGGAGGAAGCTAACCACTAGATTGCATGAACACAAGTGAATGGTCAGACGAGGAGACCCAAACTCATTGGTAGCCTCACACGGCAATGAACAAGGACACACATTCAATTTTGCAGCTACTAAAATTGTTGAACGAGCAGGCACAAAAACAGCCTGGGAAGTGATTGAAGCCTGGGAAACGGCCCCCTCGTCAGTCAACGGGGGTGCTGATTTACTGCCAACCTATCAAGTAGTTAGCAGGCAAGGGCAGGGCAGCACAAGCAAATGACAGCTCATGACTTAAAAGCTGACCATCAATACACCCAAATCAACATCTAAAAAGCCACTTACAACAGGTACTATAAATAGCACAGAACGGCACGTACTCTGCTAGGGAGAAGTTCCCTGAAGATGGGTTTCAACATGAGTTTGAAAATTAAGAAGACAAAACCTCTGGACCCAGATTGCATCCTGCAATAAAAAGTTTAATTTGAGTAAGGCATTGTTCCCTAGTGTTTTAGTGTGTTTTTATTACATGTGTACAGACACAGATATAAGAATCTGCACCCATTATCTTGAGTCTCAGTTGGCCACGTCCCTTCGAGGCCTTCCCCATACAAATCCTTCCTAAAGTTGGAAGGACTTGCGCTGTTTATTTGCTAGCCTTTGTAAACTCTGTAAAGCATGGGCTTAATAGAACTGCTGACACCACTTTAACTATGCAAGCATGAATAGCAACTAAAATGAGGCTAGTGCTTTCCTTTAAAATGTGTGTATTTATGTTGCTGTTCGGGGGAAAGAATTTAAGAATTTATGTGGTGAATTACTTGTTCTTGGTGAATTGCATGACAATAAAAATAAAGTAGATTTCTTAAGAAGCAAAGGCCTAAGCTTAAATAGCGGAGAAGCAAGCTCAGTCTTCCAAAAAAAAAAGAAAAGAAAAGGCCTTTGACAATCTTCGTCTCACTGCTAACATTTTCCAAAGCTGCACTTGCTGTCATTTACTCATTTTACATTTTACATCTGAATCTCTTCCCTAGAGACAGCTTTTGCCGAACAGTGCCAAAGGGCTCCCAATTCACAAGATCTTTAGTGTGCGGTCCAAGGCCATACACCTCCGAGGGAAAGGGGAAATGTGTAGGCAGAACTGTAGAAAAATGCTGTAAAACTAATCTGAGATTGGACTTTATTTCTTATACATTGTGATGTCTGTAGACATTCTCAGTCATGCAGGCTATGAAAAAGCACCTATTTTTGGAGCGGGGGGGGGAGTACTTTGGGGATATACCTCGTGATGTTTGCTTGTTTATTTGAGTCAGAAGCATCACAATCAAAACAAGCAACTTAAAATATAAAATATAAGATTAAAATATGCAGAAATTAAAGAGATTTAATTCCACCTAGAAATTCTCCTTTTATTTTCCATTGATGCTATTCTGCATCCTTGAGTGACATTGGTAGTGGACTAAATGGTTGGATGAGAAAATTTTCCAGTTGTTGCTAATCAGAAAAGTATTGTGAGATAAATAGGATCACCATGATTCTCAACATCCTGTCATGTACTATATATGTTCAAACAAGCATGTTGTTTGTTGCTACCAAGAATAGAAGAGTTAACATACCTTCTCATAGGAAAAGGAAGGAGCTGCCAGCTGTCCACCAGAAGGAACCAAGTGGGATCTTCAAACAAGAAGAACACTGTGAAGAAGGAAGGAAGGAAGGAAGGAAGGAAGGAAGGAAGGAAGGAAGGAAGGAAGGAAGGTTGGGTGGAGGTAGAATGGCTGGCAAGATAGATCTATACAGCACTGTCTGTTGAAAGTTTTTTGCTATAACTTTATTTTAGTTGTTCTGAATGACCTTATCAAGGCTACCACGACACAGGGTACTGCAGAATATAATGGAATACCAGAAGATTATTCTAGTGTTAGTGAACTTTAATAGTTCTTCATTTAAAATCTGGGATGCTTGCTTTCAAAATAGACAATGTTGAAGGCCATTTGTGTTTCCATTGATTGCATCACACTATTATCTATTCATGTCCATGACTTTAGTGTGGATTTCTTTTTCATTCAACATAAACCTTGGCTTCTGCATTCACTGTCCTTGTTGCCTAGAGACACCTCTAGTTATATATTACTTTTTAATGCAAGTTGAAAAAAATAAGGAAGAAGGAGGACTATTTCACTCCCCAATTTTCAAGCACATCCTTGAGGAAACTTGTTCTGTCCTTCCATTGTCTTTCAATATATATATTTTTATCCCATGTTCATCACCATATCATCATTTATCTGTCAAGTTTCCATTGGACTTCTGATTCTGTTTGGATAACCAATCTGGTTTGGATGTGCAATTGGAAATATCATTTTGAATTGATCTAATTCAATCTGATAAAACTGCATTGTATCCATGTAAGGGAGTCTGTGTGTATAGATAAACAAAAGTCTATCAAATCTTTGGAATCTGTTGAAGGCCCCTGCATCATATCAATCAGACGTTTCGATTCCACAACTTGTTTGACTCATAGGGTTTAGGGCAGCTACTTGTTTAAATCAGAGGCAAACAATTTAAAACCAGTAAAACCAAAACCACACTTTAATATGTATGTAGATTTTCATTTAGGCAATGCTAATAATATTTGTATATCTTTCCAGAAGGTTGGGGAAATGGGATTTTACTGATCTTCCTTGCTTATAAAACAAAGCAAAAAAAAAAAAAAAAAAAGGTCAAGAGTAAAAGATATCTCTTAAAAATATATCTTAAATAAAGAAATTCTGCTGCAATTTTCCTCCTCCTCCTTTTTCTTTTATCTCTGATTAATATCTCACAGGTTTCATGGTAAAATTTGCTGGATGAACTTTATTTTAAATTTCATCTACTTTATGCAGATTTACATTCATTCTGCTTCTGGTTTAATCAATAGATCATCTGAGTGGTTTTGACTAAGAGCTAAACTGTCCTCAGGACATGATAATGATCCTGAACCCAAAGTATCTTAGGGTCCCAAATCGAGGATTGGATTTTGAAATAGTGGACACTGTCAATAATGTCAAACTGTTTACATCTAGGCTTGTATAGCCAGCGGCAGGAAAATAAACTTTACAATCCTTTTACTTGAAGTTGATGGAAATCAAGGAGTTCTTTAGACAACTGTGACAGTATGATCACTAGATTAAGTGAGGTTTTATTCATTTTACTTTATTTCATCAGCTTTGTGATGTTACTATTTACTCTTCATGATCAAGGTTCTTATAATCTGGCTAGGCATTTTCCATCATGTCTCCCATTGTTAAAAAAAGAATCAGGGCTGCTTACTCTATCTCCCATGGTCCTTTTCTGAATTCTCTTAGATTTTCTTTCTTCCCTTCCCTTCCCTTCCCTTCCCTTCCTTTCCCTTCCTTCCCTCCCTCCCTCCCTTCCTTCCTTCTTCCCTTCCCTTCCCTTCTTTTTCTTTAGGCATTCCTCATCCATAATATACACATAGGTATGTTGAGACTTCCAGAGTTTTTGACAGTATTAGAACTGCTGTGAATAGAAAGCAAACATTTCTAGATATACTTCTGTCTCTGTCTGTCTCCTAGCATGGAACAGGACAGTTAATCAGGCTACCTTCTTTTCTCAGTTGCTTGATTGCTTGTAAAATGGGTAACCCATCAGCTTAATGCAGCCTATCTGTCATATATCATGCCTTGCCTGACAAGTCCCCTGTCCATTTATTCTTGGTGGCTTTTTGAAGTTTGATGGGAGCAGCAAAATTGAAGATGCATACTGCTTGGTGGGCCTTAAAGGAAAGGTTTGAGATTCAGGATTACACAGTAGTAAAGTTCCAACAAATGCACCCTTGATGTGCAAAACATTTCAAATTCAAAGTGTTCTCTTTTGCGCCCAGCACAGTTACTTTTTCCAAAGGGTTTTGAGCTTGAGATGTCTTAAACATTTCTGTAACATTTAGAATTGTATTCCTCTAAGTCTTACCTGCTGGAGAATGTCAGCCAGTACTGACATGGATATCAAAACTCTTCATGAAGACACCAATCAATTGAAGTCAATTTCAGTTTTTCCCCTGGAAAGGAGAATGCAAATGTGTATGAACTGAGGGAAGAAATGACAACACACATCTACTTACAGAGGTCATTTGCATCCATGCTGGATTAAACACCAAAACACTCCAATCAAGTAGATAAAACTGGGAACTAGTTATTACTTCCCACACAATATTAAATGGTTCTTAATGCAAAGTTTTGTGATAGAGTTTGATATTTGGGAGAAATATTCAACAAATGTAAGAAAAAAAATGCATTGGGTAGACTTGAAAGCTTTATCTATGGTAGTGCTACGCACAACAGATATACACTGATACATACATATATATATATATATATATATATATATATATATATATATATATATATATATATATATATACATACATACATATACATATACATATACATATACATATATATATACATATACATATACATACACACACACGTGGCATTCAACTTTGTTCGGGTATTTTCCCACGTCATTGTAGTTGTGCTTTTAAAGTTGTAGCAACATTTCGGCAGAATCTCATCTGCCATCATCAGGCTTCACCAGAAGCGATTCTGCCAAAACGTTGCTATAACTTTAAAAGCACAACTACAATGACGTGGGAAAATACCTGAACAAAGCTGAATACCATACATGTAAGTACCGCGAAAACTTAAGAATATACACACACACACACACACACACACACACACACACACACACACATATGGGTAACATCTTTGGTTAGATACCATGGCACATGAGGACATCATTATATCCATGGATGTCTAGCATCAGCCTACATGTCCCACTTCATTTTCTTTTAGGGCTGTGTATTAATTTAAAGAACTAAGCAAGAGAATGATCTTCAACATTCCCTGAATGGACAAATGGCCCCAAACCCACTGACTCAAATCTAAGAACAACTTTATGAAAAAAACCAAACATTTGTGAGGGTACGTAAAAACAAATTTAAATTAAAAGAGGGAGGAAGGAGACACCGAAAAGGAATAACATTAAAAGAGGATATAGCTGAAGGATCTGACCTCCCTTATATTACTTGGAAGACCCTGACTAGGTTTAGAGTTGGAGTGCCTTAAATTTAATACCAATATGTCCAAGTAGAGTCTCTTAATGGGTAACAACATGCTATGTGAATGGGGAAACACATAGAGCCTGGTCCATCTGCTGGTGTGTCAGATCTGTTGTGTGCTTTTGTATTGTTATGGTTGAAGCTGAAGTATTCATTGACCAGTAGGACATTGCAATGTATGATTTTATATACTATACTTAGATCGGGCTGAAGGCGGCATAGTTCTAGGTTTTCTAGGTCTAGAATTTCAAGTCTGGTGGCATAAGGTATTCTGCAACAAGTAGAGGAGTGGAGAACTCTTCTTGTAAAATATTTCTGGATTTTCTCAACTGTGTTAATATCAGATATGCAATGTGGGTTCCAGACTGATGAGCTGTATTCAAGTATTGGTCTAGCAAATGTTTTGTATGCACTAGTTAGTAGTATGATATTACCAGAGAAAAAGCTACATAGGATTAGGTTAACAACTCTTAATGCCTTTTTGGCTATGTAGTTACAGTGGGCTCTAGCACTTAGATCATTAGAGATGAGGAATCCAAGATCCTTGACAGACTTTGGATCATCAACAAGGTCTTGATAAATAAAATACAAGCCTGTATTTTATTTTCTGATTTTTTTTGCCAATATGCAAGACAGAACATTTATTTGTTGAGATTTGAAGTTGCAATTTGTTTTACCATTCTGATACATAGTCGAGGTCTTTTTGAAGGATAGCAGTATTGCCTGTAGTGTTGAATAGCTTTATATCATCATTGAAGTGACCACAGTTGCTCTTAATATGATCACAGAGGTCATTTATGTAAGAGTATGAAGAGATTTGGTCCTAAAACACTGCCTTGGGGGACACCACTATTGACAGGTACAGAATTTGATAGGATGCTTCCAATTTTGAGTTTAATGTATACTACTGAATCAAAGGCTTTACAGAAGTCTATGTAGATTGTGTCTATTGCTTTTCCCTGATCAAGTTGTGTAGTCCATATGTTTTTGCAGTGTAAGAGTTGCAGATTACAGGATAGTTTTTTTCTGAAACCAAATTCTTTATTCAACAGTAGGTTGTTTGTCTCTAAGTGGAGGATAATGGATTGGTTCATAATTGATTCCATGACTTTACAGGTGACGCAGCATAAAGAGATTGGTCTGTAATTTTCAACTAGGCTGGGGTCTCCCTTTTTGAAGATGGGGATAACTTTTTGAAAATGGGAAATATGTACTGATATGGATTTATTGTTGGCCAATGATAAAGCCAAGAAGATGGCTTCATCCTTGTAGTTTACATTCTGATCTGGATATGGATGGAGGAGGAGGAGGAGGAGGAGGAGGGGGGGGAGGAAGAAGAAGAAGAAGAAGAAGAAGAAGAAGAAGAAGAAGAAGAAGAAGAAGAAGAAGAAGAAGAAGAAGAAGAAGAAGAAGAAGAAGAAGAAGAAGAAGAAGAAGAAGAAGAAGAAGAAGTTGTTCAGTTCTAAAAAGGACTCCATGTAGGATGTTAAAGTAAAATTGTTGCAAACAAATACTCTGTCATTGACATAAAGGGCCATTGATAGATTTTTTTTCAGGACTTTTTTAAAACTTAAAACCATTTTTGTACAAGCATCAATAACAGAACTTCTTTTATTTCCTACCAATTACTATTGCATTTCTGTGTTGAACTTTCACAAAAAAACAATCCTTTCTAATAATTTTTGTGGGAACCTTACTTAGGATATTTGATATGTTCTTGGTAACATGGCATCTATAAATACAGCATACCCAAGATTCTTTCTAGTAGCACATAAGGTACACCAGGGAGGGAAGATTTTTAGAAGGTGGTTTTATAAGACAAAGTGAAGTTAAAACAATCTTTGCTAATACAGATCTTTGATTCTTGGAATGAGTTTCCGAATGCAGTAGAATTACCAGACTGGGTTAATTTGCCTGTGGTACATATTAAATCCAGTTCAGAACAGTCATTCCAGTATAATTAGTGTAATATATGGAGTATTAACTTTTCAATAATAAAATAAGAACTTGGAACAACTTTTTCAACAACACTGTTTCAGTGTGTTTGCAAAGTGTGTGTCCATGAGAGAGGGAGACTGACTTACTTCTTCTAAGTTTTGTTTTTATTTATTTTTAATTTGACCTTAAGTGCCACGTGGTGATATGTCAAATCAAGTCATGTTGATGATGCAAAACTGGATCAGTCTGAGTGATGAAATTTGACAAGACATGTCAAAACGTGACACAACCATTTTAAATCCAGAAATAATGGGCTTCCTGAAAACACTACTTCTGTTAATAATTCCCTGAAAGATTGATCTTTCTTTGCGGTTAAACATAAATGCACCAAGGCAAAGAATTTCATTTGCTCTAAAGCATACAAAATGCATCTTGGGACAAAGAAAGAAAATATACCTTGACTCCTTGACAGGAAACTCTGTGCTAATATATAAAAGCATCCCTCACCCTATTGCCTTAAATTAAAGGCAACTGTTGCCTATATGTTTTACACACCTATATTATGGATGAAGGAAATTCCTTATGTCATCACCAATCATGCTGGTCATTTCTGCCTTACTCACTTTCCCATTCAGAATCATTTCCAGATAGACAAGGAAATTACATGGTTCTCATTTCATGAAAGATTAGTTAGGAACCAGCATAATATAAAGCTTGGACTGTTGAACTACGATCAGGAATATAGTCTACAGAGATGAAAAGATAAGGGAAAATCCCCAGCTTTGCAACCTTGAACTCTAAAAGGTAAAATTAAACAAATAAAGAACTAAGAAAATAGTAACAGAGTTGGAAAGGACCTTAGAGGCCTTCTAGTCTAGCCCCCTGCTCAAGCAGGAGACCCTATATCCGTGATGGCAAACCTATGGCTCTAGTTGGTTCCCTCGTTGATTAGAGCCATTTGTGCTGGCATGCGAGCTGTAGGCAAACTTACCTCACTGCACATGTGCATGCCTCACAGCTGATTTTCGGCGGGTTTGAGGCCTTTTTCGGCCTCCTAAAGGCTTGAGGAAGGCTTCTGCAGGCTTTGTAGGCTGAAAACTAGCTCTGTTTTGTCACTTCCTGTTTTTCCAAAAGTACTAGAAGTGATGAAACAGGGCTAGTTTTTGGCCTGCAAAACCTGCAGATTAGATTAAAATTAGATAAAAAAGTCAATTCCTGCAACTATTCTTCATATGTTTTAGCCTCCAGTTTCTGAAGATCTAGGTGAGAGAAAGAGAGGGAGAGAGAAGAAGAAGAAGAAGAAGAAGAAGAAGAAGAAGAAGAAGAAGAAGAAGAAGAAGAAGAAGAAGAAGAAGAAGAAGAAGAAGAAGAAGAAGAAGAAGAAGAAGAAGAAGAAGAAGAAGAAGAAGAAGAAGAAGAAGAAGAAAGGAAGAAGAGGAGGAGGAGGAGGAGGAGGAGGAGGAGGAGGAGGAGGAGGAGGAGGAGGAGGAGGAGGAGGAGGAGGAGGGAGAGGGAAGGGAGAAGAAGAAGGAGAAAGGCATATATTAAATGTGCTAGCCTAGTTATCTAGAACTTCCAAAGTGTCCATCACTGACATGAAAATGCAAAGCAACACTGAACCTGCTAAGATTCTGAAATCATTCAAGGTGATCTTAGTGTGACTATCTGCTTAAATAGTTCTCTATAATCCTAGGTTTCAAACAGCATCTGATATGAGCATCCAAATCTTGATGTCACGTATCTCCCATAAAGTAAATGTTCTGCTCAGATTTAAAGCCAGATGAGATATTTCCTGGTGATTCCAGTTTGGAATTTCAACCAGCAACAAAGCATAAGAGGACTGTGGCCACATTGGTAGAGCCTTCGCAATGCATACTAATAGTCTTCGGTTCAGACAGTATCTGGCTTTTCCAGTTCAGATTTTTTTCCTGGGGGTTGTGTGAAAGACAAGCTGAATGCCCCAGAGAACTGTAGTAGAATAGGGAATTCTGTTGGACAAATACTGATCTGGTATAAAACTGTTTGCTAGTGTGCTCATCTGATGCTCAAAGCAAAATGAACAGAAAACTATATATACTGCCTTGGGGTTTAGCAATCTCATGATATTTGGTAGAGAATGTTTCTAAATTGTTTCATCTTTTTTTTCCCTATGATACCTAGCAGCTATATAAATCTAAACAGGCATGCAATGATGTTTTCAGTATTGTTGTTGACAATGAACTAGGCTTTAAATTCTACAGCATAAGTTAAGTTGTGGTATTTGTTGTGCAAGGTCAAAATCGGTTTTCAACTGGACTTACCTACATCTCACCACAAAGCTTTTAGTTCAGGATGCACATTTTTTTTTTTTACCAGATATGATTTCCTCCCTGTTGGCATTCCATAAAGCTTTTAAAAACCTGACCTCCCAAACATGGGTGGAGATGAATTGTGGATTGAGATACTCTTATGGAAATCAGAATTGCAGAACCCATGACATCATATTCTAGAGCTGAAGAAACTTTTTGGATGAGAAGTGAAACATCTTCAAAGAAAAACCAGAAAGTCCAATTGTCTCTTGAAAAGCACTTGACTGAGAATTTCCATAGACATTTAGTGATACAACCAGTGGTGGGTTGCAAAATAGGTTACCACCGGTTCGGTGGGTTGTGGCTTGGTGGGCATGCTTTGCATGCATGCACGTACTTTGTGCATGCATGTGTGCCAAACACGCACTTTGCACATGTGCAGAGGCTTTCCAACTCAACTCCTGCAATCCTGCACTCTCCCTGTCTCTTCAGTGGCTGACACGAGGCAACCTGCTGTGCCGTGCAAAGCAGCTGTGCTTCAAAAGCAGGGAATAAAAGTCAGTTTGGGAGTCCAGATGAGAAACTCCTCAGTGAAAACTAGTCCGGTCTCCGCTGACCTTCATTACTACCGGTACACCAGAACCAGGCCAAAGCAGTAGAATAGTGCCACTAGATAGACCTTGGGATTAACACCCTTCAAATGGTGTGGAAATATGAACAGATTTCCAGAAAAAAAATGCAGACTACAGGAACCATTTGCACTTCAGTTTGAGATGCAGACAGACAGAACCATCCCTAACAATGTGCACTCAACAGTGAAGGGACACAGAGAAGAAAACATCCCACAGAAAGCTGTTCTGTCCCAACCTGGTTCCAAGAGAGCAAACACGAGATAAAGGCAGCAGTCCCCAACTTTTAAGGTTTAATCTACAGATTCCATTTCTTCACAAATAAAAGGCTACTTCCAACTAATTAGCTCTGACAAGAAAGAGCCTTGCCAAGTTGTTTTTCAAGACTGCCAAAAACCCACAGATAAGAAATCGTTTATAGGAGTTTTCAAATGCTAACTATAATGTCCACAAGGCTGAGTTTCAGAGCGTCTTTGCCTTCTGCAAAGAATGCTTCTTCAAACCTGGCTTTTACCTCTTGAGGGCCATTACCTTGCAGCTTTACTCCTGAGTCGCCTGTGCTGCTCTAACTCCTATGAGCAATCCTGTGTGCATGCATACTTTGCACAGACTCCTCGGGAACCTCCTCATTACTGCTGCCAGCCCCCACAATCTCTGAAGGCAGCAGTCCACTTCCTAATGGTCCTGGCCTCTCATCTGAGTCCTCGCTTTTCTCCACTGTCCACATCTGCTGCTGGATAACCACAACAAAAGCACAGCTCCAACTCCTAATGAAAGAATAACAGAGCTAAATAAGCTTCTTGGATGAGAAAAGATATGTCTTCAAAGAGAAAAAAACCCCAGAAAGTCCAGTTGCCTCTTGAAAAAGCACTTTTGGTACAACCATGACCTGGATGATTGAGAATCTCCATAGACATTTAACAATATCATATAACACTTTTTGCCTGTCACGTTTTTTTCCCTGACAGTCTTTTTCCCACTATGGACAACATCTATTTCTCAATTTTTGAGTTCCCTTTGAGTAGGGCATGTAACACATCCCATGTGTGCGGGTTCAATTTCACCTTAATTGAGAAGGTTTACGGAGAGATGTCAAAAAGAGCCAATGAGTAGCTTCAAAATCCCACATCAGGCAATAAAAGTGATACGAATGAAATGTGGCTATGGATAAAGAAAGTTGACGGGAAGTGAACCTCTCTTTAAAAAGTGGAAATAGCAGCATCAGAAACTGGAAGGTTATTGAACCACTGGGATCTGTGTGAATTTCCAACGTATTGGTGCCAGAGGCAAAGAAATCGGATGAGTAAAGTGCAAGATGTTCTGTTCAATTTGTGCCATGACTGGGTTTTAGACTCAAATTAGCCCTGAATGTAACAAGGGAATATTGGCCAGTTTTCTACAATTCCATTCAGACCTACTAGCTGCAATGAGTGCTTAGTGACTGATTTCTGTATTTTCAGTGTTGCTATGGGAAACCACTAGAAACTCAACTTCAAGCCAAGATTTAATTTACTGCAACTCAATAAGAAGCAAAAGGATTCCCTCCCCCACCATTTCTTCTCAACGTTTCCTTTATTTCTCACTTAATTTTTAAAAGTTCCATGGGTAAATCAAAGGGACGATCATTTTATTTTATTTTATTATTTTTTTATTTATTTGATTTGCCAGTCGCTTACAAGATACAGGTATAAGAATAAACATAGTTTTGAATACATGAGATGGATACTTATAGGAAAAATAAAAAGAAACAATAGGACAGGGACGGTAGGCATGATTGGTGCGCTTATGCATGCGTACAAAGAAGCTATGCACAGCCCCTACAGACCTCTTAGGAAAGGGGTGAGGTCAATAGTAGACAGTCTAAGGTTAAAGTTTTTGGGGTTTGGGGAAGAAACCACAGAGTCAGGTAGAGTATTCCAAACATTGACCACTCTGTTGCTGAAGTCATATTTTCTGCAGTCAAGTTTGGTGCGGTTAACCTTGAGTTTCTATCTATTGTGTGCACTTGTATTGTTATGATTGAAGCTGAAGTATTCATTTGCAGGTAGGCGTAGTTCTAGGTTTTCTAGATCAAGAATTTCAAGGCTGGTGGCATAAGTATTCTGCAATGAGTAGAGGAGCGAAGAACTCTTCTTGTGAAATATTTCTGGACTTCAATTGTGTTAATATCAGATACATGATATGGGTTCCAGACTGATGAGCTGTAGAGGTCTAGCAAATGTTTTGTATGCTCTAGTTAGTAGTATGATATTACCAGAGAAGAAGCTATGTAGGATTAGGTTAACAATTCTTAATGCCTTTTTGGCTATGTAGTTACAGTGGGATCTAGCACTTAGATCCTTAGAGATGAGTACTCCAAGATCCTTGACAGAGTTTGGATCATCAACAAGGTCTTGACTATTCAGCCTGTATTTTATTTTCTGATTTTTTTTTGCCAATATGCAAGACAGAGCATTTATTTGTTGAGATTTGAAGTTGCCATTTGTTTGCCCATTCTGATACATAGTCGAGGTGTTTTTGAAGGATAGCAGTATTGTCTGTGGTGTTGAATACCTTACATCATCAGCGAAGAGAACGCAGTTGCTCTTAATATGATCACAAAGGTCATTTATGTAGAGTATGAAGAGAGTTGGTCCTAAAACACTGCCTTGGGGGACACCACTATTGACAGGTACAGAATTTGATAGGACTCTCCCAATTTTGACCATTTGTTGTCTGTTTGGCAAGAATGCTTCTATCCAGTTATGCAGGTGTCCAGAGATACCATAAGATTTTAGTTTTAGTAGTAGTTTGTCGGTTACCACTGAATCAAAGGCTTTACAGAAGTCTATGTAGATTGTGTCTATTGTTTTGTCTATTGTGTAGTCCATATGTTTTTGCAGTGTAAGAGTTGCAGATTACAGGATAGTTTTTTTCTGAAACCAAATTGTTTATTAGAGAGTAGGTTGTTTGTCTCTAAGTGGAGGATAATGGATCATGTTCTGCAATTCTCATCAAGGAAACATATGGACGTCCTTAATTTTATTCATCTTATTGTAGAAGAAGGTGGATAGATAGAATTTTAGGTGACTCATGTTGGGGGATGAGAAATTAATCCATCAACTATAAAGTTTATTCATAAAGAGAAGAATTATGAATATATGTAGCTTTCAAATTTGGCTGGCTTTCCATTTTTAAAAAATGGAAGAAAAAGCAAAGCTCTAAGAGAAATAGGACAGTAACGAACAGGAACTATAAAGTCGTGAACAGGAAATGCAAAGTTATGAACAAGAAATGAAAGTCATGAACAGGAAAGGTGACAAATTTGGGCTAAATACATTGAAATTTTACACGGGGGTAAATGAGGAATCAGGAAATGAATAATACCTAATTAAACTATAATCTGATAATTATCTAGTACTGTGGTGGGCAGCTTTCCTGAACTTCCTAGTCACATAAGAGTCTCAGGGGCATCAAACTCAAGGCCAGCAGGCCACATCCTGGAAAATGTAAGGAGCCAACCCGCATCACTTTGGTTTGATCTACCCACATGACTTCAGCCCAGTCTACCCAATGCAAAGAGGAAACATGCCAGCAGTTTGGGGAACAAGCTGGCCATGCCTACCCAGTTGGCCACACCTGGTGAATGGCATCAAGCTGGCCACACCCACCCAGTCACATACACATACACACACACTCACACGCACACACACTGAGGTCAACCACAGCCCTGATGCGGCCCTCAGTGAAATTGAGTTTGACACCCCTAGTCTAGATAACCTGATAAAGGCCACTCTCCCATTCTCCCATGATTAGTTTTCCTATGGTGGCCCTCACTGGATACAGTCAAGCATTGACCTAATGGACATTTCAATGTACAGCCATGCACACATCTGCAGCATGCAACCAACACAATTCTCTTAGGATAATTGAGATCAGTGTTAAAGCAGAATCTTTCTTTGGTGATAATGCCAACAGAAGCTCACTATTTTTATTTGCATTGTATTGCACTTAATTGCATCTGGATGGCTGAAAACTTCCTCCTGTTTCCTATTCTGTCCCAATGCAAATGTAATTGAAATAGGGGTCCAACTGAGCACTATAGAACATAGAATAATAGAGTTGGAAGGGACTTTGAAGATCTTCTAGTCCAATTCCCCTGCTCAGGTAAGAGCCCCTCTGCCATTTGAGGTAAATGATAAATTCAGTCAGTTCTTAAAAACTTCCAACAGTGGGACATCCACAAATTCTGAAGACAAAGCATTCCATGGTTAATTGTTTTGACCGTTAGGAAATTTCTCCTTAGTTCTTTGATGCTTCTCTCCTTGATTAGTTTCCAAAATGACTATCTTCCTGTATGATATTTTTCACAGACCACCAGTCTCTACAGAATTATGCTAATTTTTATGATTTTGCATTGTGGAATAATTTTTGCCTAAAGCAAATTTTGTAATGAGTTTGAAAGGTCCTGCTGAAGTTTAATATCTTCAGGAATTCCAAAGGATACTAAAAGAATTTTAACAAGATAGATTTTCCCCTCAAGGCATTCTTCACAAATGGATTTGAAATTTGCATAAATAATCATTAAGATGAATTGGGACAGAATTATTCAGGAAAGCCATCTGTAGGAATTTTGAGAGCTCCTTGTTGTGTTTCATTTGTCATGTATGTTATCCGTATTGGATTATGGAAAATGTGCTTTTTCTGTGTTTGCCTTCATATAAAGAAGAGTGAATGATTAGAATTATTGCATGGAAATATTGCTCAGATTCTATATGAAAATTATACTTTGATCTTTAAAGGACTCTTCCATATTCTTAGAAGCATGGAATTGCTAAATGCTGAATGAATAGGTTGGAAGGTATTTTATATATATATATATATATATATATATATATATATATATATATATATAATATATGTATGTATGTATATGTATGTATATGTATATGTATATGTATATGTATATGTATATGTATATGTATGTGTATGTGTATGTATATGTATATGTATATGTATATGTATATGTATATGTATATGTATATGTATATGTATATGTATGTATATTATACATATTTTGTTGATAAGTACATGAATTTTCTTCCCTACAGTTGGCAACAAGGCTTAAAGAAAATTTGGGTGGGATGGGTGCTTCTATTCTAGGCAGAGTGATCCACCACTGAACAGCAGAAAACTTTTTCTAATGTTCAACCTAATTTTATTTCATTAGAGGTGAACACCTGTGGTAGGATTCATTTTTTTTTACTAGTGGTTCGGTATGGTGTGGCTTGGTGGGTGTGACTTGGCAGGCATGGCAGGGGAAGGATACTGTAAAATTTCCATTTTGACCCCACTCCAGAAAAGGATACTCTAAAATCCCCATTCCCTCCCCACTCTTGGGGGAAGGTTACTGCAAAATCTCATTCCCTCCCCACCCCACTAACCTGCTTTCCAGCTCCGTTCTCCTGTACAGAGCAATAAAAGAAGACCCAGACAATCAACTGGGACTCAGGAGGCAGAGCATAGATGGTGGCAGGGCCAGTCAGAGGTGGTATTTGTTGGTTCTCCGAACTACTCAAAATTTCCGCTACCGGTTCTTCAGAACTGATCAGAACTTGCTGAATACCACCTCTGGTGAACACAATAGATTTCAGATTTAACCCAAAATATGTCCATCCTCTCCTCCATATGACCTCATTTATAGTAGATATTTAGAGTAGAGTAGATACTTATTTCACATCACCTGTCCTTCTTCTCTTTTGGAAGCTAGCTATAGGAGATGAGCATTGTCTAGCAGGTTTTTAAACTATTCGTCATATGGTCCGGTTTCTAGATCACTTATCAGAGTTAATTGCCCTCTTGAATTTCATGCTTCTCAGGTTCTTATTAAAATATGGAGTCTAGACTCAAGCACTATTTCCAAGTATTATTTAATTCAGTCAAAAATGTATTGGCATTTTAGCATTGGCCCACTTGCCCTTTTTCTGTTGACAATTGAGTAGAATTAACCCCTACTCAGAGACATTGCAACCAATTGGGGTCCTCAATTCTGAATGCATGCATTTGGTTATTTTTCCACTAGCTAGGTTCAGGCTAGTGTTCAGGCTGCTACATTTGTAAAGGATAATGAGCATTATCCTAAAGTATTTTGCTCGGTATTTAAGCTCATTTCAACTATCATCACTTCCTACTGCTGCTACAAGTATATAGTCAAAATAGCACAATTTACTATTACCACTACTACTATAAAATACTAAAAATGTCATGGGAATTTAATCATTATATACATTAATACAAATCAACAGCTGCTATGTCCAGAACATGATTCATCCTTTGTGGGTAACTTCTCCAATTCATCCGGTCAATGTGAAGATCAGTCTAGAAACTTTGTTTATCCCTATTTGCCATCAAACGTGCATTCAATCACAAATAAGGGGAAGCTATTGAGCCCACTACATTTGCTATCTTCTCTTTCCAGCATCAGGATGCACAATCTGTTCTCTTGAGAATTTCTCCACTTTCTGGAAAGCTTTGGGTGCCTCTGCCAAGATCTGCAATGGAAAAGAATGGAGGGGAAATATCTATTTGCATGGAGATAACCAAATACAACAGTTTGGATCCAAAGTATGGATTTCAGTGAGGTCCTTTTGTGAGCTGCATTTTGCATTTTATAAAAGGGCAAGAAGTGGTTTAGTTTAGCATGAAAAAATATGCATGATTGTCAGCCAACTGGACTGATAACTGGTTGGGTTTCATTAGAATAAATTTAAAAGCAGTGAGTGGAACATGGTCCATGCCTATCGTACGACAACTGGTCATTTAGGTATAAGTCCAAGATTCTTGGAATCTCCTGGGCTTTTGTAGCCACTTTCTATGCACAATAAATAAACTGAAAATCATCTCTTGTTCATCTTGGGTTCCCAGTTCCCAGTTTAGAGAGTTTGTCCCAAATTTAGGAACACTTAGGAGGCAGTGGTGGGATTCAAAAAAAATTTACTACCAGTTCTGTGTGCATGGCTTTGTGGGTGTGGTGTGGCTTGGGTGTAGCTTGGTGGGCATGGCAGGAGAAGGATACTGTAAAATCTCCATTTCCAACCCACTCCTGGAGGAAGGTTACTGTAAAATCTCTCCCCAACCCACTAACCTGCTTTCCAGCTCTGTTCTCCTATGCAGGGCAACAAAAGAAGACCCAGCCAATCAGCGGGGGTTTGGGAAGCAGGGGATAGATGGTGGCAGGGGCAGTCAGAGGTGGTATTTGCCGGTTCTCCAAACTACTCAAAATTTCTGCTACCGGTTCTCCAGAACTGGTCAGAACCTGCTGAATACCACCTGTGCTATGAGGGATTGTTTTTTTTTTCCCATGAGCATTGCTAATCAATAGATCGAAAATGCATATTCAAATTACATGTATAGTTGGCCTCCAGTGCAACAGATGATATGTGAGATCCAGAAGAAGGCAACGGAAGGTTGAAGGAAGAAACATAATCAAAGGCAGCTTCAAAAAATAGTCATTCAGAAAGTCAGAGAAGAGAGTCTGCTTCTTTATAAAATATGTTCCAGGATTGGAGAGTAGTTGAGGGACAGTTCTTGTATGAGGGAATAAGTATTGCAGGGGATAAGAAAATTAAGAAGAGTTTTAGGAGGCAGTAGGTAACAAAGCAAAATTAAATTAAATAATATCAAGTCATTTCGACTAGATATTTGTTTGAAATGTAGTGCTTCATCCCTTTTTGTACGTCTTTTAATTTATACTGTCACTCTATATTGGTAATACCAATTCTATGCTTTTGTCGGTAAAACAGAAAATTGTTGAAAATCCCTATCAGTAAATTGCAAATCAGTAATTCTTCATAATTAAATTGCAAAAGACAGCTTTATTTGGAACAGTTTACATTCAGTGACTAACCTTTAAACAATATTTTTCCATAACAGGTCCTTGGGAAGGACTCAAAAGGTAGAGGGACATGGATTGGAGTATTGAAGATAAAGACGAAGGAGAAACTGGGAAGAAAACTGAAATATGTCAGTCACAAATCTATAGCACTTCAGCTACTGTACGGGCTTCTCCTATTTCTTATCCTTTTTTATCACTGTTCCACAAAATTGTTAGCCTCTTTTTAAAGTTCAGTTTCTTCTTTAATATATTCTATAAGGATATTGTTAGCATATAAAAGAAAGCATTCACAGAGAACATCATGAACTAATAGAGGACTGCTATGAAATTCAAAAGAGAAAGAAAAATAAAACACTGCCACAAAATCATCATTTATGACAGTATATAATATGATGAAATGAGAACTTAATGCAAAAATGGGTGAATGATAGTTAAGATCAAATCACAAAACAAACATATAAAGGAAGAAAGGATGGGTAAAGAGAAGGAAGGAATGATAAAGTGTTGGTTGATGAATTATCTGAGTCGCTTTGAATCACAAGATATGTGGCATATAAATTTGATAAGTAGATAAATCAATCTCTGCTGTGATATTTCAAAAGAGAAAAAATAGAAGATTAAATAATAAAATGCAATGTATAACACTGTTGATGAAGATGACAGAAAGACTGGAGTGGGGAATTAGAACAGAACAGAATAACAGAATTGGAAAGGACCTTGGAAGTTTAGAACTTAGAATAATAGAGTTGGAAGGGACCTTGGAGGTTTCTAGTCTAATTCCCTGCTTAGGCAGGAAACCCTACACCACTTCAGACAAATGGTTATCTAAGCTCTTCGTAAAAACTTCCAGTGCTGGAGCATTTACAACTTCTGAATGAAAGTTGTTCCACTGATTAATGTTCTCACTGTCAGGAAATTTCTCCTTAGTTCTCAGTTGCTTCTCTCCTTGATTAGTTTTCACCCATTGCTTCTTGTCCTGCCCTCAGGTGCTTTGGAGAATAGTTTGACACCTTCTTCTTTGTGACAGCCTCTGAGATATCAGAACACTGCTATCATGTCACCCCTAATCCTTCTACCATTGCAGACAAATGGCTATCCAAATCTTTACTTGAAAACCTCCAATGAGCGAACATCCACAACTTCTGAAGTCAAGCCAATTGTCAATTTTCTCACTGTTACAAAGTTTTATTAATTCTAGGTTGCTTGTCTCCTTTATTAGTTTCCATCCATTCTTTGTTATCTTGCCTTCTGGTGCTCTTCTTTGTGGCAGTCTCTCAAATATAACCAAACAATTAATAACCAAAGCCGGAGGACATAGAAAAGTAGATATCATATTACTGTCATCTTGCTCCAGCCAAAGTCATGCATGAAGTATGAATAGGAATAGAGCATGGATAAATGTATTTTGTATGCATGTATGTTGTCTAAGCCTTTTGACATTGCAAACTTATCCTTTTTTCATTCTTATTTTGATTTATTTTATTTTATTGGTTTTTATTTATTCATTTATTTAGCATATGGCAAGTGCATGGACTTTTAGTGGTTCAAAAGTTAAAGTCCAGTCCATCCAGCCATTCAAGGACAGGGTGGTCTATGTTGAAAAAAATCAGACATTGGGCCAGTGTAAGCTCTTGATGGGCATTTGGACATAATGTGATGGATATTTTGTTAAGGAGTGCCACAGTCACACTGCGGGTATAAGAGACAAGACCCCACTTAAACAATGAGTCCTGGCAGACACCATGATGGGTACGGAGCCTGTTCAGAGTTGAGCAATGCTGGCGAGGAAGGTCAAAACCTGGTACCTTTTGTGTAGGTAACTGCCTGTCTCTGGGCATTCAGCAGCCCATTTGACTTTCCACTGTGTGTTGATATCAAAGTTGTTAGATAGCTGTTGACCGAGTGCCAGAGAGGGCTTCCTGGATTTAAGCCTGCCAATTGATAGAGAAGAAAGATCAGCATGCACAGGAAGAAGTGGGTTTCTCATAGTTTTGTTGTACTCCTTCACTAAAGCTCCCTGCCTTTGTAGAGCTGGTGATGCTATGTGGCTCAAGATGGGGAGTCAACAAGTAGGAGTAGATTTTATGCAGCTGCTTATGATTTATTTGTTATTGTTTAAGAATCACTGGATACCCATTTTGACATATGGGATATTTGAATAATATTTCCTTGTTGCATGATAATATATTTCTCTGTTGGGATTGATTTTTCCAATCATATTTTAGACAATAGTTTGATTTTCTCCTAGAGAATTGTTCTTTTTCTTCTTGGTGTTTATCCTCTTTCTCTTTCTCCTTCTTTAAACTCACTAGAAAGCGGTGCTGACTCAGTCAGTGCCTGTAAGCAGTGAGACTCAATAAAGACTCATCATTGAGCCTTTATATGTCATATCAGTAAGCGCATCAGTGAAAATACATTTTGACTGAATCAGCCTGAGGTAGACAATGCTTAATTCTCCACTACAAAATGTCCTAGAATGGAAGAAAAATTCTGCTCAGGGCCATCAATCCTGTTTTTGCGTTATTATCTTAACACACCATGCACTCAGTTACTGACACTACATTCTGTTTTATCAGTCCAATAAAAATGTTTGAGTCTCTCTCTCTCTCTCTCTCTCTCTCTCTCTCTCTCTCTCTCACACACACACACACACACACACACACACACACACACACACACACACATCTTTTTCCTTCTATTTATCCATTTAAAATATGCTTATATTTTGGGATGGAGGTGACATTCTGGGCCTACCAAATCTCTCTATGGAGGATGTATCAATACAGCAAGTCAACTCCTCCTCCTCCTCTCATCAATTTCTCTATCTATCTATCTATCTATCTATCTATCTATCTATCTATCTATCATCTGCCATCCTGGCCATAGCAATGAAAGGATTGTGTTTTAAAGCTCATGAATTGTGATTATCTGAAACTTTCCAAGTCTACATGCTCTGTATTGTATGTAGCCTAACAAGCAGCTGTTCCTACTTAATCTAAGAGCTGATTTACTTTTAGATCAAAACTTTTGGCTGATGACCAAATTGTGCCTCTTATATCTAAAAGCACCAACTCATGAAACACTCAGGGAATATAAGTTTCAGGAAATGTACCTCTCAGGCTGAATCTTTCCATTTTAAGTCACTTTCAAGGATTTCAATCCATTCTGAATACCGTTATCATTTTTTTTTTCCAAGAACTTATTTTCTTATTCCCCATTTATCCTAGCAACTGCCTCCAAATAGGCTATTATTCACAGTCAGGATTCATATCTCAAATCTTTTCTATATAACGCTCATTATCACTTTTAGGCTGCAGTTTCGTCCAGGATGTTGTCATGTGTGTTCAGATTCACAGAAAAGGCCATGGTGTCCTGCATTTACCTACCTCAAAAGAGCTTCTAGGAACAACTGTCTGTGGGATTTCTTTACAAAAAGAACCTGCAGATTAAATTTGATGGATTTCAATCCATGAAAAAGGAAGACATGAAGTTTTAATGTTTGTGTAGAACTAGATTAGTCTCTTCCATCGAAATGACATTAAATTTTGCACCAATGAGTTCTTTCCAACATCCCCCAGCTTGTTTTCAAAAGGTTAGTTCATAAAGTTTTAAAAAGAAAACTTCAAAAAAGAAGAAATCCAAACAGTGTCATTTCTTTTGCAGGCAATTTCTCAGTTAAAAGTAACTGTTTCAGTGAAAAAAATGATTACACCCAGGAAGAATGTAACACTACAGATGTTTGCCTTTTTATTCCCTATTGTGTTTCATCTCATTTCTGTCTTTAATGACATTACATTTTTATGGTATTGAATTTGGCTTCAGCATTCCTGCCCCCCCTCCCGTTCTTGGATTAATTATATAGGTTATCTGAAAAATGTCACCATGCTTCAAAGCTAGCATGAGGAGAAATAGAAAAACAGTCAAGGGGAAGAGAAGCCAATTTCATTGTGTTAACTAACACTCACAAGAAAGGCTCAGATGTCTTTGAAATAAAAAGGTGCATTTTCAAAGAAGTGTGTAATGACCCGGGGTGTGGCACAAAGGCAACACAGTCAGATAATCAGTAGGAGTCCCTTTATTAGCTCCAACTTTGCCCCCAATGTCCTGGTTACCTTGTAGGCTGGAGAAAAACTCTCCCAGGAGCAGCCTTTGTCTGCAGAGAATCTAGTCCAAAATGTGGTCAACAAAAACTGTAACTATAAGTCCAATCAAGGCAAGATGATGTAATTAGTCCAGCAGGACAAGAGAAGGGATTCTAGACATGAAGGAACGATAGTAATTCAACATGGTTGGGAGGATGCCAGGAACACAGATAACCAAAGTCAACACAAGATAAACTCATATTTGTTCCCAGAAGACATGCATCTCTTTTAAACTCCCTTCCCAGATGTGGCTAATGAAGGGAATCAGGGCCCTTTCTTCCCCCGTAAGCCATGCAACACACGTTGCTCTCTCCTCCATTCCTCCCTAAGTGCCCTAGGATAAAGAGGATGTGGGCCTGGGTCTTCCTCTGAAGTCTGTCTTCCTTATTTTACCTCTCCCCTGTTCTGCCCAGCTGGACTTTGCCCTTCCCAGTTTCCTCCACAGCCAACAGAGCCACACTCCCACTCCCTGTCAGCTGTTCATCTTCCTCCTTGGATTCAGACTCCAACTATCATTCCTTCATGTCTGTAATTCTTTCTCTTGCCCTGCCCGACTAATTACCTCATCTTGCCTTGGTTGGACTTATTAGTTACAGTTTTTGTCGGCCACATTTTGGATTTGATTCTCTGCACCCAAAGGCTGTTCCTGAGAAGGTAACCAGGACATTGGGAGCAAAGTTGGACCTAATAAAGAGACTCCTACTGATTATCTGACTGTGTTGCCTTTGTACCACACCCTGGGTCATCACACATTCAATCAAAACCGAAGAAGCTTCTTGGAGGAGAAGCAAAATGTCTTCAATGAAAAACAAAGAAAGTCCCTTTTGAAAAAGCACCTTTGGGCATGCATCTTAACTTGTATTCTCACCATCCTGCTCCTGCTCTCTGTGCATTCTTCACACCCTCTCTGTCACACTCTTGACTTATTCAACTAAGTCATAGTCACCTTGGACAAAATAAAAATACTCATCCCAGCAGATCTGACATATCTATTGTTGTGGTCTGTCAGCCACCAGCTCCTCAACAGCCAAATAAGAGGAGTCAATCTCAGCAACAGGGCAATCTGGGAGCTCCAAGGGGGAAGAGGGAATGGAAATATCAGACAGAGAGACATCTGGGCCATCTATCAGCCCTCAACAGTCCCCAGGTCTGGAGGTGACTGATAAGGAAGAGGAAGAACAGCTGGGTCCAGTGCCTCACCCACAGATACACAGAAGGTAGAGGAGAGAAGAGCAGTGGAAATCCATAGAACAGTTCTTGGGATGAAAGAGCCAACAAGGCCTCTAACAAGGGGAGGCTGCTAACAAGGCCTCACCTTAGGTCTGGGGATAAAAGGCAGAGGGTAGAGATGAATAGGTGTGTCAGACAACTATTCATCTTCCAGCTTGCTGGACTTGTTAGTCTGTGAGAGAAACTTTTTGCTGGGGCTGCTGGCATTCGTTAAAAAAGGAAACTTTTGAGTTCACATCAGAGGATTTGTCATGTTTAGGGATCTGGGTCAGAACATCTATATAATATGTGTGAGAAATTATGATTTTAAAAATAGCAGCAAATATTATGTAGGTAGTAAGAAACCTGCATAGTATTTTAGAATCATATTTTAATTATTCTATTTTTTAATTTGGTACTAGTAGTTTTATAGGTTGCATAGAAGACAGCAGCTCAAAAAAATAATATTAGGTACTTCATCACCAACTTTTTTGTGTTGAAGAGAGGCCCCATGATTTGAGTAAAGTAGATAAATCCTGAAAATAGAATTGTCACTTCAGTCTATCCAGATCAAACTTCTTATAATTAAAGCTCAATAATTTTAAGAAAGACCAAATGATAATAATAATCAAAAGAAGAATTAATGATATTCCTTAAAGGGATTCTGAACATCTCTATTTCACCAGAGTCTAACACTCTCAAGATGTGCAAATTTTAGGCTAAGAACAATCCTTGTTGCTCAGGTAAAACTGTCAGCTGTTCCACAATGTAGGGGGAATTATTCCACTTCCTTTTAAAATGCCACTTGTGGAGGAAAAAAATCTTATTAAAAAAAATAACCTGGTATAATTTAATTCTCATTCAAGTGTCTGAGGCTGATGCCTGGCCAAAAGAATTTGAAACTCCCAGGTGCAGGATCAAGGAAGTTGATTGGATATCCTCAAGTCTAAAGGAAAGACAACAATAAGTACAATTCCCCAAACTTAAAGAATGATGGAAATGGGTTGCAAATTTGTTGGTACCCATTGTTTTGTTCACATTCAAACTTAATATTGAAAAACAAACCAAACCCCAATTTCTATCCCGTGGATGACTTTTTGCCTCTTCTTGAACCACTTTAGACTTTATAATCTCAAAAACTTTCTCAACTAAACTACACAACACTGTTGCTTTCTTCACCTTCATATTTGAAACATCACTCCGAGCTCTATAATCTGTAATCGAGGTCTAAAATAAATAATGCAAGAAAATTACTTTAAATGAAAGATATCCACTTCAACAAGAATTATGTTATGAAGACCCCAGAGCTGGTTATTTTGTATCCACAAACAACAACAACAAAATATTTCTTTTTCAAGTCAAACTTCAAATAATTTTCATTGAGAGAAATCCATTTTAGTTTCTTTGTGTTGAAAAAGCAGCTGGAAAAAAAATGCCTGGAGGTGAAACTATCATTAGTTGTGATCTTCAGCTCTTTCCTGGGAGATCCTTTTTAACATCAGTGGTGAAATTACTTTGGAATAAATGATGTGATTGTGTCAGATATTATTGTCGCAGCTGTGTTTGTCATTGTGGAAGAACATCAAAATCACACAAGAAAATAAAGTGGAATATATGTAGGGGTTTGTAGGCTTCTTCAAACATCTGACTTTAAGAGGAGAAGACTCCATCTTTGTAACAAAGTTTTCTTTAAAAAAATAACTAGTCTTCATAATCAACTTCCTGACACATCACAAGCTTGAATAGAATAGAATAACAGAGTTGGAAAGGACCTTGGGGGTCTTCTAGTCCAACCCACTGCTCAGGCAGGAAACTCTATACCATTACAGACAAAGGGTTACCCAATCTCTTCTTAAAAACTTCCAGTGTTGTAGCATTCACAATTCTGGAGCCAAGTTGTTCCACTGATTAATTGTTTTAACTGTCAGGAAATTTCTCCTTAGTTCTAGGTTGCTTCTCTCCTTGATTAGTTTCCACCCATTGCTTCTTGTCCTACCTTTTGGTGCTTTGGAGAATAGCTTGACTCCTTCTTCTTTGGGGCAGCCCCTCAGATATTGGAAACTGCTATCATGTCACCCCTACTCCTTCTTTTAATCAAACTAGACATCCCCAATTCCGGTATGTTTTATCTTCCAGTCCCCTAATCATCTTTGTTGTTCTTCTCTTCACTCTTTCTAGAGTCTCAACATCTTTTTTTCATATTGTGATAAAACAAACATCATATTCAGAATGATCTTCTGCAGCAACTGGCCCCTCTTGAATTTCTTAATTGTTAGGCTACCATGTCTGCAAGGGGAATGGTCATCTAAAGAAAGAGGGAAGTGTAGAGAAGACCTAATATACACAATATCATTGTGATGATGGTGGTGGAATTAAGCCTCATTGTTAGCCACTAAACGTAAACATTTGAAAATAGTGATGAGGAGTTATATCAAAGGCCAAGGCCATGATGCATGATACATGGTGGTCAATCAAACATCCTGGCCATCTTCTAGAAGAAGAATATGATAGAATTTTTTCTTCTCCTGATGTTCTTTCCCTAGAGATTGCTTTTAATCCCAGAGCAAAGCAATTTGTGACCTTATCCTCTGTAAGTTGTTCTGTTCATTCATGGACTAGTTATTAATGTTTCTAATTACATATGAGATGGGGAGCTTTGTGACTCAATGGAATTATTTTGCTGAAAGAGTCTCGCTCATGTTTATTTATTTATTTTATTTTTATTTTATTTTATTTATTTGTCAATTGTTTACGAGATAAGTAAAAGTGTATACATAATTATGAATACATGAAATGAGTACATATAAGAAAAATAAAAGAAACAATAGGACAGGGACGGTAGGCACGTTGGTGCGCTTATGCACGCCCCCTACAGACCTCTTAGGAAAGGGGTGAGGTCAATAGTAGACAGTCTAAGGTTAAAGTTTTTGGGGTTTGGGGAAGAAACTATAGAGTCGGGTAGAGTATTCCAGACATTGACCACTCTGTTGCTAAAGTCGTATTTCCTGCAGTCAAGCTTGGTGCGGTTAACCTTGAGTTTGTATCTGTTGTGTGTTCTTGTGTTGTTATGGTTGAAGCTGAAGTATTCATTGACAGGTAGGACATTGCAATGTATGATTTTATATACCATGCTTAAATCAGACCGAAGACGGCGTAATTCAAGGTTTTCTAGTTCTAGAATTTCAAGTCTGGTGGCATAAGGTATTCTACAACGAGTAGAGGAGTGGAGAACTCTTCTTGTGAAATATTTCTGGACTTTCTCAATTGTGCTAATATCAGATACGTAATGTGGGTTCCAGACTGATGAGCTGTATTCAAGTATTGGTCTAGCAAATGTTTTGTATGCTCTAGTTAGTAGTGTGATATTACCAGAGAAAAAGCTACGTAAGATTAGGTTAACAACTCTTAATGCCTTTTTGGCTATGTAGTTGCAGTGGGCACTAGCACTTAGATCATTAGAGGTGAGTATTCCAAGGTCCTTTACAGAGCTTGGATCATCAACAAGATCTTGACTATTCAGCTTGTATTTTATTTTCGGATTTTTTTGCCAATATGTAAGACAGAGCATTTATTTGTTGAGATTTGAAGTTGCCATTTGTTTGACCATTCTGATACACAGTCAAGATCTTCTTGAAGGGTAGCAGTATTGTCTGTGGTATTGAACAGCTTTACATCATCAGCGAAAAGAACGCAGTTGCTCTTAATATGATCACAGAGGTCATTTATGTAGAAGTATGAAGAGAGTTGGTCCTAGAACACTGCCTTGGGGGACACCACTATTGACAGGTACAGAATTTGATAGGACACTCCCAATTTTGACCATTTGTTGTCTGTTTGACAGGAATGCTTCTATCCAGTTATGCAGTTGTCCAGAGATACCATAGGATTTTATTTTTAGTAGTAGTTTGTCATGTACCACTGAATCAAAGGCTTTACAGAAGTCTATGTAGATTGCATCTATTGTTTTGCCCTGATCAAGTTGTGTAGTCCATATGTTTTTGCAGTGTAAGAGTTGCAGATTACAGGATAGCTTTTTTCTGAAACCAAATTGTTTATTGGAGAGTAGGTTGTTTGTCTCTAAGTGGAGGATGATGGATTGGTTAATAATTGATTCCATGACTTTACAGGTGACGCAGCATAAGGAGATTGGTCTGTAATTTTCAACTAGGCAAGGGTCTCCCTTTTTGAAGATGGGGATGACTGTTGCTTGTGACCATAGGTTAGGCAAGGAACTGGTCCTGAAAGATTTTTCAAAGATTATGCTTAGAGGTTCGGCTATGGCAGTGGATAACTTTTTTAAGAGATAGGCACATATTCCATCCGGTCCAATAGATAGGGATGGTTTTAGATTGCGCAGTGCTTTTTCAACATTGTCTTCTGTAAAATCGATATGTATTAGATCACTGTAGTTATCTGTGGTACGGCTAGGAAATGCTGGGCATGATCCATTGCTGTTTACAAATACTGAGCCAAAAAATGTGTTTAAAATGTTGGCTTTAATGGTGTCGTCGTTGCAGTCTTTACCATTAGGTCCTATCAGGAGTGGGATGGACCTTGAATCTTTTAGTTTGTTGTTTACAAAATTGTAAAAAGCATTGGTGGAATTGGTGCTTAGAAGGTTTTCCTCTTGTTTAATATGATAATTGGTGCATTCGGTCTTTATTTGGTGGCATAAATTTTTGTATCGGCTTTTGAAATTGGCAACGTGACCAGATTTGTTTTTCCGCCAGAGTGATCTCTTTTTGGATTGAAGTTTCCTTATTGTTATGGGCAATCTGTTTTTTTGTTTTGTTTTGGGAGTAGTTGTTGGTACATATAGTTTGATGACTCTTTTGACTTCAAGTAAAAATATGTTGTAATGGTCTTCAACAGTATTGCATCCATTGAATAGAGATTGCCAATCAAGGGATGAGAGATCGTTGTTTATAAGATCATAGTTGCCTTTTTTGAAATTATAATTGGGGATCACATCATTGTGGTGGTTTTTGTGTGGACGTATGTTGAGACAAAAGTCAATGTTGTAGGAAAGAATCTTACAAAGCTGAACTATGAAAAATTATGTGAGGCTCTACAGCAGTATTCTAAATAGAGAAATGGGCTGACTAAGAAAAAAACACACACACAAACATATTTTGGAGAACATTTATGCTGTGATCATAAAGAAATCTGCTTCAGAGTAAGACTAACTGAACTTCACCGGCTAACTTCTAGCTATGTATATATAAGCAACCTTTTTCGGTAACATACTAGATCAGTGGTTCCCAACCTTTTTTTCGCCCCGCACCCCTAAAGAAATTTCAGTCAAACCTCGCACCCCCTGAAATTTAGACTTTAGGAACTACTGAATGTGTTAAACATATGGTAGGATTGAATCTTTTCAGCTATGTATGTGACGGCCACTAAATAACGATACTTAACTCTAAAATGAAAACAAAGTTAATCCATTGCATAATAAATAAAAATGCCAACATATAGCCAATATCCTATTATTTACCTGGACTTTTCTTGCACCCCCTGGAATATCGTCTCACACCCCAGCTTGGGAACCCCTGTACTAGATGGATTGCCTAACAACAACAACCACCAGCAAAAAGGCAAGACGAGAAACAATGGATGGAAACGAATTGAAGAGAGAAGCCACCTAAAAATAAGAAGACATTTCCTAACAGTGAGAACAATTAATCAGAGGAACCTCTTGCTTCAGAAGTTGTGGATGCTCCGTTATTGGAGGATTTTAAGAAAATACTGGATAGCCACTTTGTATGGAATATTATAGGCTCTCCTGCTTGAACTAGAAGACCTCCAAGGTCCCTTCCAACTCTCTAATTCTGTATCTGTTATTCTGTTTAAAATAAAAACACCACCTGCTCCTAAATCAGTAAAAGTCCTCAGGTCTTTTGCAGAAGAGGCCTGGATAATGCTTTAACTAATATTTTATTTCAGAAGTCCATATTCTGAAATTAATAGTAATTATCAAATGGGAAAGGATTTTTCAAGCCTGCAAATTATGCCATTTTTTTCAATAAAGAGTGAGGGGTGTATTTATTTCAGATAATGCCACTAAAATGGAGAAACTGAAAGAGGTATAGGTGCAATTTGTGATAGGGAAGAATGTAGTGATTTGACTCTTAGTTGATGAAATGTACTATATGTTTGAAATATTATATATGGAGCATTGGGAATGTTATCCTATACAAACCACAAAAAAGGATAGAAATTCATATGCCCATGTTTGGAACTGATAGCTATTTTCTGATTAATATTAAACTATTCAGAATTTTTTTGCCATATTTTAGCAACATTGCAGCCTTGATATAACCCTACAGATAGCACCAGGGTTGAAGGCTAGTCTTTTCCACCTAATTTGGTGAATAACAACTGTGCCCTTCTTTGGAGAATACAGAAATAGCCACAAACAATTCTGGAGTATTCAAACTGTACTATTTACAAAACCTCCCATATACTTGCATTGTGTGATATTACCTTGAAGAATAAAATATATACAGGGTTGCCTCCCATCGACCCTTGACCTATACCAGTTTGCTTATCGGAATAACAGATCCACAGAGGATGCTATTGCCATGGCTCTCCATGTTGCACTGATCCATCTGGAGCATAGTGGGAGCTATGTAAGGATGCTTTTAGTTGATTACAGCTCGGCTTTTAATTCTATCATTCCAGATATACTGATTAAGAAGTTGCTGGAAATGGGCCTTTCCTCTCACATCTGCTGTTGGATAAAGGACTTTCTTACTAACAGACTCCAAACGGTTAGGATTGGCAGCGATTTTTCCTCCACTCTTGCTCTCAGCACTGGCTCTCCAAAGGGTTGTGTGCTGAGCCCCCTTCTGTATTCACTCTACACCTACAAATGCACTCCTTCTTGTCCCACTAACTCTATAATAAAATTTGCAGATGGCACCACGTTGGTGGGACTCATATCAGGAGGAGACAAGACGGCCTATAGGTCAGAGGTTCTCAGACTGGTCTTGTGGTACAAGAGTCATAACCTCACCCTGAACATCAAAAAGACCAAAAAAATGATTATAGACTTCAGATGATGCAAAAGAGCTTTTACCATTATATATCAATGGAGAATGTGTGGAAAGAGTACATAGTTTTAAAATTCTAGGAACTCATATTTCCGACCAACTTACTTGCTCGGTCCACACTATGGCCACTGCAAAGAAGGCCCAACAGTGCGTGCACTTTCTGAGGTTGCTGAAAAAGAGTGGTCTGGGTGAGAAGTTGCTGGTTACTTTTTACCATTCTACCATCGAGAGCATTTTGGCACAGTGTGTAATGGTGTGGTATGCTGGATGTTCTGCAGTGGATAAGAAGATGCTCAGAGAGTTATAAACACAGCACAAAAAATCATTGGTTGCTTGCTTTCTTCTTTGGAAGAGATTGCGAAGACCAGACTCCTCTATAGAGCAGTAGAAATCTCCACAGACCATTCTCAACCTGGACACTCATATTTCGAACTGTTACCATCAGGGAGGTGTTATAGGTGTCTTAAAATGAGGACTAAGAGATTGAGAAATAGTTTATTTTCCAAGGCAGTAATTGTCTTGAATCAAACAGTGCATTTATGATTTAGTCCTATTATTATTATTATTATTATTATTATTATTATTATTATTATTATTATTATTGTTGTTGTTGTTGTTGTTGTTGTTGTTGTTGTTGTTGTTATCATCATCATCATTATTTTAATTTTATAAATACTCTATAGCATGATTGTTATGTGGTGTTTGGGGCACTGTGCTGGAGTAGCTTTCAAATTTCATTCTATTCGTGGAATGCAATGACAATAAAAGTATTCTATTCTATTCTATTCTATTCTATTCTATTCTATTCTATTCTATTCTGGAGGATTAATGGAAAGGTAACTAAAAACCTTATACCTAGATGTTACCAGGACTAAAGAATAACGTGACATGTAACTGTCATTTTATATATCACTGCAACAATAACCCTAATGCCTAAATATGTTTTCAGGGCCAGACAAAGTGGCAATGTTAAAGTTACTCCCAACTCACATCCAATCCCAGGTATTTTTAAAAAAACTTCTCATTGACATCTTGTAAAGATGAATGCCATCCCTTCTCTCGAAAAAGAATAGAATATTGATAAAATGCCCATGATTTAGGTTGATTGATTGAGTGTGTTACACAGAAGCTATACTGAAACTGCTTTACATGAGGTGGTGACCAGGGTGTGTAGTGACATTAGTTATGTATGTCAGAGAATACATTCAGAAAACAAGATTAAGTCATGATAACCCAATCCTGAACAAAAAACATCAAATTCCCAACTAGCTTTCCACAAACACCATAGGAGATTCAAGAAATGGACATTTCAATGATATTGAAATTCATTATTTGCACTGCTCAATGTTTGCATTAAGGCACTCTTAAGGCACTTCACAGGACTGAAATCCAAATATCTATGCCATGTATAATTTAAAACATGATTTGTCATGAATTCAGTGCCAGGATTTGAGCAAAGCAAAACAAAGCACTATTATCCAAAGAATCTATAAAGTGACAAGTGGAAAAACGCTATGGCAGAGTGTTTTTCAGTATACAATTTCCTTTTTGCTAAAAACTACTCCTGCAGCAAAAGTAGCAATGATGTGTAGGCGTGTAGGTGTGATGATGGGAGAAACACTTCCCATTTTCTTCTATTATTTGCAGTACAAGACATTTTTCATCAAGTGCATAACACCAAATCTCCTTTCTCTATGCCTTATGTCACTATGGAATTGGAATCTGATTTTTAAATATTTTAAGTATATATGAAAACTTTTAAACTAAAATGACAACTAAATTTTATATCCTCAAATGATGGTCCCAATCTTCATTTTCAACAAGAAGGCTCAACTACGATATAACAAACCCAGAGTGGTTATCATTCCTGTTTACTTGGGAATTTTCTTATGATATTTAATATGGTGGAGGATTTTAGAACATTCTAATGAAGAAATCCCACTTCAGATTCTTAGAAATTACTAATTTAGGAAACATGCACATACTTTAATCAACTTAACTCTTGATAAGAGGGGGAAATGTTCAGGCATTCTAACTAGATTATCAATATTTGTGCAAAATTTGTTTCCACACAAATTAAACCACAGTCTGGTTTTATTACAAGGTGGAAAATATGGTTAATGTATGAATGAGTTTGAATCACTGAAAGAATGTATGAGGTTATTTTGATCAAAGTGATGAATTTCATCCCTTGGTGGTATCTGATTTATTTCTAAAATTCTTAAAACATCTCCTTCTCTTCCTTCTCCTTCCTCTCCTCTCCTCTCCTCTCCTCCCTTCCCTTCCCTTTCTTTTTCTTTTCTTCCCTTCTCTCTACTGCTTTATCTCTTTCTCTCCCTTTCTTCTCTATATATATTTCATATATGAAATATGAATTTGAAATATATTTGAAGTATGTTTTCTCTATGGCAAACACAAGACCCTTCGGGAATCCTTTGGAAATGTGGTCTGGGTCATTTGAATCAGTGGTGGGATTCAAATTGTTTTACCACCAGTTTGGTGGGTATGGCTTGGTGGGCATGCTTTGCCTAATGCTGGCGCACAGCTTTCCCCATACCAGCTGAGACCTGCAGCGCCAATCAACTGAGAGGATAAAGAGAAAAGCACAGGGGCTGGTGGGAGGGCCGATGCTACACTTTTCTCTTCTTTCTCCTCTCAGCTGATTGTCGGAGGATTTTTTTTCCTCTTCTCAGCTGATCATTGGCTTTTTTTTACTATCAGTTCAGCTGCAATGGTCTGAACTGGTAGCATACCACCACTGATTTGAATGCAAAACTGAGAAATGGCTGAAGACATGATCTTGTTTGTAAAATGTAAATCCATGGGTTTGTTGAATCCCATAACATGCTAGCAACCCTCTCTTTGTGCTCCACTGTCAGATTCATTCCACTCCAGCATGGATCATATTGACTAAAGTGAACATGTCCCGTTTTCTTTGCCATTTGTCAAATGCTGCTCAGGTGTTCATTTCTTCTCCTGCCTGAGCAGGGGGTTGGACTAGAAGACCTTCAAGTCCCCTCAACTCTATTATTCTATGTTCTACACCTTTCTTTCATTCAAGGAGCTTCCTAAGAGACCACCATGTTTTGACAAATGTTTCCATGGAAAGCCACTTCAGAAGAAAGGATATGGGATGCTTTCAAGTTGTGAACTACACTTTAGCTTGTAGTTCAGTGTCTAGGTGTTTGAACGTGGACATGGTATCTATCAGGACTGTGTGAAGCTTCAAGATTTGATCAAAGTAGCCCCTTTAAAGGAGTGCCCTCAATCAAAGTCACGTTTCTCTTAGAAGTGCTGGATTAGAACTCTCAACTTGTATGATCTGCAGGGTAGAAGGAGCTGCAACATTTGCAGAGTTCCTTTTCAGTTAAAAGAACAACAACTGAACACATGCACCAAGCCTTTTTTTTTTTCAGTTAAAGCAAAGCATCTGGCCAGATGGAGCCAATCTACTTCAACTCTTTGATTTAAAGGATCAAAGGAAAGAATTTTGATTTTCCAAGCTGAAACATCAACTCAGTTTGGATGATTGTTCACAGCTCTGGCTGGCCTTTCATTCAAAACCTTATCTTATATTTAAAGACTTGATCCTACGCTTTCTTGCTATGGAGAAAGTACCCTTGTCTTTCCCTGCATTTCCCAATGCATCAAATAGACCTGAAAGGGGATCTTAAAAAAGATATGCTGAAGATCAATAGATACCTTTCTCTATTCATTTAATTTTATTCTGAGTATCCTGGGAGATCCATCGGTTGTGTGACCAGCTTTTAAAACATTGATATCTCCATCACAAAAGCATATTAGAAATTCTACTGAATATGTTTCAGACCTCGGTTCCAAATAACTAGAAATTAAAATTTCTAAGCAGGGTATATTTAGACTATAAAACTAAAGATATGCAAATGCCAAGGCACAAAGATTTAAAAAAATAACCCCATTTGACTATTTGGGATTAGTGAAGGTCATTGCCAGCTGTTGAGTATTTCATTTAACATTTTATATAACAAAGAGAGGTCAAATACAGACAAATGCAAGGATGTGGAAAACCAAAAGCTTCCTGGTTTTGTTTTGTTTTATACAAAAAAAAAAAAAACATTCATGTTCAACAGGTCATGTCTCTCTTTAGGAGACTTTTTGGGAGCCATGATTGAAAAAGTTCTTAAATCAAATGTTTGGTAAAAAGACTATTCCATGTCATTTTGCTACCTGAGACACCCATCTAAGATATTCTGTCTAGCTGAAGAGATGGTCTTGTTGACTTATTTCTGTACACCAGGGGTGTCAAGCTCAATTTCATTGAGGACCATATCAGGGCTGTGGGTGACCTTGGGGAACTGGGCAGGCATGGCCAACTGGATGGGCATGGCCAACTGGATGGGCGAGGCCAGGTTGACAGCACTCCCCAAACTGCTGGCATTGTCAGATCCCGTGTATCTGCCATTCTTCAATGGAAGAAGCGGGGCGGGTTGGATTTGATACAATTAATTCATTTCCTCTCCGTGTATCCTAAATATCCTATTTCTTACAATGGCTGTGTATAATCTTTAACACAATTTATAACTATTTTCTGGCACCCCAGACACCTGGAAAAATATCACCTCTTTGATGGATGTAAGAGGAGAAGGGCCATGTGGATTGCAGCACTGGAAGATAACTCCTGGGAGCCTTTCCTTATCTGCTTTCTCAGGAAGTGGGATAATAACGTGTTCACACCTGTGGATTGGTGGAATCCACATTGGATTGCGGGGAGGAGTTCTAATTCCCTTTACCTTAGTTCCATGCCCTGAGGGACCTTAGACCCTGCTTTGAATTTTGACTTGCTTTTACCACTCCTCAATAAAAAGATTCCTTTTGAAATACAAAGCCTCCAAGAGTTCGTACTTATTTTTTTGAAGTGGGGAGAGGCTGGTTCTTACAGGCATGTTTCCTCTTTGCACTGGGTAGACCAGGCAGAAGCTACATTGACCTGATCTCTCCTCTTCACATTGAGTAGCTCGGGCCGAAGCCACACTAGCCTGATTTTTCTTCTTTGCATTGGGTAGACCAGGACGGCCCCATGGGCCAGATCCATGGACCTTGAATTTGACACCCCTGATGTAGACCAAACAAAGCAAAACAACTGAACAAGTACAATCACAGGAACAATTGTATTCCAAAGCCTACATTTTAATGTCATTAAGGGGAGAAATGACCAATGCTACTATGTATTCATTTATTTATTTAGTTAAAATATTTATACAGCTACTCATCCTCTATCAAATCCTGGGTGGCTCCTAACCAACTATACTACCAGTAGCAATAATGCTGTGCACTGTTGTATCTATTTTTTTAAACAACTCTTTATATGTTGCACTACTTAGAATATTCTTTCATATGCTGAAAAGAAAGTAATCTGAGGACGAAATCACATTTTAAATACTTTGATTATTTTTAAAATACAATTATTTATAGACTGATGTTTTATTTGATGTCCACTGCCTGGCAATATGAAATGTTTGACAATCTGATTCAGCAATATTTTCCTTGTGCCTAGGCTATTGACATTTTTGGGTGGACTAACAGTAAATCATAATTTCCGAGGCTGCTCATTAACTTTTAGGAATAGATATACTAACTTTTAAGTTCAGTCTCCTTTGGCTGGCAATGAATTAGGTACATAGAGACTGCACAGGATGTATAGAAAATGTTTCTGTTGGGCAATGAATAATATTGCCTGAAAACTTAATTTTGTTTTAGCAAACATAATCACCAGTGTCACTATTTCCTTCTGGATTCACATGGATGCTTTGCAGACTGCGGAGATCAGAATACTTGTCACTTCAGATGAATTGTATTTTCATTTCAAGCAATGTCATTATCAAGCTGGTAGGTACCATCCATCACCTTAAGATCATGGATCACTGCAGTTAGGATCTGACTCGATTGCAATGCAGGGAGGGAAAGCCAGCTCTGAACTTCTTTGAAGGGATGTCATTTTACCTGGAGAAAGATAATACCGAAAGGAAGCTATCTACAGCAATAAATGGAGAAGGAATACGCTTGTGAAACAAAGCTGAACTGCAAAAGAAAATAAGCCTTCAGGAAGTCTCTTGATTAATTCATTGCAGGTTGTTTTGCAGCATTTATAAAGGGAAAAATGTCCAGGACAAAATTATTATCTCTCAGAGATGTTGTAGTGTTGGGTTTTCTAGTCCTTAAGTCTGAGACAACCTCCCTATTCTGTTTATAAAGTAAAGGTAAAGGTTCCCCTCATACATATGTGCAAGTTGTTTCTGGCTCTAGGGGACGGTGCTCATCTCCGTTACAAAGCCAAAGAGCTAGCACTGTCCAAAGATGTCTCCAGGGTCATGTGGCCAGCATGTCTGAATGCCAAAGGCACACGGAACGCTGTTACCTTCCCATCAAAGTGGTCCCTATTTTTCTACTTGCATTTTTACATGTTTTTGAACTGCTTGGTTGGCAGAAGCTGGGACAAGTAATGGGAGCTCACTCCATTATGCGGAGCTAGGGATTTAAACCACTGAACTGCTGACCTTTCTGATTGACAAGCTCAGCATCTTAGCCACTGAGGCACTGCATCCCCTGAAAGTTTAGGGCCATGTCCCTTGATATCAGTAATGACTTGGACCCCCAAAAGTTGACTTGTATTACCTTTCCAACTCTTTCCTTACCTAAGAACATGTAGTATTCATTGCCCTTATTCTGTTTTTCAAAGGGCTTCATATTTCTTTCTTGTTGTTTGCTGGTGACTGCTAAAGAAGCTTCAATGGATGAGTTCAATGAAATCCAACTTTGGGATGTGCTTGAAATTGGGAAAAACAGAAATTTGTCAACTTTTCCAGGACCTACATATACATATTTCTGCCTAACAGCTATTCATTGTTTATTCATACCTGATGAGCAGGCCACCTTCCTGCTTTTATAGACAAATTTCAATCCTGCAGTAGGATCAATGTATATGCATCATTTTATTCTGATATCCAGCATCACCAGGCATTCTTCTGCAAATATATGGTGCCTGCCACTATTCTGGCTTGACTTGCCTTAAACAAAAAATTGCTATGTCATGTGAAACTTGGTCTTTCTTAGCTCCTTCTGGTTAGTATACCTAGCTTGATGCTTTGATGATTGGAACAAACATTTTCTCTGGTTACATTCACAAAATTGTATGCTTCATTTATGTATTAAATGCATGTGCAAAACAAGAACTTCTATACATTCTGAACAGGAAAGCAACTAGCTCCTTATTCAACATGACTGCAAGCATTTTCTGTTTCACACAATGCTTTAGGATAAGGTGTGGCAGAACATGGGGTGGAGTTAGAAGAGGTATTGTCATAGAATCCCTATATAGTCATAAGCAGACTGAATCCAACCACCCCAAATTCTGTTGACTTTATCTCATTCCTAGCAAGTGCTAACTATTAGTTGAGAAGATACCTGCATATAGGAGTTTTGGCAATAAATCAGTTTAATTAGACCTTCCCATGTAGGACCTGATCTTTTGCATTCAACAAAAGCTTTGTTTTCCAAGAGGAACTGTTTCCAATCTCTACCATTACTCAAAAGAATAAGGTGTTATTTTCAGGACAGTTATAAAGCTTTTGCAACAGACACCACTGGAATCAAATGGGATCTGTGCAATGTGTATGTGTGGGCTGTCCAGGCTTCAGAAATAATCAGAACACTTGCTTTGAACCTCACACAACTGCAGCTATGGAGATTTATTTAAAAAAGCAGCTCTATTGCGTCACCCTTCTACACAAACCTCGAAAAGCTTGGTTGTTTTAAGGTTGCGTTATGAATCAACTCCTGAAAACAGTGACATCTTTTAAAAAAAAAATTAATTTCATTTTTTTAATATTCTGTCCATGAAGAACAGAGAACAAAATCTATTGCCACGTTAATAATTTGGCCACTGATAAGAAGACTTCACTGGTTTTCCTTCAGTTGACAGGCATTTAAACTGCATTCCAGCTTTCCAGCCGGCCCGAATTTACAGATAACTAGACATGGATATTAAAAGATCATGAGATGTTCCTGTTCTTCATATCTCTGCAGGCCATCATCTGATGCTGAACAGGTGCAAAGTATGGTACTATGCATAGCTAAAAATAGCTTAGAGTATCTTCAGAAATGATATATTCTGCAAGTATTTTCAGGCTGGATTGCAGCTCAGCCTCATCTTGTTCAGGATAAGAGAAAAATCACGTTTGCTTTTACATGATCCTCTAGGTAAACTGAACTCATATATTTCAACTGTAGGATATCTTCAGAAACTCAGGCAGGGGAATTGGACTAAAATAAAAGCAACAAAATAAAAATATGTGTTTATATTAAATGAAGTTTGAATTGAGAAACAAAGCTGGAAGAAATAGACTATTTCTAAGAACCAGCAGAATTAATTTACTTATGCAGACAGATAGACAGAAAAAAACTTTATTTTGGACGTCGAGCAAAATCCGTAAAATGAACAATAAAAAATTATTCCTTGACAATAAGAACTGTTAGCAACCATTTATGGACAAAGCATATACATGAGAATATATCTAAATACCTTTAGAAAATAAATTATCTTGATTATTTATTATCTTGATTATTGTCCAGAAGTATTTCACAAGAAGAATATTATACTCCTTTGCTCACAACAGAATACCCTACACCACCAGGCTTGAAATTTTGGGCTTGGACAACCTAGAACTAGACTGCCTATGGTTGGACTTAAGCGTAGTACACAAAATTATCTGCTACAATGTCCTACCAGTCAATGACTACTTCAGCTTCAACCACAACAATACAAGAGCACAGAACAGTTACAAACTCAATGTAAACCACTCCAAACTTGATTGTAGAAAGTACGACTTCAGCAACAGAGTGGTCAATGCCTGGAATGCACTGCCTGACTCTGTTGTTACATCCTCTAACCCCCACTCCTTTAACCTCAAACTAACCACTATTGACCTCACCCCATTCCTAAGAGGTCTGTAAGGGGTGTGCATAAGTGCGCCATCGTGCCTACTGTCCCTGTCCTATTGTTCCCATTTATTTCCTGTATTCTTACTCATGTTTATACTTATACCTATTATCTTGTAAGCAATTGATAAATCAAATAATAAATAAATAATAATAAATAAAGAAATCTAACACAAGTATCAGAGTACCTGGGAATTTAAATATGAGGGGTAATTGGTGATGAGTGTCCCTATAGTGGGATAGAAGGACATGTGATGTGGTTTCTATAGTACCTACATTGCAGGTGCATTGTTGGGTTTTATGTGGGATTTTTCTATATTTTCTTTCCAGGCTAAACTTGGGAGGTGATGAAAATATGATGTAAGTTAGAAACTAAAATTTCGTTATTTATTCATGCATGTGTTTGACTTATTTTTGGCTAACTCAAGGTGCTATATGTAACTAATGTTTCTATTTTCAACAGCAACAAGGGTTCTGTGAAGTGGATTGGACTGAGAGAAAGTGGGGTCCTTGATACTCTCCAAGCTTGGAGGTTTTCTTGCAGATGTTTCATTACCAAATGAGGTAACATCATCACTGCTAGCAGCTGCTGGTGTTACCTAATTTGGGTAATGAAACAGCTGCAAGAAAACCACCAAGTTCAAAGACAACCAAGGATCCCACAGTTCAACCCTGAACTACCAATATTCTGTTCTATTGAGGTACTGAGAGAAAGTGACTGACCCAAAGTCACCCATGCAGCTTTCACTAGCCCAAACACCTGAACCAATGGTGGGGTTCAAAAAATGTTACTACTGGTTCTGTGGGTATGGCTTGGTGGGCATGGCATGGCTTGGTGGGTGTGGCTTGGTGGGCATGGCAGGGGAAGGATACCGTAAAATCTCCTTCCCACCCCAATCCAGGGGAAGGATCCTGCAAAGTCCCCATTCCCTCCCTACTTCTGGGGGAAGGTTACTGCAAAATCCCATTCCCTCCCCACCTCACTAACCTGCTTTCCAGATCTGCTCTCCTGCACAGGGCAACAAAAGAAGACCCAGCCAATCAGCTGGGGCTTGAGAGGCAGAGAATAGATGAGGGTGGGGAAGGTCAGAAGTGGTACTTGCCAGTTTTCCAAACTACTCAAAATTTCTGCTACCAGCTCTCCAGAACTGGTCAGAACCTGCTGAATACCACCTCTGACTGAACTAATTCTTTTCACACAGCCCTTCAAACTGTTCTGTAGACAAAATCATGAATTCTTGGGGGTTTCCATGGATGCAAATAGAGACAGATAATCTCACACCTGATGTTATTTCCCTTTTTCCAAGATTTATCTTCCCTCAAATTATTTATTCTGGATCTTAACTACTGAAGTGGGGAATAATTCAACATATAATTAATCATTTGACACAAATCTATTATAGTTCTACATATTACCCACAAACATTCAGCAGAGTAAGTAGCTACTGTACAAAGAACTACAGTCTTCTGTTTTCACCAGAGAAAAATGAGCAATTCAAAATGTTCCTCAAACTCTCCTAATGAGTAGAGGCATAGCAGTCTCTATAGCTTCTCATGAAAATCTTAAAAATTGTTCACCTCTTGATAACATGCTGTGTGATACAACCTTTGTACATTGCCATCATATTAAGCACCATACAGTATAACAAGATATTCTTTATAGACTCCTTCATTTGTGATTACCAAATTGCAGAAGCTCAGCTGAAAAACAGAGATCCTTGAAGATGTACATTTGCAGAAAAATAAAGATGTGGTTTTCCTCAGGGTGCCCTTGCCAGATTCCAAACTGCGCTCCTCTTTTAAATTTTAAACATGCCTAATTGTCAACGGTGCAATTGTCCCACCAGGATTCAATTTATTTGCAGAAGAAAGCTGTCATTATGAAGACGTTCACAGTGGGAATTTGTTTCTAGTTCATTGGAAAATAGTTTCATGTTCTTTCGGCAGTAAATGTTATCCAGCAGGAAAAAAAAACACCATTGGTTAAACGAAATGTGCTTCACACAGATATTCTAAAGTAAAGGATTACTTTATTACTAAGACCAGGGGTCAGCAACCTGTGGCTCTGGAGCCACATGTGGAGCCACATCCCTCTGCTGCAGCGTCCTGTTGCTGGTCGGCTCCACAATTGATAGGGCTTTTGGTTAGGACAGGTAGACGAAAAAGGACACCGTGCTAGGAGGAGACTGTATGGTGGGGAAACTGCCCTAGAGTCTCATCAGATCCAGAATTGAATGGGGGCTTCTGGTTAGGACCTTTTGGCTCTTTGAGTGTTTAAGGTTGCTGACCCTGACTTAGACATACTGGATGTACCAGTTCACCAATGTCTGAAAGACTTTGGGGTGTTCTCTTGAAAATGGCTGTGATAGTCAAAGACAAACCTCACTACTAGCTATTTTATAACAATTGTTGCTTCCTCTCAATTACAGAGGGCTACATTTCCTGATTTGTGAGATTGGTGAGTAACTTCACCGTCTCCTACTTTGTCTCATTGGCATCAATGAGAAAGAAGGAAACTGCTGTGAACAGTGCACTTGTATTGTTGGACTTCCCTATGTTCCACTTGTAAGGAGTTTTCAGTGAGATTAATTGATCATACTCTTGCATTTGTTAATGATTGAGCCTTATCTGTGGTGACATCTTTACTCAGGGTTAACCATATCCTAAAGTCCATGAAATCTCTACTATTCCCATTTTTAGGTCTCTTCAACCCTTTAGGAAGGTTGAAGAAGTTTTTGTTTTCTTTTTCTCTATTCAATTAATGTTTTTGCAATTTGCTACCCAAGCACCCTTTCATATTCTTCAGAGGAATAATAAGAAATTTAGTGTCCTCTAGATATTTTGTACCACTCTAGATATTTTGACTACTTAGCATAGGGGTGGAGCAAAAGGAACTTTAAATCCAAGTTGAATGTCACTTGGTGGTATCTTCTTGGTTGCATAAGAACTATGTTAATGGTCATATGAGTACCAGGCCCAAATTAAGTCAAGCTATGTCTCTTCCAATTGATCTGACCCAACTCTATTGGTTTATTCTCCTTGGGAATCAGATACGGTTTCAGATCATCCATTTCCTGGCCCCTATCCCAGGAAATATATAATTTAAAGACCCCAGCATGAATACAGGAACTGGGGGCAATTATTCTCCCCCTCCTTTGTTCTGGAAAACTAGAAATGTAGGAATGTCTGACTTGAGTTACTGAACAGCAACAGCACACAATTTAAAGCTGGCGATCATGTGCATCTGGTTATTTAATAAAAGAAATGGCCTTTCAGAGTAAAATCATATACGCTGACTCCACTTATCACGGTACATTTGAAAAAAATGTCAGTCTCTCTATGGGAGCTAATTAACATTTGGCCTCCAGGTTCCCCCACAGATCAACAAACCAATTAAAATAACTTTTCCCCCCATTTCTTCTGTTTTGGATGAAACTGGATCTTTTCTTTAGGCCTGGAATGTATCCCTCAGCAACATAAGGAAATTAATAAAATCTGTCTCCTTCTTTGAAGGGTAGATTATCTGCTTGATCAATGGCCATTATACATTAATAGGACTAATGAGACAACAGTAGAAACATAAAAGTTTCCTTTAACACGTATAACAGATTTTTTTTTAATATACGTAATAGGGATATTTCTTCCTTCTGAAGTTTCAAAACAGCAAAGTTGTCAAATTTGCCAGTGTTACTAGATCACAATTCATATTTTATATTAAAAATAATACATTTTTCAGACACATATTTTAAAATGTGCTGTTCTCTTTCAGGTGCATTTGTTGTAATTATCACACTCAATGTACAACTGTGCCTGTTTTATCTGTACATCACATGAGATTTTCTTAAATAGAAAGCATTTTGGTACCTGTAGGTGGTTACTTGTATATTTCATATGCTTTCTTTCCAAATTGTATTTCAAATTTTGTAGACATTTAAATTAAAGGTTTTGTATTGGGTATTTTGTATCATATATGGTTTCATAAGTATTACAATAGAAAGTATCACATAATACTACTGCACTGCATGGATTCTGTAGTGTGGCATGATATTGTATATAGTTCGTTATAAATTACAACAATAACATTGCTGTCTGATGATCACAATTGTTGATGAAGGACATAATTCAGAAAAGAATCTGCTTCAACCTAGACTCAAGGAGATATTAAATCTCATTCACTCCATTCTGATCTTTTCCTTCCTTCTGTTCTTGCATTTTATGATGCAAGGATAGTTGAAGTAAGGAGCAAGGAGCTTGTTGGAGCACCAAATGAATCATAAAGCATTCTGGTGGTGCTAATTCAGTCAATCACCTAGAAAAAAGCAACATCCCAGTCAAGAGCCATGGAACCTTATTCAAAGGGATCCAGTTTTTGACTTGTTTGGATGTGAGTTATGGCCCCATTTTGAAATACCTGGGAGGATGGATGGATGGATGGATAGATAGATAGATAGATAGATAGATAGAGGGGTGGGTTTCTACTGGTTCTGTCCACCTCTGTAGAACCGGTAGCTCTGAAGAGCAGCAGACATAGAACTGGTTCTAAGTCTGCTGATGTTTTTGCCCACCTGCCCACTTGGGCTCTTACCTGATTTTTATTTCCTGATTTTTCAACTTCAGCTGCTGAACAAGGCACAGCTGCAGTTAAAAAAGCAGGAAAAGAGGGCTGTTTCAAAGGCCGCTTCTCTGCACACAGCATGCTGATGACGATTTACAGGCGCGCGGCTCACAGAGTGCAGGGAAGCTCGTAAATCCTGAACCGGTAGTTAAGCCTGTCATATCCTACCCCTGGATAGATAGATAGATAGATAGATAGATAGATAGATAGATAGATAGATAGATGTCAATGAATGGCCAACACACTTAAAATTATAGAGGTCAGACCAAATTGTTTATTTGAAACTTTCATTTCACTCACGATACATTTGTCCTCATGGGTGTCCACGGGGTACAGAAATGAAGCATTTTAAAATTTAGTGAATGATGACATCATTGTAGAAACAACACAATTTAAATAATTTGCAGGGATAATGTAATCACAGGTTTAACAGCACTGTAACTCTTAAAGGATGTTTCAGTTTATCCTCTCCTGACAGTATTTTGAGAATGTAGTAACAACTCTTTGTTTGTAGTTGGCAGTCAGTGAGACTAAAGGTTCTTACATTTACAATTCTGCAGGTGAACAGCATTTTAAAAAAATGCTTTCTTTAGTTCTGCCTTCCTGTATAAAATGCATGAAATGTTCAATTACAGGAATACCTTTGTGAATAATTCCCATACTTATTTTTGCTAAATCTTTCCAGTTGGTTATCAGGAGGAGTGCTGTTCTCATTATTAAAGTATACATTTATTTATTTATTAAATTTGTATGCAGCCCATCTCATTACTGCGTAATTCTGGCTGGATTACAGCTTCATAAAAGCAGTATAAATAATTAAAGAAACTGTAACACATTAAGTCTTAAAGTTGAAACAGCATTAACAATTAGAAAAGGATCAGATAGATAAACCACCTTTAACATAAGGATCAGATAGATAAACCACCTCACCAACCTCCGTCCCCCCGTTCCTTCCTTTTTTCCTTCCTTTTTTCCTCCCTCCCTCCCTTCCTCCTCCAACAGTAGATTGATTCCAACTTCCAAATTATAAAATTGGGTCCTCATGCCAAGGCCTACTTACATATGTTACAACTTCTTACTCTCAGCACAAAAAAGATCACATTTAATCTTTATCTAATTCTCATAGATTTATATAGATTTTCCTAACTGAAACAATGAAATTCAATGTGGAGAAAATAAGATGTTACACTTAGGCAAGAAAAAGAAATCTATAGATACAGATCAGGTGAAGCCTGCCTAAATAGCAGGAACTGTGAGAGGGATCTTGGAATTCTAGTGGACAATCAATTAAATATGAGCCAGCATTGTGTAGCAGCAGCCAAACAAGCCAATGCAATCTTAGGTTGCAATATTAGAGAGGGATAAAATCCCAAAAAATAAGACCAGGGCTTATTTTCTTTTGGGGCCCAAAATAAGCACACCTGCCTTGTGGCTGTGGCACCAGCATGCCACTTGATCTCCTGCTCTATTGCAGTTGCAAGCAAGCAGAAGAAGTAGGCTAGCACCCACAAGGGCTCCTGAGGCATATGTCAGGTATTGGGGCATAGGTGGCCTGGCTGCGGGAGCCCTCAGGTAAGCTGGTGTGGGGACTGTGCAGGGGTGGGACAGCACCACCACCACCACCCTGCCTTACCCTGTGGTGTGGCACTTTGAGCAACCAGAAGGAATGGGCGGCTAGCTGCGCAGGCTGATAAGTAGGTCAGGTCAGTTTCAATGTTAACATAGTTTTTTGGGGGAGGGGGTAAGGCTTATATTAGGTGCACACGTAAAATCACGCTAGGTCTTATTTTTGGAGAAACAGGGGGTAGTAGCATTCTATAAAACCTTAGTAAGGCCACACATGAAATACTGCTGGGATGGCGAACCTATGGCATGCGTGCTGGAAGTGGTATGCAGAGACATCTCTGCTGGCATGTGAGCCATCACCCCAGCTCAGTCCCACTGCATATGCACATGCACCTCCCACCAGCCAGCTGATTGTCAGGTATCTGTTGTGCATGCTCAGGTGGCGGGGCACACATGGGAGACTGTGTGCATGCCCAGGGGGGTTGGGGCATGGACAGGGAATCACATGCACGTTTGCAGAGGTGCGGGGTGCATGTTGGGGGTCACAAGCACATGTGAAGAGGTGGGGGAGAGGGGTGGTTGCACATGCATGCACAGGGGCATGGGGCTCACTCTCATATTGCATTGTGGGTGCAAGCAAGCAAGCACACACACGTGGGCACACATACACTTTCAGCACACGATGACGAAAAGGTTAGCCATCACTGAAATACTCCATCTAGCCTCAGCAGAGGTTTGGACTACAAGTCCTATAAGGTCCCTTCCAACTCTATTATTCTATTCTATTCTAAGATGTAGAAACTTTGGAAAGAGTGCAAAGGAAAGCAACAAAGATGATTAGGCATGAATTAGGCATGGACAGAATAGTGAAGAGAAGAACCATGGGAGATATGATAGCAGTGTTCTAATATTTGAGGGGCTGTCACAGAATAGAATAGAAGGAATGGAATAGAATAGAATACCTTTATTGTCATTGTATTCCACAAATACAATGAAATTTGAAAGCTACTCCAGCACAGTTCCCCAAACACCACATCTCAATCACACTACAGAGTATTTAAAAATAACAACAATAACAACAATAACAACAATAACAACAATAACAACAATAACAACAATAACAACAATAACAATAATAATAATAATAATAATAATAATAATAATAATAATAATAATAATAATAGTCTAAAATTTATCTAAAGCATTTAGTAAGTTAAATAGTTTAAAAATGCCACTATATACATAGGACTAAATCACAAATGCACTGTTTGCTTCAAGACAATTACTATCTTGGAAAATAAACTGTTTCTCAATCATTTTAAGACACCTATAACGTCTCCCTGATGGTAACTGTTCGAAATATGAGTGTCCAGGATGAGAACGGTCTGTGGAGATTTTTAGTGTTCTAGAGAGGAGTTTGGTCTTTGAAATCTCTTCCAAAGAAGAAAGAGAGCAACCAATGATTTTTGGTGCTGTGTTTATAACTGTCTGGAGCATCTTCTTATCCACTGCAGAGCATCCAGCATAACACACCGTTTACACAGTATGCCAAAATGCTCTCGAGGCACCTGAAGGCCCGACAAGGAATAATGGATGGAAACTGTTCAAAGAGAGATTCAACCTAGAAATAAAGAGGCATTTCTGGCAGTTAGAACTTGGAGCTTGCCTTCAGAAGTTGTGGGTGCCCCCTCACTGGAGGCTTTCAAGAAGAGACTGGACAGCCACTTATCAGAAATGGTATAGGGTCACCTGCTGGAACAGCGGGTTGGACTAGATAACCTCCAAGATCCCTTCCAAATCTGATATTCTGTTATTTCCTAAAGTGAATTTTATTAGCCTTCCTATATGACCTTAATGGATCAAGGGAAAGTTAAGAATTCAAGTTACCTCAGAAAACAAAGAAAGCTAATTCTTGAAAGAAAATGGGGAAAGTTGGTTGGACCTTCCAACTTACACTGAAACTTTCGAAACAATGCAAGAAACTCATGAAATACACGCTTTCTCATTAAAATTGAAAAGCAGCTTTAGTAATGAAGTTTAGTGGATATTTTATTTTAGGAAAGATTCATAGCAGAGAAGTTTGCAGGATCATTATAAATTAATGCGGTGCAATGTTCATGTTAAATTCAAAACACACCATGTAATAAACTCTTGAAAAATAATTTAGAGATTTCCATCATTTTATGTACATCATTCACCACAAATTATTCTCCTATTGAAAAGTCGGCAGAAGGTGAATGATAAACAACCTAAACAGATTCATTCCATTCCTGGCATTATCAAGATTCAGACTGAAAGGAGCCCGGTTCACAACTCACAGAGATGTGAGCAAAAAGTTAGATGCTTTAGAAAAATGAAAGCCCTCTGCAACCAATTTTGAAAGTGAGATCGCATCCTCACACATTGTTGTTTGGAAGCCTTATCTTCAATCCCAGGTGATGGCTCTGCTTTGTGGTGACAGTAATGAAACCTGATTAATTGTAACTCTCTTCATATATCTGTAAAAAGGATAGGTCAGATGACAACATTAAAAATAACATTAAGTAGAAATTATACAGTGCAATCCAGCAAAGTATGATGAAGAAACAATTTCATATGGACCTCAACGGGTGACCAAAATCTGCTTCTGGAGACATTCAGCCAGTTTTTCAATTCCACAGATGACTTGCCAAAGACAAGTGTGAAAGTCACTTCCTCAGTCTTGTTGAGTGTTTGCACACCAGGGACATTAAGAGGAGAGCTAACAAGGAAGGGATTTCATTTTACTGTTTTGATAGTCTCTCCTTGTCTTCTCCCTGATCAGAAGATGGATTTGTCTCATTCATTCTAATTCCTACAGAAAGCATAAAACACTTTCTTCTTTCCCCCCAGTGAGAAGACAAAAGTTCAGAGATACAAGCTTTTCACCACAGCATGTTGCTTTTTCGATAAATTTCTCTTCTTCTCTTAATATATAAATACTCTTAATGGCCTTAGTTTGAGACCACAATTCTGCTCTGCTAAATGCAAATACTATAAATGAACCACAGGAGTCCAGTCAGGATAATTTTGGCTTCGCTTCCCCTAGGGTTACTTGCTAGAATCTAACAAATTTATGAACAGAGAAGCATAACTGTCAACTAGCTCAGGAAGTAGCAATTGCCATACTAAAGCACTATAAAAGACACCAAATGATCTATAAAAGGACAGAGTTTGTCAGTGTATATAGTTCAGGAACTGGATTAGACATGGCAACAGGTCAGCCAATGGGGGCTGTTTGGAAACTGAAACATAGTATTTGTTTTGTATGGTGCCATAAGAGACAGTTAGGAGTCTGGTTGTGGCTTTGACTTGACTTTAGTTGAGTTGGTTTGGCCTCTGTTGGTTTGGCTTTGACTTGACTTGAGTTGAGTTGGTTTGGCCTCTGTAAATCTAGGCCTGTGGGCCTCTGTATGTCTCCACTCTGTAATGACTTGCTTCTGTGAATATTGCTTCCCTGTTCCTGAATTTGTATGCTGACTTCTGTTATATGGTATTGTATAGAAAGAAGTTTCTTATGTAAATGAATCCTGCAGAATTATTTACTTGTGTGCTGGTCAGATGTGCTGTACAAACTCTGACAGTATTCCCATCATATCCTCAAGCTGAAGAGTCTAGGCAAAATTAGCAGTATATTATTATGGTTGTTTGCACAGTCAGGATTTGACATTTTTGTCCATCTATGGACTCCTTCCCAAGGACCTTTGATAAGCAGATATTGCTGTTGGATGCTGTTAAAGATATTGTCACCGGATATAAACTGTTCCAGGTAAACCTTCCTTTTGCAATTGACTGCTGGTGAGTTTGTCAATGCCAATGGTGTTCAAGGGATGCTCCAGTTTTTTGAGGATTGCATTGAAGATGTCTGTTACTATTGGTACTCTCTTTGCTCAAATTGTTCACATTTTGCAAGGAAGAAAAATAATCTATTTCTTTTGTATGAAGGTTATCTATTTATTTCAACGTTTGCTTAAAAAAGGGTTAACAAAGAAACAATCTTCACTTCTATCTTAATATACAGCAGGATTTTAGTGATCCTACCTGCACTGACCCATCACAGCTGCTTTCCACAAATAAAAGCTTCCAGCATAACTCAACATTCCTTCATATCACATACTGAGTTTTTCATCTCCAAACCAAAAGAATACAATCAATTGCAAACCTGTTCTTCTTAGCCTTTTGGAGTTCTTTTTTCCCCCTCACTTCATATATAAGGCCCCATTAGTTGGCAATTGCTGATGTTCAATCAGTTACCCTGAAACACATATATTATGAATAATTTAATTAAAGGCTGTTTTCCAACAATGAAATTATTTCTTTTTTAACCTGGTGAGACAGAACATCAATGGCGCTTCAGTAAATATCCAATCATAAATGCCTTTTGGTTTATTGATATACTTTTTCTGTCAACCAGGCAGAGATAATATGGGAAAGGAAACATTGCAATTATATTCTGACATTGTTTAATTCTTACATAGCCTGGCAAATCAATTGGATTCTTGATCCTTCCTGAGCTTGGTTGTTTTCCTGAAGATGTTTCATTATCAAGCTAGATTACATCAACAGTACAAAGAAGAGGGGTTTAATGGCCATTTATATATAGAAACCCACCCTGGCAGTCTTAGACATCTTCTTAATTGTATTTCTTAGAATATTGCTTCGTCTTTGACATTATTTGCTGTTATTTCCTGCTAAAATCTGGGTATTGGCTGAATATACACAATGCTGTTTGTTTCATTCCTGGGTTTTGGATTATATTTGTCATTCCCCTGTCAGAGTCTGAATCCAGGGAGGAAGATGAACAACTGACAGGGAGTCGGAGTGTGGCTCCGTTGGCAGTGTAGGAAACTGGGGAAGGGCAAAGTCTGGTTGGGCAGAGCAGGGAAGAGATAGAACAAGGGAGAGGGAGTTCAGAGGAAGACCCAAGCCCACCCTCTCTTTATCAGAGGGAGGAATGGAGAAGTGAGCAACATGGGTTGCATGGCTTACGGGGGAGGAAACGGCCCTAATTCCCTTCATTAGCTGCAGCTGGGAATGAGAGTTTAAAAGAGATGCATGCTGAGTGCGGCAGCTGAAGGGAGCAAATGTGAGTTTATATTGTGTTGACTTTAGTTATCTGTGTTCCCGACATCTTGCCAACTGTGTTGAGTTATTGCCATGCCTTCACATCTGGAATTCTTGCTCCTGCCCTGCCGAACTAATTACTTCATTTTGCCTTGATTAGATTTATAGTTACAGTTTTTGTTGACCATGTTTTGGACTTGATTCTCTGCAGCCAAAGGCTGTTCCTGGGAGAGTTTTTCTCCAGGCCAGAAGGTAACCAGGACATTGGGGGCAAAGTTGGAGCTAATAAAGGGACTCATACTGATTATCTGACTGTGTTGCCTTTGTGCGCTCCCAGGGTCATCATAGTATTCTTCAAATGGCACATAAATGGAATTTGTCTCTGTGTGTCAATTGCTGATGGATTCATCTGAATATCAAAATCTTAAGAATTCCATATCATTTTTGGATGTGGCTTGGTCTATGATATCAAGATGTGGTTTGATCTCCAGTAGAAACTGTAAGTCTCTGTGTGTTCTATTGGAATTACTGCATCAGTTGTGCTGGTACAACTCAACAGATCTAATCAAATTCAATTATTTAATTGTAGCAGCTGTTTGGTTGCAGAGACTCACAACATCAAATGATCCTCACCAGTTTAGTTCCCTTAGACAAACCCAAAAGATGTGAATGATATTGGTGACATGATTCTGAAGATTGCTGTGTGAGACAATTGTGGATGTTTTGCCAGACATATGCAAGCTTCTTTGGAACAAATTTGAAACATATCTTGGCAGCAGAAATCATATCTTTAGTGTACACATTTAGTTGCTGATCTCCATATAGGAAACAGCTGATAAACTTCCCCCTTCCCTATTTAAACTATTTGAATGTTGATACATTTTTGATATCTTCATCATCATTCTCAAAAAATATCTCTTACATCATATTATGTTCTCTAAGTCCATTGGTTGAAGCTTTCCAATGATCATCCAATAATAATTGTCCTACAGCATTGAACTAACATTCCTTTCGTATTCTTTAACTCTGCATCCTATAGAATATTCAGTTTGTTAAATGTAATTGCTTCAAAATTGACAGTTTAATGAGTTCCTCCTTGTTTCTTAGCTCGGAGAGAACTCTTGATGATGTTATAGATGTACCGCATCTGCAGCATCAGGATGAAAAGCTAAACACCTATACAAAGACATTTTGAACTAAAATAAATGGATTGTTGAACCCCATCAGCTAGCTGTCTGAAATGGTCAAACACGATCTCACAGTTTCATATTTTTTTAAAAAAAAATTATTGGAGCCAGTCTTTTAATCCAACTTGATATACAGTGACTACTCTACAGTAAAGAATGCTGGTAGGTCTTATTTGATTTGGGATATCTGTTGAAAAAAATGCATGGATCTCCAGATGGAACAAAGGGGCTCATCTAATATAGAACTTAAGATGCAGATTAGGGGAAATGATTCCTTCGGGAGTGTCATAAATTTTATGATGCTGCTTTTCCTTCCATGTTCCTTTTCTTGAATAATAATTGTCAAGAGTACACTTGGGGAAAAAAAAGGCTTAGTGTTCATTGATAGCAAAAGAATAACAGAATAAAGAGTTGGAAGGGACCTTGGAAGTCTTCTAGCCCAACCCTCTTCTCAAACAGGAAACCCTATAGCATTTCAGACAAATGGTTACCCAATCTTTTCTTAAAAACTTCCAGTGTTGCAGCATTTACAACTTCTGAAGGCAAGTTGTTCCACTGATTAATTGTTCTCACTGAAAGGAAATGTCTCCTTAGTTTTAGGTTGCTTCTCTTCTTGATTAGTTTCCACTCATTGCTTCTGTCAGGAAATTTCTCCTTAATTATATATTGGTTCTTCCCTTGATTCATTGCTTTTTATCCAACTTCAAGTGCATTGGAGAATAGATTTTGGAACATATTGGAACACAGCTATCATGTCACTCCTAGTCCTTCTTTTCATTAAACTTAGACATATCCAATTCCCGCAACCTTCTTCATATGTTTTAGCATCCAGTCCACTAATCATCTTTGTTGCTCTCTTCTCCCCACTCATTAGCAAAACTGAACCTGGCTGTGTACCTATGTGCAATTCACACAACCAAAAGCCAGCTTTCCTTTCAGGCTTTTGTAGGAGGGTGGCATCATGATTCCTCCCCCATCCCCCCCTGGCACACCCATGCCATCTTCTTGGCAACCTTACAGGAATGCCTTGCTTTTGTCTTCTTCCAGATGGTTTCAGCACCAGCATTAATTTCAATTCTCTACTGGAGCTGCCATTTGTTCTTCAGATTAATCTTGTTCCTGCTGTCAAGAGACTGTTTTAATTGATCATTTTAATTGATCCATTTATTTCTTTATGAGGTTAGCACAAACCATGTTAGAATTCATTTTACGTACTCTACTGTACTTGGCTGAAGCATTTAGATGATAGTTAAAAAATATGTTTATGGTAATGATTGTAAACTGCCTTGCAAAATTCTAAAAGAAGTTAAGAAATATGTTCATCAGTATGATATATCTTCCCAACCCAAGACAAAGAAAAGCAAAATAAAAAAAATCCTCTCTCCACCCAAGAAAAAAATAAGATGGGTTATTATAAAATTATATAGTTGTCCCCACAGTGCTTTTAAAACTATTATGAAGCACTCAGAATGCTTCCCTAAGACACACGAGAAACAATAACCTGAATGACAGCTGCAGTCAGACTTAAGAGAGACTGCCAATGACAATATATGATTTCTAATATATCGCTGTTGAAGCAATCAGTGAAAATGACAGCTGATAAATGCTCAACTCAAAAAATTATCCCCAATGATTGTTTTCAATATTGTGATGCCATTTTCCCTTCCTCAGTGTGTTTCTGCTGGCTACTATTAAATAAATTTTGTATATTTTTTTCCATAAATCTCCTAGGAAACTTCATCTAGCACATGGGAAAAAAATGTCTCCAGAGTGTGATCTGAAAGGAATGTTATGACATTTAGCATTTGAAGAAAGTTCATCTTCTTTCATAAAGGAGGATAAGTTGTGGTATTCAAAGCTACTTAAAAGGTGTGGACTTAGAATAACTTTATTGTCACTTTGAATGTACACAAATTGGCATACATTAAAATGAAATTTCATAGCATACGGCTCTCAAAGGGTCTCCACCTCATACACTATGTAAACATGACTAAATAATAAATAAATAAATAAAAATTATGCATATACACCCATGATAGATGGATGGATGGATAGATAGATAGATAGATAGATAGATAGATAGATAGATAGATAGATAGATAGATAGATAGATAGATAGATAGATAGATAAATAGATAGATAGATAGATAGACAGACAGACAGACTGTTCTTGTATGCTTTTAACTGATTACAGAAATGTTCATCTCTAGAATAAACAAAATCTCTCTTGAATGCTACGTGCTTCTAGTGCAGTTCAAATCCTCCAGTGGGAATTGAACTGATGGGACAGTGCACTTTAGATGACTTCATGGAGTATATCAGCTTTGGATAGTGTATAGGTGGTATATAGGTTCTGTTGTTCAATGTTTCAAGAAAAGCTACATACATTTTATTCTTTAGAATAAAATATATTGATTACATTTTTTCTTAAGGTATAAGACCACACACACACAGAGAGAGGGGTGATAATACTTTTCAACAGGTTTATATATGATTGAGAAAAGTTGGGAAAAAAACTTATGTCTACAGTGTATGTTTGAAGAATGCCTTCCATTAAGAGAAGAAAAAAAAAATCACTATTTTCTATAAGATCCCTTTTCTTCCCTTTCTTCAGGTCAAAAGAATCACCTGTGAGAAACCAAAGAGAAGGAGAGGAGAAAAATCTAAGTGGGGACCCTAAAATCCTTAACACCTGAATGAGATGCATATAATGATCAATTACATAACCAAAACAGGGCAGTTGATACACAGCAAAACATTAAACCAACCATGTCTCTCTCCAAATATGATGGGATGTCCATAATAGCTGTAGGGTGACCTTGCAGAATGTGAGTTGTGCTGTTCCCTTTGACAGCTTAGGAAAAGTGCATTTTTTAAATCTCCCTGATGGTCTAAAACTTTCATGAGTTGTATTAGTTGAAAAACTTACTTTTATCCTTTTGGGATTATTTTTATTTTTACTGTTAGTGACCCAAATGCCATAAGGTGACAGACATAGTTTTAAAGTGCTGTGAAAATAAACCTTCTCTTGGAATAACATTGTCAACGACCTTGATGGACTTCCTAGGTCACAAATTCCATTAAGTGCAAGGGATTTGAAAATCTTTTGACTGTAAGAGCTGAACCGAAGACAGCCTTGTGTCCAATATACACTTTGGAACACACACACACACACAGAGAGAGAGAGAGTATGTACCAACCTTGATGACTTTGCTGATATCTAGAAATAATTGGCAACTTTTCAATGGCTAAAATCTGTTCCCTGTTTTGCATGACTTTTATGGACATATATATATATTTTCCTTAGAAGGAGGAAAAGATAGTATGAATAATAAAAGTTGATATTAAGATAACACCGACGGAAAAGGAAAGGGAGAAAATGTATAGCATAAAACATAAAACAAAAACAAAAAGCAAACCACTTATTACCTTTGACTTTCAACTGGAGAGTACATACATGTCTGTGTGCACACACATAGAGATGTGCACATATATATTCACAGACATGCAACACACACACAGAATTATAGTAATTAGACCCAAGAGTTGGTTTTCAAAAAATGAAAACTTTCCCTTAAAATAAAAAAGAGTTTCTAGCCCTGAGAGCTTATGAGATGCTGTCCAAAGTTACTTGCATTCTATGATCCTATGGTCATTCCCAATGGAAAAAAAATGTGAATAACATTTTTTTTTAAAAAATGCCCAAGCCTTTTAGTGGTCAAATCATTTGAAAGTTAATAAATTTACCAATATAATTTTATTAAAGTCTTTATGTTTTAAATGTCTGTCTTTAAAGGTATACAAGCAATTTTGCAAGGGAAAAATTATTAATGATTCTAACACAGATTCAGCCATCTCTTTTTCTCCCCCTCCCTCTCTCTCCCTCCCTTCCTCCTTGCTTCCTCTCCTCTTTCTCTCTCTCCCTCCCTCCCTTGCCTCCTCCCTCCCTCCCTTTTTCTTTATTTTAACTTTCTCCCATCTATTTTTGAAGTGGTTTACAAATAACATGCCTGACAAAGCCTGGGAAAATTGATAAAATTCTAAGGCAATGTGGCAGTTTAATAAGAACAGAGTTCAAACATGACATGAGAATTGGCTTATCCCATATTTTTGCTAGGTACATTGGGTGACATTTCTAATGCTGTGTTTTGAAATCTGAATATTTAAACAATACTTTGGTATCCCTGAATGGATTCAAATGGCAAGGAAATTGCACGATAGATGCAGCCTTACTTTAGAAAGAAAAAAGACCAAAGAAGAATGCGTTTGTGGTTTAGTTAGTAAAAGAAATGAATTCAAATTCAAAAAAGAAAGAATACATTTATCTGGACTTATTTTCTTCTGATCCCTTGATTTGTATGAAGGTGAAATTCACTGTATACTCAGGATTTTTTGTTTTCTGTGTCAGGTAAGACACAGCAGGGGATGAAATGAATTCATCTTCCTGTCTTTGAGTAAACTAAAAGTAATTTTCGTCTTCCCATGTGGTCACTTGTGGCTCTTGTCATGTTCAAGCTAATGATATCAACCCCCCTTAGATTGTTTAAGTATTCATGAAGTAATTAAATTCTCATTAACATATAAATAAAAGAAAACTGAAAACAAGTTTAGCAGGCACCTAACATCTGTTCTAATGCCTTTAAGTATTAAAAATGTGCCGTATACAAAAGGTAAAGCATAGTTTGTTCAGTGATGTATTTTTATATGGATTATTTATAGAAATTCTAATTAAACGGATTAGGCATGTTAAGGAAAAACTAAACTAGAAAATACAAATTAGATGTCTTATTACAATTCCATTGCATAAATAAGGAATTTTCAAATCAAAGAGAGAATTGACATGACTTATTTATGTTTTTGCTTTCAAATTCAGATAAATTTAAGTTGAAAATTGGATGCACCTACATATATTGTTACTTTATGCAAATATACTTCACTAACAATTAATGATGTTGGAAAAACTGATCAGGAGTAACTTATATGGTTACTGTTTCAGGGAAAGTTGACCAGAAAGTCCCAGAGATATCAGTTAGATTGGATATGAAGTAAAGTAAAATTAAACTTTTTTTTAAAAAAAAAAGGATCAGTGACACATGACCTGAAAGAAACCAGTGATAAATGATAAGCCTACTATTGTTCAGAAAATTACATAGCTATGAAATCATGAAAAAAAAAACCTACTTCAACTTGACAGGGACTTTAACTCTCCTATAGAAATCTTTGGTAATTTGAAGAGAATTGTGTTTATTCTGTTCTCTGCTGTTTAGTAAAGTTGTGTAACACTCTGGATTTGAAAGTAAAAATGTGATTTGAAACAGGTGAGTTGCAAACAGAACATTGATTTGCAACTGCATCTTTTCAAATGACCAGCAATATTAGAAGAAGATATCTTGATTCAAGGTCTTCCTGACAGAAACTCCAAATCACATTTGGTCATTCTGACCAATATATCTAGGGACCTGCCTTATGAGCAGCAGTATTTCCTATCAATCTATTTAATGAAAAGAAGGATTAGCGGTGACACGATAGCAGTGTTCCAATATCTAAGGGGCTACCACAAAGAAGAGGGAGTCAAGCTATTCTCCAAAGCACCCGAAGGGAGGACAAGAAACAATGAATGGAAACTAATCAAGGAGAGAAGCAATCTAACAGATAACAGATTATCAGAGTTGGAAGGGACCTTGTAGGTCATCTACCCTACACCATTTCTGATAAATGGCAGTCCAATCTCTTCTTGAAAGTTTCAAATGATGGTGCTCCCACAACCTCCAAGGGAAAGGTGTTCCATTGGTTGATTGTTCTCACTGTCAGAAAGTTTCTCCTTATTTCCAGGTTAAATCTCTCCTTGTTCAGAAACCAATCATCTAGAAACTAAGGAGAGATTTTCTGACACAACAATGATATAATGGAACAATTTGACATCAGAAGTTGTGGGTGCTTCAACACTGGAGGTTTTTAAGAAGAGTCTGGACAGCCATTTGTCTGAAATGGCATAGGAATTCCTGCCTGAGCAGGTAGACTAGAAGAATTCTAAGGCCCCTTCCATCTCTGTTACTCTGATGAGTGAATTCATGGTCAAAATGAACTTCAACCATTTATTCACAGCTCAGTTATTTTGTTTTAGTCTGTTAATACTTTAATATAACTTCTTAAAATAGTGTAAAACAGCCATATTAAAAACAGGTGATATAAATTTACAAATATATACCACCAAGTTATAAATCAGAATGTTGTCATAGCTGTAAATATTAAAAGCATACTCAAAGTTTCATTTTCACTCATTTTATTGGTAAATATCCCAGGTATGTTAAAAGACACCTTGAGTATTGTTACCTCTCCAAGATATAACACCTTTAGTTGTAGTGTTTCCTTTCTATCCATTCCCTGAAGCTTCACTACTGATTTTTATGCAACAGAGCTGGCCAAAGAAAATCTAATAATATTTCATTGCCAGTTTTAGATTGATGGGTTGGCAGAAAGGGAGAGGCAGATAAAAGAATCTCCAGAATAAGTTAAATTATTTTTTCAAATGGATGTGGCAAGAGAAGAATGTATTACTTACACAGAGACTGATTAAAATGCAGTTTGGAGAATCAGCACAATGCGGACATACTCTGCAGAGTGCGGTGAAATACTTCGCAAAGGTGAAGTTCTTGGAATAAACCAAAACTCCAGCATTTTTTTCCCATTTTATATAGGTCAAGCCATTATTGGAATGTATTGGACCTCTCACTTCCTGTACATAAACTGTTTCAATGTTTCCCCTTAGGATGCTGCTATAGGGCATTGCATGCCAAAACTAGACACAAAAATAGTTTTTCTTCCGTGCCATCACTCTGCCAAACACCTAATTTTCACAGCACTGTCTTAGGCCTAAAGCTATCTACCCAAATAGTAGGCTGTAGTGCTATTATCCTCCTCATTTTCTCATCTTTCTCATCATCTCATATTTCCTCATTTCTCATCTTTTCTCATTTTCTATTGGTACCTTATGATTTATCCCTTGTTATATCTTATGATTAATTATTGTAACTATGATTTATAATCTATGATGTATCACTTGTAGTTTGTATGTACACTGAGAGCTTATGCACTGGAGAGAAATTTCTTGTGTGTCCAATTGCACTTGGCCAATAAAGAATTCTATTCTGTTGTGTTCTGTTTTGTTCTGTTCTATTCTAAAAAAGACCCAGGAAATGGAATAAGCAGGGGGTTGGACTAGAAGATCTCCTAGATCCCTTCCAACTCTGTCATTCTATTCTGTTCCGTTCTGTTCCGTTCCGTTCCAGTATCAATATAATTTAGAGTACAACTCAAAATGAAGATTCATAGACAGATGAAGTGCTGTACCAATTTATAAGGACCAGTAATCCAAATTCCATTTTATTTCCATGATGAAAACTTCAGAGAGAATAAAGGTGTTTTTTTTTTCCCCTAAGCAGAGAATTAAATTGTTTTTTTTTAAAAAAAAAACTAAAATACAGAAGCAGGTCCAAAGTATATAAAAGAGCTCAAATTGTTAAATGATTGCAATCTTACATTGCTATAGAATAAGCTAGTAGGAATAAGCTAGTAAGTTCATTTAATACTTATAAAGCTTTGAGATTGTTAAGGAATAACTTAAATGTATATAAGGAAACAGAACGTGGTATGTATGAAGTGATTGTGTTTCTTCCAAAAAGGTCTTCAGTAGGATGGATAGTTTGATTAATCAGGGACAGGGATATTTGTGGTGGAAGGGTATCAAAATCTGAAAAATGGTCAGCACAACATCATTGTTCAAACTCCATCTATTTTTATGTGCATTTGGCATCAATGCGCACACGGAAAAGGGATGGAGATTAGATCACGATGCCATGTCTGCCATCTTGCAAATTTTGAGCTTTGTTCTCACCTTGTTGTTTTTCAAAATGGAGAATTTTGACAAGCCTCCAATTTATGTAAGTGTTTCTTCTTGCACATACAACACAAAACAGATACATATACATTTCCAAACAATGCTTTATGTCCATCCATTTTAAATGTCTTGAACAAGATACTTTTTTATTGGATCCATCTCCTCTTAAATCTTTTTTAATTAACTGAGCTACCCTGGAAATACCTGAGTTGAAATAAAACAGTGTACATTAAAAAAAAAAAAACACATGTACCATTTGAAAACTGCAGGTGTCTATATCTTTTTATATGTTTGTTTTTCCATTTAAATTGAGGAAAAGTTAAACAAAAATGTGTGTTAACTCAAGTTTACATTCATATACATTGTGTGGCAAGGAAAGGAAGTTATTACCTTATTTTATAAATGACAAAAAAAGTTATAATTATTGAAAAAATATGTGTATTAAGGACAGCCTAGCTCTCTGTTAAATTGTTTGTGAGTTCTTAGCCAATACAGAATTAACTGACTTAGTAGCCCTGAAGATTTTAAATGAAGCTAACAATATGTGAATACATTTTAACATTTTTTTTAAAAAAAGTCTTCTTTTCATTCTCCAGCCCCCTCATCAATAACTGCACTGTGGCGTGGTTTCTTCTGTCTATTATTTTCTGTATCCACATTATTTTATGATGAGCTGGCATGTCTATTAGTTTTATATTCTATGTTCATTTTTACAGTGATTTTATTGTATGTTATTATGCTACTTTTATAGTTGCAATTATAGTGCAGAGTGCCTAGAGAAATTGATTTTATGAAACATTAAATAAATTAGTTATATCAATAATAATGGCTTCTGACACACTGGAAAAATGAAGAATGTTAGATTCCTTCTTTCTTTCTTTCTTTCTTTCTTTCTTTCTTTCTTTCTTTCTTTCTTTCTTTCTTTTTTTCTTTCTTTCTTTCTTTCTTTCCTTCTTTTCTTTCTTTTCTACTTCCTTCCTTCCCTCATTCCCTCCTTATTTCTTTTTCTCTCTCTTTCTACCTGTCTTTTCCTTCCTTCCTTCCTCCCTACTTCCTTCTTTTTTGAAATATTTTTGAAATATTTTACTTGATTTCCTCTTCAATTTCTGATTCTTGCAAAGGTGAAATATTTAGCATTCTTTTAACAACTGTTGATACTCCATTCGTGTATGGATGTTGTGCAATGTTTCTTTGTTCCCTTGTAGAGTTTTCTGAATTACTAAATCTAACTTCTTATCAACTTTTGTTGCATTAAGCTCAAATAATTCTAGGAAACCGTGCAAGGCATTTCTATGAATCTTCCAAGAAAATTCAGCTATCATGGAATTCTGATATGAGTCAAACCACTCAAGATTTATGTACTGTTATAGAAGCAAGTTCGTGTAGTGGCAGTTTGGTGTATGATGTTGAAGGTGCTGGTGTAGGAGACAGTTAATTTTAGCCTCACATTAAATAGGAAAGCTGACTGGTTGACTTAGGTCAATCACCAGAAGACCGTGAGTTCTAATTCCATTTTAGGGATGAAAGCCAGTTGGGTAACTTTGGACCAGTCACTCTCTATCTCTGCCCATCCCACCTCACAGGATAGTTATTGTAGGGAAAACAGGAAAAAGGAGTATTAGGTATGTTTGCCAGCTTGATTTGTAGATGAAAAGGAGGAAGAATCTCAATCTAAATTATCTAAATAATCTCAATCTCAATCATCTAAGTCTGAAAAAATCTAAACCTAAACCTAAATCTATCTATCTCTAATCATACTGTCTGTCTATCTATCTATCTATCTATCTATCTATCTATCTATCTATCTATCTATCTATCTATCTAATCACTTATCTATCTATGGATTAAGGAACCTTCCCCTTTTGAAAATACACTTAGCACAATATTATGTCAGTTGCTCCCACATTTAGCCATGTTTCAATCTTATTTTCCAAAGATTTCCTGCTCCAAGCTGTGAGACGTGATGCTGAAAACCTGAAGATGAATGCAGCAAATCATGATTTAAAATAGCTGAAAAATTAAAATAAATTCATGTACTTAAAGTGTCTGGAGATACCCAAAAAGGAATATTTTATGTTTAACTCCAGAAAAGAAAGAAATAAGAGAAGAGGGAATACAGAACGAGAGAGCTCAGATAATGCATTATGTTTATAATATTTATTTATGCTGTATCTGAGATTCTCCAAAGCAGAAATGGCAAGGGATCTTTCTGAAAGATGGTAATATTAAAAAGGCAATTAATTAAGAGGAAGGGAAAACTAACATCAGTGAGGCCACTGAGTGTATTGAGAATTGCTCAAATACTGAGGGAAAGCTGAATATTGAAAGCAGTTGTTCCTTATCTACATTTCAGGTTAAATTTCCCCGTGTCATTACAGTAGTATCAGCCTGTGTTCTCTGAATGAATCTGGTCACTGACATGCTTGAAGTCATTCAACATCAATTATGCTGCAACCTGTATTGCATTATCCCTGCATAAATAACCATTCAGCCGATAACTTGAGCACAGGCTGTGCATCAAACATCATTTCAGATTTTTCCAATCATCTTCAAGTCAAACCAAAGTTTCGACTGCAGACTTAAGCCCCGGAAACCAAGGTCGCCATACACCAAAGGAGAAATGGCAAACAAAAGATGACCACATAATTCAGAGAGATGGAAAACCTTAAACTCTTTTGGGTTCCATTCATCATCATCTCCTCCTCCCTCCTCCTCCTCCTCCTCCTCCTCCTCCTCCTCCTCCTCCTCCTCCTCCTCCTCCTCCTCCTCCTCCTCCTCCTCCTCCTTCTTCTTCTTCTTCTTCTTCTTCTTCTTCCTCTTCCTCTTCCTCTTCCTCTTCCTCTTCCTCTTCCTCTTCTTCTTCTTCTTCTTCTTCTTCTCCTTCTCCTTCTCCTTCTCCTTCTTCTTCTTCTTCTTTCCAAACCGATGTTCAGTGGCTTAGTCTTTTGTCTAATTATAAAAAAAATGCCATTTTTTTCAGTCGATTACATATCATTGCATGGGAAGTTAAGTGCATTTTGATACAAAACAAGTTTGCTTAAAAATATGTTCTCATAGGTATCAGCTTCTGCTTATTCTCCTCCTCCTCCTCCTTCCTCATTTTCCTTCTTCTTTTCCTTCTTCTTTCTCCTCCTCCTCCCCTTTCTCCTCCCCTCCTCCTCATTTCTGGGCCGCTGGACTGAAAATTCCCAGAAGCCTTTCCAACTTTCTATTGGTAATCCAGTTTTTGCATAACTAATGATGGAAGTCTAGTATGAGTCTAAAACAACTTCATTATTTATATTCTTCCTTCTCCTCTCAATCTCTGTATTTGTTTAACATGTCTTTTACATTCATACTTGGTTTTGCATTCCATTCTACTTTAAAGCAGATGTATGATATATTTTATGTAAATGAATGTTTCAACAGGAGTTAATTAATGCAATGTTTTAATGAATATCTGCCAAATTATTATACTTGCTGATACATATAAGAACATTTTTTTTAAAAAAAGGAAACTTGTTTTGAATCTGAATGCACTTAATTTCCAATGTAATAATATGTAATAGACTTAAAAAATATGGCATGTTTTTATAATTATAAACTTGATTGTAGAAAATACGACTTCATCAATAGAGTGGTCAATGCCTAGAATCCTCTACCTGACTCTGTGGTTTCTTCTCCAAACCCCAAAAACTTTAACCTTAGACTATCTACTATTGACCTCACCCCTTTCCTAAGAGGTCTGTAGGGGGTGTGTATAAGTGCACCAACATGCCTACCGTCCCTGTCCTATTGTTTCTTTTATATATTTTTTTATTTTTCTTATATGTATCCATGTATTCATAACTATGTTTTTACTTATACCTATTATCTTGTAAGCAATTGACAAACTAAATAAATAAATAAAATAAATAAATAAATAGACAAGTGACTAAGCCACCAAACCTGGATTTGGAACCAACTTTCTGACAAAATGTTCTGTTTAAAATGGCTTATATGGGCATTTCTTCTACTTTCTGTCCTCTAATTTTTCTCTGTATATAATTAACTAAGCAAATTGGTCCAATAATAAAGGCAAAGGTAAGGGAGTCTCACAGATTTTACTCCACTAGCCATTAATGACTATAGGGGTCAGGGCTCATCTCTATTTCAAGAACATTGAGCCAACACTGTCTGAAGATATTTGCCTGGCAAATGTGGGCAGCATGACATCATGGAGTGCTATTACTTTCCCATTGAAGTGGTACCTATTTATCTACTTTCATTTGCATGCTTTCGAACTGCTAAATTGGCAGGAACCAGGTTGGCAGGATGGGAGTTCAACCTTGTGTGGAGCTCAGGTCTTGACCTGGGCTGCTGGCTTTCTATCCAAGCTTAGTATCTTAACCCCTGAGCTACTCCATCACCCAATGGATCCAATAATGCCTCTCCTTTTTTTTTTCTTAGTAACAACAACATTTCTACATTATTTCCAGGAATGAATTATGACTTGAATATTGATCTGAGTGAACTTTTCTTTGCTTTACAGACTTGCAAAGTTTGGGGATGCAAGTATAGGTGAATAAGGACTAATTATATATGCAAATGATAGATAAATACTGTAGGTTGGTAAGTAAGTAGGCAGATAGGTGAACTTCATCAGAGATCTAATTATCAAATTCTTGCTGTGCACAAGAATAAACTGTGAATTAATATGGAGGCTCTGAATTAATAAGCAATTGAAAAGCCACAGAAGCTTTCACAAAGACTTTACCTAGCCATGGAAACTCACCTTGATGAATGTTTTCTAAACCCAATAGTTACTTCCCTGGTAAGTGCTAAATGCCTCTATTGACATCTGTGAATCAGCAGCAATTATATCAGTTCCTAATGAAAAGTCATGACAATTTCTTGCTGTGAGCTTCTTTTCACCTGCATCTAACAAGGCAACCCACACATTAGTGTTGTGTCAAAATAGCCCTTCTAGTATTCCACAACTAGAGCTGGAAATTTCTGACTTGTGCTTGGGAAAGTCAGCCTTTAGCTGAGGGAATGGGACAACTTGCCACAGCCAATTTGCTGCAGCCAACTCACCATGGCCGCCTCACCATGGTCAACTCACCAAGGTCAACTCATTGTGGCCAACTCACTGTGGGACAATGAACTATGGCCGACTTGCTGCAGGACAATTCACCATGGGCCAGCTTGCTTTAGCCAACTCACTACAGCCAACTCATCATGGCCAACTCACTGTGGAAAAACTCGCCACAGGCAATTCACGGCAGGACAAATCACTGGGGGACAATTTAACAATTCTATTTAACTATTACAATAAATAAAAAAATATTTTAATTTTTGTATTCACATTTCATTCTGTTCCTCCTTTTGCATCTTTCTTTAATGATTCTATTCCACCATTTGTTTGGTATTAGTGTAACTTTTGGCAGTGAGTTGTCCTGCAGTGAGTTGGCCATGGCAAGTTGACTGTGGTGAATTGTCATCGACCCTTAACTGAGAGGTGGGTTGATTCTATTTCTTTGTTAAATGAAAGAACTACACTGGCATATGTACAATGTTGGGCAGATAACCATATATGTCATTTATATGGCCCTTCCACATTGCTGCAAAGCCAAGGGAACTTTTGGCCACTTTGTTTATCTAGCCAAGAGGAGGTGAAAGATATCATTTCTCAACCAATAAAAACTTCTTATTGGCAACTCTCAGAAAACAGTACCTACCAACCAATCCATCTTCCTTATCTAAATCTACTAGGGATTGATGAGAGTAGAAGTCTCTACTAATGGATCTTTGAGCACTTTATCTGGACATTTCCTTTGACAAACAGATATTGGGATGCACATTTTAGAAGACACCTTTACTTGGTGCAATACTTGACTTCATTAACCACCTGAGCCATATTTTCTTTCCAGAATGGTTTTAAATCAGACCATTTCATTGGCCAGTTTTACATAAGAAAATGTCATTTCCGTATTAAACAATGGGACAAGGAGAAGACTAGAATAGAACTGCCACCACTTCAAACCATTCCTTAGTCTACACCTTTAATATTATATTGACCTATCAGTTCAAATTCTCATCAGCTCAACTCCATGTCACAACATTGTTCTAGTCTGAAGCTGCAGTGCAACATTTTGTGAATGTCCTGTGTGTGAATCCTATCTAGCCTTCATTAATTTTGGGTGATATTTTCCATCTTCATATAATTATCTAAGACATCATGACTTTGCTGAAAGAGTGGTGCGGTGACCTAGAGGTGGAGTTCTCACAATCAGGAGGCTGTGAGTTCAATCCTAGGTAGAGGCAGGTATTTTCCTCTCTGGCCATGATGAGAATATATCTGCTAAATATAACTCCACATTGGCAACAGGAAGGACATCTGGCCAGTAAACACTCTTCTCCAATCAGTTGCACAGATTCCACCCTGCAAGGGATTATAGGGTCAAAAAAAGAATGGGATCATGACTTTGCTGATATGGGAACTAACCCTGTATCTACATATTTTCTTAACTGTATCTGACTTAAACATATGCAAAGATCATCGTTACTTCAAGATATAGGTAGTGTATAATAGAGCTCTATGTTGCAATCAACTTTATTTGACAATGGGGAATGTTGCTCATCTTTTTATGATGCTGAATGAAAAATAGCCAGCAAGTCAAGTACTCAAGAGTCAGAGAATCAATAACCAGAAAGTGGGATACTACAAGAGGTATTTAGAACATATTCTCCTTCTTGCTTCTGCCTTTTTATTATTGAATGGCTTTCTTGGGGAAAAAAAAAAAGATAGATTAAACAGTTTGCCTGAATGCCAGGAAGCGTTGTAATAGAACCTTTTGAAAACTCCACTTCTTTAGGCAACCATTTCACCAATATCTGCATTATGATGGAAATATTTGTAGCTTTTTGTTCCAAAGTTTAGCACACCAAATGTTAAAGCCATCATTTACATGGAAAGCTCAACTGGATGCTCTAGTACTTCACCTAGGTCTTTATTCTCTTTTAGTCAGAAAGGCAAAAATCCTTAATTAAAATTAGCTAACTGGGAGTGTATGATAACCTTTCTTTCAAAAGCTGTCTATTGACTGTGATCTCACTTAGAGTTGCTGTTGGCCATGATCCAGGATTAAATTCAATTTTCTGAAGTACCATGAATGTGTGTGTGTGTGTGTGTGCGTGTATTTACATTCATAAAAAATATTTCCACGGAATAATCCTAACCCCTTTCTTTGTTTTGCTTTTAGGAAGTTACATCAGGAAAAAAAAACCTTCCAAGAAATAATGCATAATCTTAATAATGAAATAACTTTAATACCTTATGTTTAATTCAGTGCAAGCACCGTTTTAGTGTACTGGTGAAGGCATCATGCTAGAAACTAGGAGATTTTAAGTGTCTGGTTCCAGCTGACCTGGAACCAGTCATTTTCTCACAGCCCTAGGAAGGAGCCAATGGCAAACCACTTCTGAAAAACCTTGCAAAGAAAAATTCAGGGACCTGTCCATATGATCTCCATGAATTGTTCATGCTTGAACAAAATAAATGTTGCAAGAACAGTCCCAGTGAGTTATAAAGAGAGCAAGTTCTGATCCACTGTTGTTTTAGGTTCCCGAAGAATTATCTCAATCAGGAGATAATTCACAGGGCACAGTGAGATCATGATACATCAACATACAGAAAAAAACACCTCTATCCAAATATTTTTCAGACTGTTTCTTTGTATGAAGAGATCAGGGAAAGAAAGAAGAAGAAAACAATTGGTTACACCTTTTTCTGGACCCACAATCACTACTCACATTCACTCATGCTCTAGTCACTTCCTGTCTTGACTATTGTAATGTGCTCTACGGGGCCTGCATGGTTTTGTGCAGACTTCAGTGTGCACATGTATGAACTCTCTTGCAGGAGTTGCATTGGTTGCTGATTTGCTTCCGAGTGCAATTCAAAGTGCTGATTGTCACCTTTAAAGCCTTTCATGGCTTGGGACCAGATTATCTGAGGGACTGTCTCTTGCTGGTCACATCTACTTGACCCATTGGGCGGGGGAAGCAATGTTGCAGATCCCATCCCCTAGGGAGATACACCTGGTGGGACCCAGAAGAAGGGCCTTCTCTGTGGTGGCTCCTTCTCTCTGGAACATCATACCCACCCCCCCCGAGTTTAGAATGTCTCCCACTCTAACACTCTTCCGGAAGCCGCTAAAGACCTGGTTCTGCCAGTGGGCCTGGGGAACCCAGACTGGGATGGAGCCCATTAGATGGCTCGTGTGATGTTTTGTCATCTGGGTAGGGAGTTACTTTGTTATATTATTTTATTATATGATTTTCTCTTTTATTAGTTTTATTGTTTTTATATGGGGTTCTTGTCAGCCGCCTTGAGCTGCCATGTGTGAATAGGCAGCAATATAAATTTCCTAAATAAATAAATTGAAAAAGAAGGGTTCATCTGAATGTATGAGTGAAAACGTCTGTCAGAAAACATTTATAATAGTGCCTACTATTTATCATCATCACTAACTTGTTTGTTGATGTCCAGAAGTTTAGCCAAGAGATGTGAAGACTCCCATTCATTTGAGAAAAGTCCAGATAAGCCCATGTAATAATTTTTTGTTACTCTTCTAGAATGTACATATGCACATTGAAACACACACATGGGGAGAAAAAAAAGAGGAGAATTGAGAATTCTGACGAAGTCCCAAAATGCACATATTTTAAGTATGTTTAAGAAATGATTTCATGAAAACCAACATTCAGGAAAACACTCTAAGTGATGACACACTCATAAAAGAAGAAATGAGCAAAAAAAGGAAAACTTCTACTGTGACAAGCCATGTTTCAGACTGTCAAGACACTAAAGCAAACAGAATATCAAGAAAGACGAAAACCAGATTTTTTAAAAAATTGTCCGTTCTAAAACTGAGAATTTTCCATTTGAATGTGTAGAGCACAAATTTGTGAACTTGTCTGAATATTTACATTCTGTTTTTTCTAGCTCTGACTTATTCATAATTGTTGCTTAGGATTTCACAGGAATATTTGGGTGCACTTTCTATATAAGTATAGATAGTGCCACCTACAGATACAAAAGTTAAGTGTTATATTTTACATATACATATATACAAACAAACACACACACACATGGGGGGGGGATGGATGGATGGATGGGGATGTCTGGCTGCTGCTAACTGATAATTTAGTATTTACTAGCAAATTATATTTCTAATGATAGGATGTAAGAAGTCTTATATTCTTAAAAAAAGAAAACAGTTGCATAATACTCATTTATTAAGTAGCCTTGTCAGATAAATGTTGAATTAATAGTTATGTGTGTTGCAGGACATAATGAATATGATGTCTATGTCAGGTGGTTTCAATTATTAAAAAAAATGTTATAATAAAGAGACTCCAAATAACATAAAACTGATGTAAAGAAGAAGAAGAAGAAGAAGAAGAAGAAGAAGAAGAAGAAGAAGAAGAAGAAGAAGAAGAAGAAGAAGAAGAAGAAGAAGAAGAAGAAGAAGAAGAAGAAGAAGAAGAAGAAGAAGAAGAAGAAGAAGAAGAAGAAGAAGAAGAAGAAGAAGAAGAAGAAGAAGAAGAAGAAGAAGAAGAAGATTGGCAAAATCAGTATATGTTCCTTAAATCAACACTGGTTAGAACTTGAGAAAGGAGCTTAGCTATTCACTTAGGAAACAAATTAATGGAAAAGTTTCAAAACCACTTGCTTCTCTCAATATTCTTGAGAAGAGGATAATTAGATTATGTTGGAAGCTAAAGAAGTTATTTAATTAATAGTTGGGTTCCCTTAAGGATCAAGTTTCCAGCCCTTAGGGCTTCATCTTCACGGAAACAATCAATCAGAGTTCCTGGATGTGTGTGCTAATTACATTTGGATTAACTAATGGTTTGTGTGTCAATTGCGTGGCCACATTAAATAGGTATTTTGTCACAGAAAATGAAACAGTTTTTCAGTGACAATAGTATATTGATTAAAAAGTTTCCAGCTAACATTTGCATTACTGCCCTACAAAGTAAAAAAAAAGATTGTTTTAATTACATAATATGCATCATATTTATTAGTGCTGTTGGGCCCGGTTTTTCAAACCTTGTCCCTTGTCAGTAATACATTCATAACAACTGCTTTTCTACAGTCTCTGTATTTCAATATTTTTTCTCCAATTAGTTTTGGGACAAAACAGAATGTGTGTGTGTGTGTGTGTGTGTGTGTGTTTTGTCTTGACTCCTGGTGACCACCTAGACAAGTCCCTGAAGTTTTCTCGATAACATTTTTAAAAGTGGTTTTCTATTGCCTCCTTCTAAGGGTTGAGAGAAAATGAATGGCGAAGCTCACCCAGGTGCTTTTCTGTCTAACAGAGGGCTAGAATTCATGGTCTCCTGATCTCTAGTCTAAGGTCTTAACTGCAATGCCAAATTGCCCATATATTTTCTTTTTCTGATTATTTTAACATGAGACCAAAAAAATAAAATAAAAAATAAAAATCAATAATCCTTGAATCAGGGAGAATCAGAGTTCTCTTTATTAATGGTGTAGTTATGGCTGCTTGACAAGTATCAACAATTTCAAATTGGAATATAGGTCTGAATATGCCATTTCATTGGCTCAGATGACAAATCTTGATTTTTCTGGTTTGCAATTTCATCACCTATTTATTAATAATAGGAATACAATGCGATAGCCCTTCTTCTTCTTCTTCTTCTTCTTCTTCTTCTTCTTCTTCTTCTTCTTCTTCTTCTTCTTCTTCTTCTTCTTCTTCTTCTTCTTCTTCTTCTTCTTCTTCTTCTTCTTCTTCTTCTTCTTCTTCTTCTTCTTCTTCTTCTTCTTCTTCTTCATCTCTCCTCCTCCTCCTCCTCCTCCTCCTCCTCTTCCTCCTCTTCCCCTTCCCCTTCCTCCTCCTCCTCCTCCTCCTCCTCCTCCTCCTCCTCCTCCTCCTCCTCCTTCTTCTTCTTCTTCTTCCAACACACACCCCTGTGTGCTCTGGTTGTTTTGCCTCCTGGGTCTCAGGGAAGCTATTGAAAGTCCCACAAATAGAAGCATGCTTAGTGTCTTTAAATCTCTAAATAAAAAGGCAAAGAAAAAAAAGGATTTGAAAGATTTCTTTTTATAAAATTGAAAAGTTCAGAGTACTAAAATACTTCTTACCATTCGTGCCAGAGATGCTGCCATATGTCTTCTAACACTGAAACAAAACAAAAATATGTCAAAAGTATTAAGGAATGAGAGTTAGAAGCACACCAGAAGTTCAGATTCAGCTTATTGATATGTATTTTTTTAATTACTCAGTTTGAAGCAAGCATGACATGTTTGGTAAGAAGATAATATTGACAGGCTACCGTTGTGGATTAGTGAAACAAAGATGAAAAAGCTGCCTCTCACAGTGTTTGATCAGGCACAGTCCTGAATCAGACGTCTGCTCTCCTAGGAAGTCCTTATGTCCAAATATTTAACAATTCAGATGGTGGTTTATATGTCACTGATGGTATTTGAATTCCCTTCTGGATATTCTCATATAGCGGAAGTGATTTCCTTGTCTGGAATTCGACTTGGTGAGATTTGATCACTAGATACAAAGGTGTCACGCCCCTGTCGGAGTCTGAATCTGAGGAGGAAGATTAAAAGTTGACAGGGAGTGGGAGCGTGGCTTTGTTGGCTGTGGAGGAAACTGAGGAAGGGCAAAGTCTGGCTGGGCAGAGCAGGGGAGAGGTAGAACAAGGGAAAGGGAGTTCAGAGGAAGACCCAGGTCCACCCCCTCTTCATCTTAGGGCGCGCAGGGAGGAATGGAGAAGAGAGCAACGTGGGTTGTGTAGCTTACAGGGGAGGAAAGGGCCCTGATTCCCTTTATTAGCCACAGCTGGGAACACAATTTATAAGAAAGGCAGACTGCATGTGGCAGGCTGCTGGGAGCAAATGTGACTTTATCTTGTGTTGTCATTGCTTATTCATGTTCCTGGTGTCTTCCCAACCGTGTGAGTTTTGCTGTGCCTTCAAGTCTGAAATTCTTGCTCCTGCCCTGCCAAACTAATTACTTCAGTTTGGCTTGATTGGACTTAAAGTTACAGTTTGTGTTGATCATGTTTTGGACTTAATTTTCTACAGCCAAAGGCTGTTCCTGGGATAGTTTTTCTCCAGCCAGAAGGTAACCTGGACTTTAGGGGCAAAGTTGGAGATAATAAAGGGACTCTTATTGATTATCTGACTGTGTTGCCTTTGTGCCATGCCCCAGATCATCACACAAAGGTATATAAACAGACAAGTGGACTTATCTGGAAAAAAATGAGTACCCATTAGGACCATCATCATTTTAGCCATTGTCTATCCACTACAACAGGAGTGTCAAACTGGATTTCTTTAAGGGCTGGATCAGCTTTGTAGTTCTCCGTGGGCTGTCTGGGGGGTGGGGGGGAGAGAAGATGGGATGGAAACCTCCTGCAGCACCCTACTGGCTAAAATGGGGCACAAGGGCAACCCACAGCACCCCCATGCCCTGTTTTGGCTGGGAGAGTGCTGCAGGAGGTGTCCAGGCCAAAAATGAGGTGTGGAGGGGGCACACACAGCCCCCCTGTGCCCCATTTTTACTAGCAGAGGCACCATGGACCATTCCTTTGATATTTCCAGGCCAGCTCCAAAGGCCAGATTTAAGCATCCATGGGCCAGATCCATCCTACGGGCCTTGGGTTTGACACCCCTGCACTACAAGGTGAAGGTTTTTTCTGTATATTTCCAACTAATACAGTCCTGAGCTTTCTTTTTTGGCAATTGGTCTCACAATACTTGCCGATATCATCTTGTTTTAAGTCTCTTTGGGTATAAGTTATAGGAAAACAGCTTCTGTTTGGAGATAGGAAACTTTCACCATGAGGTTATTAGACGGGACCTCCAATGAGCCATATTGGTAGATGATTTTAGAGAAAGTCTTAGAGAGCTATCTATTTAAGTCCTATATGGAGTGGAGACTTGGACTGAAGACTCTAAATGGCCTCTTCCATCTCTATATTTCTATGACTCTGGCAAGCAAAATAGATTGGCTGATAGTCCATCACAGTCAGTCAGATTTTCAGATTGGATTTGGCATTCTTGTCTACCTATAGAGTCTTTTCCAAGGACCTAGGATAGATAGATATAGACGGTGATGCAGATATCATTGTAGGATGTAATCTGTTCCAGGTAAAGCTGCCATTTGCAATTGACTGATTGTGAATTTGTTAATGCTGGTGCTGTTCAAATGATACTGCAGTTGTTTTGGGATTGAACCCAAGCTGAGTATTACCATTGGTACTACCTTTGCTTTCTTTTGCCACAGTTCTTTTTCTATTTTCAGGTCTTTAAATTATTATTATCTATTCAGAACAAAGTGAAGACATAGCTACCAGTTCTTTATCTAGTGTTGGCCATTGAATTTTCCCCAAGAACCAAGGATGTCATAATAAATTGGCATAGTATATGTGCAGATCTAAGCCGTGTAGCCTTTTCCAATTGAGAGATTTAATTTTTGTCAATGTGCCATCCAAGATTTTTGTTATGGCATCCAGTATTCCTATCAACATTAGGATCGGGACATGTGTATGTGCCATAATCTTTCAACTTCAATGAATTATAATTATTTGATTAATGCTATAATTCAATTAATGATCACGATGATTTAATGGCAACAATCAAGGCAATTTTTATATACTGAAGAATTGGGATGGAAAATGATAAGAAATAAATTTATTCAATGCATAGGGACTCAACAAAGGAGGGAAGAGGGAACATTTTTCCTTGATGTCATAGCAATCATTTTTATGTCACCCGGCAAATACATGACATTCACAGCTATTCTTTATAACCTCCGATATTACACAACCCTCAGGTCAGCGATATTACATGTAGAACATGTAGGTTCAACCTGGATAAGTTTGGTCATGATTGCTTGCCTCATTACTGCTACTATAATTCCCAATATATTTTCCATCAAAGGACTAGTATTTTTTTCCCCTGATATCCATTTTTTACTTTCTTAAGAGTATGCCAAGATGTATGAAAATAGAGAGCTAATTCACATTTCCAAATCAAAAATGTTTTGAGAGCTCAGGATGATTGCTAAGCCATGGAGGAAACAAAACATTGGCTTTTGTCCACTTCTCAAATCTAGACATGGAAGAACACCATCCTGCTACCCATAGGAGCAAGAAAATTATCTCCATAATATCTCCATGACTTCACAGAGATAAGAGAAGATCTTCATGGAATTATCTTCTTTCAAGTTTGAGTCACTTTATCCTTTAAACTTGGTCTTAGAGCCCATGTCATAGTGACAAATCATCCACAGTTTGATCTGGAAGAATCTCAGCAGGTAATTCGAATGACATATTCTGACAAAAAAGAAATAACAAATGTGTGTCCTTTCAGCTTTGCAATTCTAACATATGCAGCAAACATTAGTAAATCTAATTAAAAGCTGTAAATGTGTCTTTTCCAATCATTTGTCTTGTGATTTGTAAGTATCAAGTGCTGGGAAAAAGATAAATAACATTTACTCTTTGACCTCCCTCTGGAGCCCAGAGGTGGTGTGTGTAGAATTTATCAGAGTGCAGATGCGACTAGACTCATTAGCTTGCCATCTGCTATAGTGGAGAAATGCTAAAATGCTGTTATTGTAAGGTTCATTGAGCAGTAAAATTATAATTTTCATTTTAAAGGAAGTTTTTTTTTTTTAAAAAAAAACCTCCTTGAAAAACAGCAGATGCCAGATTATGACAGAGGCTGTGATCCTATTTAAAAAAGACACCTCCCCCCCCCCAAATTAAATCTATATCAGCATAACAAGTCACTGTAGCATTTTGCCAATATAATAATCTCTCTACCAAATGGGTATTTTCAGGGTTGCAGTGAATTATATAAATAGGCATCCTGTAGAGTAATGTTGGAAAGTTGTAGGCCCACTCAATTTCTCCTTCCCCCAATTCCCCCAAAATTGATTTTTCACATGCACTTGCATCTACTTTTATTGTAATGAATGAATTCTGAATGCAATCCTGGCATATATATATGCCAGACACGCATATATATATTTATATTTGTAGGTTGGCTTCATGAATATGGTATATTCAAGGATGGAGGTATTTTCCTAATATATCTGAAACCTGATTGATCAGTTATCAGGTTCTTGTAGGAGGATTGGAATGTTTCGGATAGTGCCGTCAGAAGATGAGTTATTTTGACAACAAACCATTATTTTTTTCTACAAATATTACCTAGAGGTAGTTTCATCCATCTTATATTTCCATAGGAAGAAGCTTTTCTTTTTCCTAAATTTGAACAAACTGTTCAAACCGTTTAACAGTTTCAAACTATTCCTTATGGATTTTTAAGAATAATTTATAAATACATCTGCATCTTAATGCTAGATTTTGTTTCATGTTTCGCCCTTAAAAAAATTATTTGTTTCTAATAAAACAATGCCCCATCCCATGTAGGCTAAATACAGTGTAATTTGCCCAGCAAAGCATCCATTGAAAGTGGGGTTAGCTAAGCTAGTGATGTGAAGGATGATGAGAATTCTATGCAGAACAAATTGGTATGGTCCAATACATTTTCAGTGTTCAAATTTCAGAAACACCTTTATTATCTTAGGCTGTTTTCCTAATGGGTATTTATCTGGAAGGGAGACATAAAGAAACTTACTTCCATTCCATCTTGGTCAATCAATCAGCTTTGTGGTCAATGAACATAGTATAAGGGCTGTTCCACAAAACTCTGATTTTATCTGTCTATCATCTGCCTGTCTGTTTGCCTGTCATCTAGATAGATAGATAGATAGATAGATAGATAGATAGATAGATAGATAGATAGATAGATAGATAGATAGATAGATTGATTTACTATCTCTGGAAAAATGTGTAGGCATGTACACATGCATTTTAATTGACAATGGGTCATTTTCAATTTCCTTGGAGTTCTCCAATGCATTTCTAGCCATCATACAAAGATAAGACAAAACACACAGATCTCAGGGTTCCAGATGAATGAAGTTTCCACTTTCATCCAAGGAACCATGATGCTTTCTATCAATAGTAACATTTTCTGTAATCTCTTGACCATTATGCAAATGTTATTTAGAGAGCAGCATTATGGTCATGGAACCATGTGAGAAGGAAAACAATGTCATATTTGAATGTATTTGCAGCCTTGTAATGGCAGGAATCTTTTCTCTTCATGCTCCACCAGGTTTTAATTCCACCCTCTAAAATGTATTTAATTTAGCAAGCCGTTCTGTTTACTATGTATATGTCCTCTGTAACTTTTGTTTAATTCTTCCGGTTTCTTGTAATTGCTTTGTCCCTAGTTTCAATTTTGAAGGAAGAACTTTACTGCTTTGTAAGAACAATAACTAAGTCTATGCATTACAAAAAGCCATGGTTCATGATTTAGTATCTTGTGTAAAAACAGCCTGTATCACAGTAACAGGTCTATCCAATGCATTTTTTATTTGTTTTCTATTATCCCATCTTCATTAATTGATGAAGTCAAAGTGGTTGGATACCTCATAGCTCCTATTTTCTATACAGCAACAACTCAAGTGGGTTGGACTTTTGTGCAAAAGGGAGAACTTGCTATTAGAGCCCTGGGCAAAGTAGCAAAGATGTTAAATATGGACCAGGGATCAGGGAGACACTGATTCAAATCCATGTTCAACAAAAAAGAATCAGCGATGACTTTGGACCTGTTGCTAGCTGCTCATTTAAGATAACCCACAAAGTTCTTGCTGTGGACAAACAACAACCACAAAAAGAAGAACAAAAACAACAATATAGATTTTGGAATGCCATTACATTCTATTTGAAGTCCAGGAAAATCAGGTCAGGTAACCATGGAATGGTCTTCTAAGTACAGGAATTTCTGATCATAGAAGTTTAGAGAAGTCCTTTGGCAAGGATGCACAAAAAGAAATGCAGAAAATATCCATGCTTTCTGAAGATATGTAATTAACCAGGAGCCAACATTTCTTTCTCAATGGTCATGCTGAACATCAGCCCAGTGCTAGTGTAGAAATGCAGACCTTTGGAGGACTGATCAGTAGAAAGATTCAGAAGTCTCTACATCTCTCACAAGAAATTGCCCATTCATTCCATTTTTAAGATCTTTGAAATTTATACTTTTGCTAACTCATTGAAAATAAACGTTTCATGAATCTGATAATTGTTTAGTCTTGAAAATTATTGATGGGAGATATCAAAATGGTGAAATACTCAAAAGGCAGCGAGGTCCTTCCCCAAGTTTTATTTCAGTCTTGTATGTCTTCAGTTAAAGGGGTAATCATAAGAGGAAGAGAAGGAAAATATATACAAAAAATAAACTAAAGCAATTTCTTTCAAGAAACTTGTGGGCATTCTTTGTTTTTTTCTTAATATTTCCCCCTATGATATTTCAAGGAAATTGTACATATATTGGAAGAACTGTTTAGTCCAGGGAACAAGAATAGAGTTAGGAATTAATAAGATTTTAGAATTTCTTACTTGGGAAGAAACTATGAAATACCGCTTATCACTACTCAGAGGCTCTTCTACCAGTAAATTTATTTTTACCGGGGACCTGTGTAAAACACACATCACTTGGCTGAAACGAAAGTTTAATTAAGACCAACCATCTGCCTTATGCATGTGATATGTACGTCTGGGTATGTTTTGAAGAACTGTAATTTGTTTCTCTTTTTTCACTTGGCAATACTACTGAATCCCGAATTTAAGCCTCCTTAAGGCAATGACACCAAAAATAAACTCTAAAAAAAAAAAAAGCTATCTTGTAACCAAGTTTGTTTGGTTTTTTTTTTTTAAAAAAGAGTATCAGAATTACACCTAACAGACAAGTGTTTAATGAAAGTAATGTGATTTGCCCTAAGGGTGTCATACTTCAATGCGTGGAATGTACTCCTGTTTTAATTTTCACATCAAAGTACTGCTGAGAGGAGAAAAAAATATTTCTCAGAAATCCCATTATATATTGGATACTGATGATTAGATCCTGTTTATTGTCATCTGCTTCCCCATCTGTTATGGCTTCAGTGTTTACACACTGAACACTAACACACATACATACAGATGTTTTCATCGCAGAAGGTAAATTAACCCTGTTGAAACCAAAAATGCTCATTCCACAGGTGATCCTAAACAATCACTGAGCACGGGACACATCAGTGGGGGATGTAGATGAGACGAGAGAGACGTAGATATGGAAAAGTTTTGATTAGATTAAGGACAAAAAAACAACAACCTATTTATGGTGCAGTTCAGCATTTTAACTACAGAAACGTTTTCTCCAATTCTAAAGCAATTTCTGAAACTCACGGGAAACCTTATAACAATAACAATGTCCAGCAAATCTACAATCCATCCCACTTTTAACTTAGCTGAAGTGTATTTTCTGATTACGATTGACCCTGTTTTATAATCTGTCTTAAACTAAATAAGATTACACATTCAGGTACTGTATGCTTTTCATGTTTTGTTTTCAATTCAAATATCTCATAGAATTTTATTCTTGGAGCATGTTAACTTTCTTTTATTCTGCTTTACAACTAGCAACCTCAGAACCCTTTTTTTTTTAAAAAAATGAATGTTTCTGCTTTGACTTTAATGATGTTCGGTTAAACCATTTTTTACACAGGACAGTTAGGCCAAGTAAATTTTTCAGCTGACAAATTGTGGAGGAAAAATATTTGTATCGATGGCAGATCTACACAGTAATTACGCAATGGAAAGACTCCTTTAGAGTCATATTCTCCTTTGTTTCTTAGACACTAAATCTATATGCTCTTCTGATATTATTTCCAAGTTACAGCCTGTATAAGAGTGATTTAAAGATGTAACTGAATAAAAGTCAGTTCTAGCTAACTTTAAGATGAAACAATATATAAGTCTGAAAAATTAGTGATTTTAACTAATCCTGGCTTGGGTATTTCAGAAGGAAGGGAGGGAGGCAGGGAGGCAGGGGGGAAGAAGGGATGGAAGGGGGAGGGAGAGATGAAAGGAAGGAAGGAAGGAAGGAAGGAAGGAAGGAAGGAAGGAAGGAAGGAAGGAAGGAAGGAAGGAAACCTGAAATTTACATCTTTCAATCTAATAACTTCAAGTTATAGGTTTAACTTGGATAAAAACATTTCTTTGTTATCTAAGTAAAAATGTGGTTGGGGTTATATACGACAAGAAATATGTAGTTTGGTCAGGTTCTGATAATAGTGCATTGTTTTAATATCATTGATGTTATTTAAAGTGTATGAGCAGAAATGATTTAGAAGTTACAAAAAAAAGAAGAAGGAAAAAGATTATGAATGTTTCCTGCTTATAGAATGTACAACATCCCACAATTGCATTAATCTTAAACAGTCAATTAAACCAACCATTTAATTCAAATTAAAGTGTTATTGTATACCAAATTAAAATGAATTTTGATGGAGTTAATAAAGAAAGGTGATTCAACACACCTTTGGTAACACATACACACATACACAGAAACAGACACAAATTCAACTGTACATGTTATTTATCATTAGATCTATGTCCTAATAAAAACATTAAACTCTCAAAAAGTTGGAAGATTTAACTGGTGCTTAGCAAAATAACTATAGTGGGTTGATTTGTATGCCAATTAATGGTCTTAAAATTAGCATGTTAATAGGCATTTATTTTATTAGAGCAGAATTATCTAACCAGTTACTAATTAGAAGTACTTAAAACATCATTTTAGATTTTTGGGCAAACAAACGATACATTTATGACCTACTGAATTTTGGGATAATGATTTCGTAGATTGATTTATGTTTTCAGTGCACTAGATTTGAGCTTTTAGAGCAATTTTAATATCCTGACTAATTTTTATTTAAGGAAATCTCAAGGTAGGCCAGAACGCATCATGCACTCAAATAGAATTACAAAAGAGAAAAGAAGAGAAGAGAAAAATACCACTGTGTTTTCCTTGCTGCTTAATAATATATGGAATACATGTCGACATGTCCTATGCTTTGTCATATTACTATACAGGTAGTCTTTGACTTACAACAGTTCATTTAGTGACCGTTCAAAATTACAACATCACTGAAAAATGTGATTTATGATCATTTTTCACAGTTAGGACTTTTGCAGCATCCTCATAATCATTATCATCTTTTAATGACCCCATAATTCTTTGTGGGGTGGAGTCTGGGCAACTGAATGGAGCTTTCAGACTGCTGAATGGCCGGATGCCCTTCCTGTTGCCAATGCAGAGCTTTGTTCAGCAGATGTATTCTCAACTTTCCCAGAGAGAGAAATATCTGCCTCTACCTAGGATATAATTCCTGATTGTGAGGCAAGAACTCCAACTCTAGGTCATGTACCACTCTGTAGCCTCCTCTTAATCTTGTGATCAAGATTCAGAGGCTTGGCAACTGGTTCATGCTTCCAACAGTTGCTGGGCCCCAAGGTCACGTGATTCCCCTTTTTGCAACCTTCTGAGAAACAAAATGATTCACTTAACAACCAAGTTACTATGTCAAGGTCCTGACTGACGAACCCAACCAAGCAAGCAGACTTGAAACTTTCTGGTCTCTTTCTACTAAACTTTATTGGATACTTCATATTGGCATGAATCGAACCAAAACTAACTCTAATTAATCTCTATGGGTTTTTGCATAAAGAACTAATTCCCCTCCCCTCATTAGTTCGAATCTCATTGTCCAATTAGCGGTCCAAATATCATTTTAGTAACAGCCTTAGTAACCCAGATGGTTGAATGACCTTGGTTCCGTAGAACTGGATTCTTGTGGTTGTCTGCCTCCCTACAGTCTCTGTGGCAACTGACAAGCAGCAACAGTTGAAATCAGCACAATTTTGCTTTCATAGGAAGGGTCATCGAAAATTAATTCTGTATTGGCAAGAAAATTTATGTGGAAGACTGAAATGTTGAAACTAGGGTGTGAAGTTGACATACTAACTTATCAACAGCAGTAACTCAATTAACAACTGTAGCAAGAAAGGCCATAAAATAGGGCAAAACTCACTTAAAGAGTGTATCCCTTAACAACAGAAATGTTAGGCTCAGTTGTAGTAGGAAGTCAAGGACTACCAATAAATAGTACTAACACTTATATACCACTTTACAGTGCTTTACAGCCCTTTCTATGTGATTTACAGAGTCAGCATATTGCCTCCAACAATTTGGGCTCTCATTTTACCGACCTCAGAAGGACGGAAGGCTGAGTCAACCTTGATCCTGGTGAGATTTGAACTGTCAAATTTCAAGCAGCCAGCAGCCAGTACAAGTAGCCTGCAGTACTGCACTCTAACCACTGTGCCACCATGGCTCAGACTACCTGTACATTGTTTTTCTCCTTCATTGCCAAACCCATTCTAAATTTTGTATGAATGCTGAATTTCCACTTGGTAAGCTTACTTGTAGTGGAGATGTAGCTGTGGGGTTTTCGGTGCTTAGAGGTTACTGCTAGTTTGATCTAGGAAGCCCCCTGTGAAATGAGCTAAACAGCTCTCTGCAGCAGGAACCTGCTAGCAGTTATTCCTACAGATTTGTTATAATGGTCCCTGAGATAGTATTTATGTCACCTTTCAGAAACTTTTCAGGATGTCCTCTTGTCAACTGAAGCAGTTTTATTATAGAATGTCATAGCAGATGGCAGCACCTTGCTGATCTTGACTGATCTCAAAACAAATGTACAATACAACATTGGGTTTCGACAGCAGAAGTTGAACAAATTATGAAATCCCTGGGAAGATACATAAACACATTCATAGGAAGGGTTATTGGAAGCCATTTCTGTATTGGCAAGAAAATTTACATGGAAGACTGAAATTTTGAAACTAGGGTGTGAAAAGACTTGGATCTTGGATTGTATTAGGTAACGGTTTACCAGAAATTTATCCTCTTCCATTAATTTATTCCATTCATCTCCTTGCTGATTCAGGTTTCGAGTTTCCTTTTAAAATTAAAATAAATCAATAAACAATGAAATATCACTTGCAATCCTGCAAAAGAGTAGCATTTCCCAAGCCTGTGGATACATGTTAACTGTGCTCAGATTAATAAACGTTGGCTATGTTTTGAAAATGGGACATGGTGGCTCAGTGGCTAAGACGATGAGTTTGTCGATCAGAAAGGTCGGCAGTTCAGCGGTTTGAATCCCTAGCACCAGGTAATGGGGTGAACTTCCATTACTTGTCCAAGCTTCTGCCAACCTAGCAGTTCGAAAGCTTGTACAAAATGCAAATAGAAAAATAGGGACCACTTTGATGGGAAAGGTAACAGCATTCCGTGTGCCTTTGGTGTTTAGTCATGCTGGCCACATGACCATGGAGACATCTTTGGACAGTGCTGGGTCCTCGGCTTTGTAATGGAGATGAGCACTGCCCCCTAGAGCCAGAGATGGCTAGCACGTATGTGCAAGGGGAACCGTTATACTTTTAAATGAATTTCTGATTTCAAGTGTAAGATGTAGCTTGGCAATGTGTCTATGGAGATTCTCAGTTATCCAAGTCATATTTGTCCACCTTTTTTTTGCGGGGACTTCATTGTTTTCTTTGAAGACGCTTCGCTTCTCATCTGAGAAGCTTCTTCAGTTCAGCAAGGAAATTAGCTTTCTTGTATCAGGAATTTTTTTTTTTTTTCTGGATGTGGAATCAGAGTATATAAATACATTTAAAAAGCAGTATACCTGTTCCTCCTGTTGATGACATCAGGGGCAATGTCTCAGATTATTTTTCTCCACTTTTTCACAAGGCTTCTAATCTGGACCAAGAATTAAATGACCTTTCATTGATTAGCCTTTAATTGCTTTTTGTCTTTCTGTCAGATCCCACACACTGTTGACCTTTTACAGAATTAGAAGCAACTGTCAAGCTTATGCCAGAAATATCTTCATGAACATATTTCCAAACAGAATCTTGGTTATTTCTATCTGTGGACATTTTCAATCATCCAGGTCATAGTTGCCCCAAAGGTCCGTTATTTTTATAAATGGCAACCGGACTTCCTTTCTTTTTTCCTTGAAAATATTTCACTTTTCAGCCAAGAAACTCTTGCAGTTCTTCAGAACTAAAGAAGCTTCTTGGATGAGTAGTGAAATGCCTTCAAAGAAAAAACAAAGGAAGTCCACACATGGACAAACACACACACAAACACACACACACACACACAGAGGCATTCTATTGAAAATCTATGGAGATTCTCAGTCATCACCTGTCCCAAAGGTGCTTTTTCAAGAGACCACTGGACTTTCTGGTTTTTCTTTGAAGCCAAGGAGTATAAATCCTTCCATTCCCCATCATCCAGTCAGAGCTGAAGAAGCTTCTTGGATGAGAAGCAAAACTTCTTCAAAGAAAAAACAGAAAGTCCAGTGGCCTCTTGAAAAAGCTCCTTTGAGACATGCTTATTTCTATTCACATAAATCAGCTATACTAATTTCTTGTATCAACATGAGCAACATCCTAGTCTAGACGTATGGATTTAGAAAGATCAGCAGTCGGAGCTGAATTTTTAATTAATGAACAGCTGAGTGATTTGCCAGACTCCAGTGAAGATGGCAGGACTCAAAAAATTGCTGGCATTTTCAAGCCCACCAGGTAGCATCAAGCTCAACTATATCAATTATTTCTGCATAGAGGAAAATAGATCATACTCATATTTTTTAAAAATACTTTAAATGGAGTACATCGCCCTGAGCAAACAAAAAAGTACCTTCTATTTTATAATGTGTTCAGTTATATAGAAATTGAATAAAGGAAGGGGAAAAGATTTATAATAGTTAGTTAACTGCCAGTTAAAATGTAATTATGAGCTTCTTTTCATTAATCTTTTGATTTATGATACCGAACAAGGGCTGTAAACTTAGCAAAACTCTAAATTTAGAGTGAGTGCAATATCATTTTTAATCTATCTATATCTATATTGAGAGAGAGAGAGAGAGAGAGAGATAGAAGGAGACAGAGACAGAGAGACAGAGAGAGACAAAGAGACAGCGAGAAAGAGAATTAGTTTACTTCCCAGCATTACCGTGTTTCTCATATAATAAGGCCGGGTCTTTTTTTTTTTTTGAGCCCCGAAAAAATGGCTAGGCCTTCTTTTTGGGGGTGACTTAATTCCCCCCCCCTTTGCATTTTCGGGCGGGCGGCGACGGCTTGGATGTTGTCCTTGGCATTGGTGGGGTACTTCATATCAGGGTCAACACAGACAGCACCATATCCGGGTGTGCAACAAAAGTACTTCCTAATGGCAAACCCCCCCACCATTCCCCCCATTTCACAGGTTTTAATATAGGGCTTAATTTGGGGGGAGGGGCTTAATTTCATTTCATGCCTATAAAACATGCTGGAACTTCCTATTGGGGGAGGCCGTATTGTTGGAGAAACAGGGTAGTAAATTGACGTTTCACAGAATCAGTGTAAAGTTCAGTATTAAATGTCAGATGGAAGGTAGGAGAGAGAGAGAGAGAGAGAGAGAGAGACAGACAGACAGACAGACAGACAGACTGAGAGACAGACAGACAGACAGATGGACAATCAGGATTTAATAACAACTGATAAAACCAGGAGTGTACACCTGATACTGTAAAACATCCTGATCAGCAGTAAGGATAGCTGAGTGAACTTTTAATATATGGCAACACGAAGTACAAAAACATTTCCCTTATTGGTATGTGGCCTTCAACAAATCTTTGTCTGCATTGCACGTTCAACTCTATTTATTTATTTTTTTGAAACTTCTATAGGAAGATTTACCATTGACCTTGGATTAACTTGCAAGGGTGTCACATTATACTGCTGTATATATCAACTCACTTGGGCTATTGGATATATCAACTCACTTGGGCTATTGGTGTTATATTTAAAGAAAATGATAATGGGAAGAAAACAGCATAGACTTAGCAATTGGAAGGCTGCCATGGAAAAAGGGCCCTCTTCTTGTTATAAAATGAGCTACAGAGAGAAAGGCATCTCCATCCTTGGCACAGGATTGGTTGAGAAGATCAAAATTCTATAAGCAACAGTTATGGAAATTTGCACTGTGGAATAGTGAGGGGGAAAAAAATGAAGGGTTAGGGAGTTCAACACCAATAATTTATCACCCTAAGTGGAACAGTTCTAGTCCAACCTAAGCAGGAGAATTAGTAGAGCCACACACATTTTAATCGGTAGATTAAGCAACTGATCTCTTAGCTGAATAATTGGTGCGGGCCAGTTTTAATCAGTAATTACACCATTTATTTGAAAGGGTTCTGAATCAAGGATACACACAGATTCATTTCTTTGAATTGTATTTTGAAAGAAAACAAAGAGAACATTGGTTTTAATGCTGAAGTGGAAAGGTGTTAGGGCAGTTGTCATAGAAGTGAAGAATAAGTTAACAAGAAAAAAGAACTTCCTGTATTGGATAGATAATAGCTGTTCCTCATATTTTTATTTAATTGAAAAAAATCTGTTTCCAGTACTGATAATCTATTCTTTGTTATTCCCTTTCTTGAAAGATGGATTCAGAATTCAAGTCATTGTGTCATTATTAGAATAGAACAGAACAGAACAGAATAGAATAGAATAGAAAAGAATATACCTTAGAGGTTTTCTAGTCCAGCTCCCTGCTTTAGCAGGAGAATTTATACCATTTCAGATAAGTGACTGTCTAGTCTCTTCTTTAAAATCTCCAGGGATGGAACCCACGATTTCTGAAGGAAGCTGTTCCACTGGTTAATTGTCCTCACTGTTAGGAAGTTTCTCCTTAATTCCAGGTTGCTTCATTCTTTGATTGCTTTCCAACCATTGTTTCTTATTCTGCCCTCTGATGCTTTGGAAAACAATTTGACCTCCCTCTTCTTTGTGGCAGCCCCTCAAATACTGGAAGACTGCTATCATATCAACCCTAATTCTTCTTTTCTTTAGATTAGCCAACCCCAAAGCATGCAGCCGTTCTTCATATGTTTTAGTCTCCAGGCCTTTGATCATCCTAGTTGCTCTTCTCTGAACTTTTTCCAAGGTATCAACATCTTTTTGTAGTATGATGACCAAAATTGATATCTTCCTTATTTTAGCCTTCTGGTCTCCCCCACATACCTCTGTTGAATGGGATCAATTGTTTCAACAGGAGCTGGCAACATTAAGCTGACAATGTGGAGTAGATGGTGATTGAATAAAATTGTTGTACTGATTGATTGATTTTATTCTGCCTGCTTTTCTTTTGGGAGGGAATCATCTTAATTTAAGGGCCATTGACTTGTGGGGTGACTACTTCAGATACATTTAAGCCAAATTATATCATTTACACTTCTGCAGAAATTATGAAGAATTGGTGTATAGCTTATATAAATTATCAGGTTCGAGAATATAACATAAAGTAATTGTTTTCCATGTTGTAAGAGGAAGGCTGAACAATAATATCTTATTTTCTTACTGAACACCAGAACCATTCGTTTATTCCTCTTTCCATACCTCTCTCACAATCCAGTTTTCATGGTTATCAGTGTATGTTCATGGTTTGCAACACATAATTCCCCTTTTCTTCAAGAAGCTGTGAGTGGTCCAAAAATATTAATAGGATGTGACTGGGATTTTTTAGCTAGAAGAAATTTTGCAATTGTCACAGCTTCAAACTCAGTAAACAAAAGCCACCCCTGAAAATTAATAAAGGCTTTCACAGAAATATATTATAGTCACACTGTTGTAATCACTGCATTATCATAGAGGCTCTATGTTGCCTTGTAGGAATGCATTAAAAAAGAGAAGGAGGATACAATTAGTACATAAGCCGATTAATGCTTTAACAGGGCAATATTTAATTAAATGCCTAGGACTATTCAAAAGTATTAGAGGTACATCCCAATTAAATATAATTAAGAAGGCAAGTTAAAGTAGTCAGATCAGTTACAAGTAAATTAGAAACAAATAGTCCATGTGATGAGACTATGTTGAGGTGATGCCCTTAAGTGCATGTCATTGCTAACTTGTTTTGACAAAAGAAAGACAAACATGACTTTGTAATTTCTTCAATATGGTCATCTCAGGAGAAGAGAAAAATACATACAACAATGCAACACTTTTTTCAGTGTCAGATAGTATAAAGCTATTATATAGGATAAATTATATGTGTGAATAGATTCAGTAAGCCTTCCTTCCTTCCTTCCTTCCTTCCTTCCTTCCTTCCTTCCTTCCTGCCATACCCCTGGTGGAGGCTGACACTGAGGGAACAGCGATAGGGAGTGGAAGTGTGGCTCTGGAGATTGTGGATGAGGCTGGGGAAGGGCAGAGGCCGGCTGAGCAATCAGAGGAGGACCCAGGCCCATCCTAATCCATCCTAGGGCACACAGGGAGGAGAGGATAAGGATAAGGGAGAGACGTGGTCTACTCAGGAGGAGAGGGACTTGATTCTTTTGATGGGCTGCAGCTGTGACAACTGAATAAGAGTTTGGACCTGTGTACTGGCGAATGCTGGAAACCAAGTGTGTAAATATCTCTAGTTTGTAATTCCTCTCTGAGTTTGCCGTCCTTCCCAGTGTGTGTTATCTGGTGACATCCTCCAGTCCTTATCTTGCCTGGTTTGTGTTGCTTTTTTCCATCTTCATGTAACTGTTTTTGTGGGAATATTTTTGTCTTCCGTCAAAGATATTTGGAGCTTGGAAGCAAAGTGAAGGAATAAAAGGGGATTCACCTGTTTTCTGTGACTGTGTTTGTTTTGTATCCCACCCTAAGTCATCACACTTCCTTTTTTCCTTACTCCTTCCTTCCTTTCTTCCTTCCTTCCTTCCATCATCCATCCTTCCTTCCTTCCTTCCTTCCTTCCTTCCTTCCTTCCTTCCTTCCTTCCTTCCTTCCTTCCTTCCTTCCTTCCTTCCTTCTTTCCTTGCTTCCTTGCTTCCTTCCATCCTTTCTTCATCCCTTCACCTTACCTAAAATTAAAATCTAAGGAAAACCATAACATGGAAAAAAACAATTCATTGTTCAACGAACCACTGTTTCAATGTAGAGAAAGATAATCACAATAATACAGAGGTAAAGATAAAGCTTTCCCATGTCCAGCCATGTACATCTTTAAGGTATGGTAATCATCTCCGTGCCTTGGTCGAGGGTGTCAAAGTTGTCTGAAGACTTTTCTGTGGTCATGTGGTACACCAAGGTGCACAAATCCTTCCCACCAAAATGGGGCCTATTTATCTACTTGCATTTGCATGCTTTTAAACTGCTAGGTTTAAAAGCATGCTAGGAGCTGTGATAGGAGTGGGAGCTCACTCCTTTGTGCAGTACCCAGATCTTGAACCAGGCTATCACCTTTCCAGCTGAAAAGCTCAGAGTCTTTAACTGCTGAGCAACCATGACCCCATCCCCAACTATAGATTATAATGAGGTTATCGAAAGTGTGGTTAGATTCACCATATGTGCCCTGACAAAAGAATATCATTTTCTCCATAAATATCTTATGCAACCATCTGCCTGAAGTCAATTCTTGAGTATTCATTTATATCCTAGATGAGAGGTAGTACTTAATAAGGCTCTTTTTTAAAAAATAAATAAAATAAATGTATTTGATTAAATTCAGCACGAAAGGTCTTGTTTCAAAGATTGTTTATGCAACACAGTCACCTGAAGCTACACTAACACTTTGTAAAATAAATGTAAACTTACATTAACATATGGTTCAGCATTTGAGATACATTTGTTTAAACAACAAACAAGTTATTATTTTGTTTCTAAAGGGTAACAGATAAATATAAAAGGCCTACAATGAGCAAGGCTTGTTTTCTAATGCAATGCTGCATTTTCTTGATGGCATTATCTTTTGTTGTGATTAATAACAGAAGCTGCTGAACAGCTAATATGCCTCTCCACAAGAGCTTCTTTTTTAATGAACAAGCCTAATTTTTGTCTCTTCCTCTCATGAAGGACGAAAAAAATATTCCTTTTATTCTCCCTGCCAGTCACAAGATTTTACAATATAGCACATGAAAGGGAACTTACTCATGTCCACATAGCCTTGATCATTGTTTTCAGTGAGCTACAATGTGGGTCATTAATCAGTTGTGTATTTCCTCAGAAAAACAGCACAATTTACACCAGCTGAAAATTAATGAATATCAACCACTGATAAGATGTGGTACTAAACTATCATTCATATTTGGCATAATGGACAGACGTGGATGGCATAATGATTTGTCATGTCATCTCTTAGTCTAAGATGACTTTCATTAGCAGATTCAAAACCGTATCTTATTAATCAACCCAAGGTTTCTTATCATACTATATCTACCTCCCAATTAAGCAACTGTATGTGAGAATTTTGGTTTTGCTCCAACATCCTTCTTTATTTTATTTTAATTTTTTTTTAATTTTCTGTCATGTTTTATCCCTTTATCCTCTTTCCTTCTCATTAGTTGATTTATTTCATGGAATTTATCCTTGCTGAAATCCAAACAAGCACTCAGTGGTTAAGAACAAACACAAACAAAAGCAAACACAAATACAAAGTATACAAATGGAAACATCTTCTGTAGGTACTCAAAACAAAAATTGCTTTTATAGTACAGATTCTGTTCACAAAACTCCATGAATCTGATTAAATGAGATGCTATCCAAGAAGTTCAGTTCTAAATGAGGTCCCAAAGATTTCCATGAGGTTTTCCAATGAAGAGTGCAAAATTAAATTGCCTCTCTCTTCTGGATTAATATTTAAGTCCTGGTTTACAAATCTAATACTTTTTGATATTCCTCCATTTAAGCACTAACTAGTCCAGCTCTGCTGAGTTTTTCAACTTCAGTCAAGTTTAAATAGCTGTGATGACCCAGCTATAACACAAACATAACAAAATCCAAAACATAAACAAATGTCCTTTAATGCCTCCAATTTAGCCCCACTGTTCAATAATACTCAAAAATAGTCTTCAAAAGAAAGCGATGCAGTACAAATTTAATGAGCAGAGAGAGGTGAAATAAAACAAACAAACAAACTACAATGATGAAATTTCCATAACGGAACAAGAGAAATATTCACCAAATTCAAGGAGATAACAAAGCACAGTCTGTTGGAAGGACGCCAACCAAGATAACGTCAGACCAAAATAAAACACGCTTTGTTTCCAGCGTTTGCCAGTACATAGGTCCAAACTCTTATTCAGTTCTCACACCTGCATCCCATGAAGAGGATCAAGGCCCTCTCCTCTCAAGGATACCACGTCTGTCCCTTATTCTCTCCTCCTTGCGTGCCCTAGGATGGAAAAGGGATGGGCCTGGGTCCTCTCTGACTGCTCAGCTGTCCTCTGCCCTTCCCCAGCCTCCACAGCCTCCGGAGCTACATTTCCACTTCCTGTCGGCTATTCCTCCTCTCCCTCAGAGTCAGTTTCCACCAGGGACATGACACTAGCTATTAAAGATGTTCAGCTTGTCAACTGACAGCTTGAGTTCGAGCCCCAAGTCTAGCACACGGATTGAGCTCCCGTTCCTGTCTCAGCTCCTGCTCACCTAGCAGTTTGAAAGCATGCAAATTTGAGAAGATTCATTGGTATCTTTTCAGTGGGAAGGAAACAGTGTTCTGTGTGCCTTTGGTGTATAACCATGCTGGCTACATGACCACAGAAAACGTCTTCAGACAACACTGATTCCTTCGGTCATGAGACAGAGATGAACCTAGAGTTGGACATGACTGGACAGAGAAACCTTTACCTTTTAGTCCAGTTCAGTTGAGTTTTTCAACTTCAGTCTAGTTTAATTAGCCATTACAGTCTAGCTTACAAAATAATAAAATTCTTTAAAGTGCCCCACAACTCTTCATTTTTTAATAAATAACTCTGTACAATTAAAGATAAAATTAAGAACCACCTTGTAAAATTCACATACTCAGTTTTTTTTTGCAGCTGTTCTGAACTGATTTCAGATTAAATCAGAAATACCAGTGCAAAACATCAGAAACAAAACGTTGAGGTATCATATAGTGTATAATCTTGTAATTGTAGGGAGAAAAACTGAAATGAACTATCAGAGAGCTTTCTTTATTCTTTGAAAGCTGTATCTAAAAATATTGAGGCACACATACAAGATACTTGTGTCACCATGAAATAGCCAGAGTCCATTTTCCATTCTATCAAAAAGTTATACTGTTCTCATTTCCAAGTTTTTTTGGTTTTGTTTTGTTTTGTTTGATTTCGCCTTTTTACTGCCCATGCCTGTTGAAAGCATTTTACAGCTATGCTTGGACAGAAACAAATAAATGTGTTTCCCTTCACTATGTGAGAAGTAAAATAATAACTTTTGAGTAGGGCAAAAGAACAATTTCTTTGTGTAGCTTTGGCTACATGATCACAAATGATCATGGACATGGATAAAATTTATTTGAAGAGTTAAAAGGGTTACAGAGACCAGACTAAACATATATTTTTTTTTAAAAAAATGAGGAACTATAAATATTAAGAATGAAATCTTGATCCCATCCATATGCATAATAAATTGTTATCAAAGTTTTCTTTGCATGGAAGGAATTCAGAGTAGACAGAATGGGAAGATAACAATAGAATAGAGTAGAATAGCAATAGAATAAAACAGAAAGAATAGAACAGAACAGAAAAGAACAGAATAACAGAGTTGGAAGGGACATTGGAGGTCTTCTAGACCAACCCCTTTGCTCAGGCAGGAAACCCTATTCCATTTCAGACGAATGATTGTCCAATCTTGTCTTAAAAACATCCAGTGTTGAAACATTCACAACTTCTGGAAGCAAGTTGTTCCATTGATTAATTGTTCTAACTGTCAGGAATATTGAAATATTGAATACTGAAATATTACCCACCTCCAAACAGACTCCTCTGTTTAGGACATAAATAGATCACTTTCTTCTCTAAAGATTTTGACAGCACTGAATACTTGTTTTCCTCTTAAGTTCTTGAACTTAATGCCCTAGCACTTCTAAGAATACCTAGAAGTACATCCTCACTGGAGTCAATGGGAACTTGGCAAGTCCAAAATAATCAGACTGCAGGCTCAGAGCATTAAGTCTTATGGCAAACAGATCTGAAGTGTAAAGTTCAGCCTGACCCCTTGAGCTGTGGTAGCGCAGTGGTTAGAATGCAGTACTGCAGGCTAATTCTGCTGACTGCTGGCTGCCAGCAGTTCGGCAGTTCAATTCGCACTGGGTCAAGGTTGACTCAGTGTCAGCCTTCAAGATTTTCTCCCTTTGATTTGCATCTTTCGGCTGTCATAAGTAACGGAGGGAGGAGGGGGGAATGGTTGTGGGAAGTGAGCTGGAGGTGTTACAAACCAGAGCTGTATAAACTGCGGGGGTACATTCCTGCTTACGTTTCTATCCTATGCTATGCGCAGCTGCAACCCTTTATCAAACTATGTCAAGGTCAACGGACAGAAGCCTCATCACCACCTGGAGATGCCCCCATGATGATCTACACAACTTTTAATTGGATGAGCCAATTGAACTATTGGGGGTGGGATCGTTGCCATAACTTTGTATATGTGATTTACGTGCCCATTTTCTCAGATTCAGAATTCTTTTGTTGCTACCACTTGATTTCCAGTAAAATATACCTTTTCTCTGATTAAAGGAGTCTAAGTATTTCTTTCCTGGATTTCAAATGGAGCACCACTCAGCCTTCCATCCTTTCAAGGTTGGTAAAATGAGGACTCAAATTGTTGGGGACAATATGCTGACTCTTTAAAACTACTTGGAGAGGCCTGTAAAGCACTGTACAGCAGTATATAAATCTACATGCCATTGCTATTGATGGTTTCTAAAGACCAGATCCAGTGTCACAATTTAAAAGAAGATAGGTATATGGTAGATCACTTCAGAGTCCAGTTCCCTCATTGGGCAATATGCATATCCGTTTTGCAAGAAATACACGATCAGTTTTTGCTGAATAAATATATGAAGTGGTGAACATTCAATTAATCTTGCAAACGTTGATTGCTTGCACATTGTAGCTTGGTACAGACTACCACAGTCTGCAAAGTCTCTTGGTCATTGATAGCAGCCATTCCTGAAGATTTCCTCTTTGCATTTTTATTGCTTAGCAACCTCAACGTCCTCCTTCCATTTCTCCCCCCCCAAAAAAAAAATCAAATATGAAAACACTATAAATTTGGTTTGAATACATATTTATGCCAGTTAAATATCTCTCCCACTCAGTTGCTTGTTTGATATTAAATTATTGCCCTTGGTCAGAAAAGTGTCTGTTCTGTCTTACCAAGACATGTTTTTTCCTTGTCAGAACTTTCCAAGAAGCAAAGGTGTTTGACATTTTTTAGATGCTCCAGATTTTTCAAGCAATGTCAGCTACAATCTACAGAGGGTTCTTTTCCTATCATAATAAACTATTTCAGTGTTTATTCCCCCAAAAGACTGTCTTTCTGTTGTTTGATCTGTTTGCCCTCATGGCTGGTCAGAGACTGAAGCAGTATTTTATTTTTTATTTTTTTGGGGGTAGTGTGGTTGAACAGATGCTCCATCTGTTAGAGTACTCCTCGAAGTAGGGTGGCCAAGTGGGGCAACCTGTTGAATGTAAAAGACTGTAGTTGAATGGTGTGGAGAAGGAAGGAAGAAAGGAAGGAAGGAAGGAAGGAAGGAAGGGGAAGAAGGAGAGGGAGAGGGAGAGAAGGAAGGAAGGAGGGGAAAAGGGAGGAAGGAGGGAAGAATGGGGAGAGGGAGAAGAAGAGGGAGAGGAAGTGGGAGAGAAGGAAGGAAGGAAATTAAATGAAATGAAATAATGAAATGAAATGAAATTCTTAAGAATCTCTGCAGGTATGAAGTTGAATAACTGATCATTCATTGGAAAGTGGCTTCAACTGTGATGTATAGCCCACTTATTGGAGAAAAATAAGTGAGCCTGCACCATGGTCAGTCTATCATTCCTTGCATGGTTGTCATGGCAAAAATCAGTCCATAATGACTGATTCCTATAATATCTAACTAAGATATAAACACTTTTATACCATCAAAATATCCTGAATCCATATGTTCTGTGCCAGGAACTAGACCCTGCTGTTCTTTATCTCTTGCATCTCTTGCCCATTCTTATTTTTAGGTGTCTACAAAGGGTTGTGATTGATGCAAGTATTTACAAATGGTCCTCTTTCTCAAAGGACTCAAGTAGCTGTTTACAATGCAAAAAAAATAAATAGCACCAACAATTTAAGCTAAGACGAAATTCCACCAGTACTGAAACCTTACAGAATAAGACAATGTTTAAGCTCTTCCCAAGAATCAAGAGATTGAGGCTGTTCCTTGTATAAAGAGATAGCACATGTGTTGTGGCCCACCAGCTGTCAGTAGAGCTGGCAGCAGACTCAGACAGTGAGGAAGTTGGGGAGGAACATGGGCCAGACCTGGAGTCTAGGGAAGGCTCTGATGAGTGTTCTGTATTAGAGGCAGAGATGGAGCTAGGGCCACCCAACATTTATCAGATGCCTTTGGAGTCAGAGATAAGTGGGGAAGAAGAACAGCTGGAGCCTGTTCCAGATGTGCGTACACACAGAGCTGTCAGGAGAAGGGAACAACTAAGGAACAGGGGTCAATTCGGAAGAAAAGGCTCAAGTGGATGCTGAATAGCGCCTCCCATAGGGAACAAATAGGAGCAAAAGGGGAGGGGTGTTTTCAGGAGTCAATTAGTTCACATTATTGTGAAGATTTGATTATCTGAGTTTGTGCCTCACAGAGACTCCTTCCCAAGTATTTCCCTTTCCAGCATTGCAACTGGAAGCTCTCGGCCTGGCAACTATCCAAGGACTGATAAGGTCTGTTCTTGCACATACACCTGGTTGTCGGGACTTTTGGGGGTATGAAAGCCAGGAATTTACATTAAGCAAATAAAAAGGGTTTTTTTTGGGGGGGCGGGGGGGCAAGGAGTCTGTTTCATGATTCTGTTTAGCCTGGGTCAGAACAACATGCTTAACAACACAGAGAAGCATTGAGTAGGTAACTCTGAATAGTTGATCCTCCAAACAAAGATGATGGAATAAACATTTATCAGGAGAAGCTGGCAAACAAAATACTTTATGTGTTTGTGTCTATGTTCCTTTGTTAACATTGGTTTGATTTCAAATAATGATTGCACAATTATAATTGAAATCTTCCTAGCGTATTCCCATTAGTGCAGGGTCCACTTTTCAGATCATTGAACGCCACTTTGTGTGGTTAGCTGGGTTTCCATATCTTGTATACCTTCGTTGATGGTGTCTTGCCATCTCTGTTTTGGACGCATGTGAGGTCACCTACCATTGACTTCTACTTGGTAGGCAGTCTTGGCCAAGGTGGAAGGTGCTGCCCTCAAGATCTGTCCATACCAGTGGAGTCGGCCTTATCTCATCTTCTCTGTAATTGGTGCCACACCAAAATGTTGTCAAATGTTATCATTGTGAAGTGATCAAGAAGGGAGATGCCTGATATTCAATGGAGCATTCACATTTCCATGGCATGGAGAGAGCTTCCTGTTCCTACCCAGCATTCAGTGCCACATAATGCGACAGGGCAGATGGTTGTCTTGTTTACAGTGATTAAGTATTTCCATTTTTAACACACACCCCCGTATTTATTGTACATTGTCAGGGGTATTTATTCTAAAGGATCAAATCATTTACTCCACTCCCACCCACCCCCACTTTTTTAAAAATGGAAAATGGGAGATAGATTTTAGAATCTTATATTTTCTGGATATTTCTTTTTTACATAGTTTATTGAAATAACAGTTGAAGTTACAAGAGATTAATGCTGCAGAGGGTCAGCTGCTAATCCAAAGATAAGCTCCCAGAGTCTAAAAAATAATAAAAATGGATATTCAGAAACATTCAGCTAATCCAATCTTACAATGACCTAGACAGACCAGTATTTCCCTCTGAGAATAATTCAATTTCTAGAAGACAGTTAGGCTAACATATACAAGATTTATGTGGTCCACCACAGTGCTAAAGGAGTGTTTCTAAAAACAAATCTAGTGTGACAGGAAGCTGCTATTATTTATAGGCCAAAGCATAATTCTCAGTAGGCCTTCTCGCATTCAATTCTGAGTTTATCAGAATCTCTTGGTTGCAATATTTATTCTTTTAATCATTGTATCTAATCATCGCTACTACTTTCCTGCACTTGAGCTACCCAACAGAGAAAAAAGATCAGGTTTGAAACACAAGCATCCAGATATGGTGGAAGTATATATTTCCAACAGCAAGGGACTACTGTGAAAAATGACATCTCTGCATGAAAATATTTCTTTCTAAATTGAGATTTTCAGTCATCCAGGTCATGTTTGTCCCAAAGGTGCTTTTTCAAGAGGCAACTAGACTTTCTGGTTTTTCTTTGAAAATGTTTTCCTTCTCATCCAAGAAGCTTCTTCAGCTCTTTTTATAGTTTTTTTTCTAAATTATTATTATTCAAATCATTTGTTTCCACTGACAAGTTTACAGAAACTTAGGATGCTGTTAGATCATGTTTTAGCTGGACTGGACTTTAGCTGAGACTCATTTGTTACATGATGAACAATTTTAATAACATGTTCTTCATAAATTTTCAAAATATTTCCTACTTTCATGGCATCATCCATTAAAATGTCATCAGAAGTTAGATAGATTGATAGATTGATAGATAGATAGATAGATAGATAGATAGATAGATAGATAGATAGATAGATAGATAGATAGCAACAAAATGACAGAGACAGACAGAAAAACAGACAGACAGATAGATGATAGAAACAGTATTGTACAGATGGGTAGGAGTAGGAAAAAGAAGAAGAGGAGGAGGAGGAGGAGGAGGAGGAGGAGGAGGAGGAGGAGGAGGAGGAGGAGGAGGAGGAGGATTGGGCAAAGTCTTGATTATTAAATTTAATTTTCCTTCTGATTCCTGAAAATAGACGTCTGTAACTTGAGGGATTTATTTTCCTGAAAGTCAAAGAAGCTGAAAGTATTTGGTTATTGTAACAGTTACTGTGCCTTATAAGAAAAGTAGGAGCCAGGATGAGAATTAAGCATACAAGCTTTTAATTGACCAGTAAATTAATCAAATATTTAGTTGATTAATTCCAGAAAAGCCATTTTTAATTGATGATCTTTCAGTATGATAAATGAACAGGTGCAACACATACTATAGGATGTTAATTTGTAGGACTGTGGCAGATTTTCTCTCTGGGGTATTATCATAGCACAGTTATTGAGTCAATAGAAACACTGCTACACTCACAGACACATGAAATTTGCCTCTTCCCATTTTGAAACAATAGACAACATTTGTATATTAATTGGTAAACTGTTCACTTCATTATTCGGAAATAAGACATTTTTACACAGCATAATAAGGTTGATATATTCCACGATTAGTACATTACGGTTCGGTTTGTATTCCACGATTTATTGCACAAATGATTCAAATTAGGTTAATTTGAACAATTCATGTCATTTTGTACAATGACATCTGGATGGCAATGATATTCTGCATGATTTTGTGCAGATGCTTATGGTTCCCTGTGTTATATATCCAAGATGTAATTCATGGACAATCTCTGACCCTGCAAAGCATTCATCATCCATTCCCCTTGAAAAGAATCTACTCCTTCGTGTCTGTGGAGATTCTCAGTCATCCAGGTCAGATATCACCGACCTTTTGGACCTCAGGGACCACCAAACTCATAATTTTAAATCCCGCAGACCAGAGACCGTGAGATAATCCCCCCCCAAAGTCTGCAGGAAAATTCCCCACCCCATTTTCCTACCAATCGATCACTCTTTATTTGGGATCACAGGATACCGTCTCCAGCTCTGTTCTCAGGGGGTGGGTGGGGGGACAGAGAGAGAGAGACTATTGGCTTCATGCAAGGAAAGCAGCAGAAGCAGCAGAAGTCTTTCTTTCACTCCCCCAAACTCCACCAGAAATGAGTCTTGGAGCAGGATGCTTTGCAGGGTTCCGAAGACTCATTTCTGGAGGAGTTTGGGGGAGAGAAAGAAAGACTTTTGCTGCTTTCATTGCATGCAGCCAAAAGCAGAAGCAGAAAGAAGGAGAAAGAAGCAGCCTGCTGGCCAGGCCAGGCATGTGAGGCAAGTGGGGAAAGTTCTCTCCTCTCTACTTCCCCCCTGGCCTCACTACCTCATGTTATTTGCAATGCAAGCAACACAAGCCTTGTGTTCCCACGGGCCATGTGGGTAGCGCAGCCTTTTGTTCCTCTGCAGCTTGGATTAATTGCTTTGGGGGGTGCTTTGGGGGTGACATTTCTCTGTAGACCACCAAAATTTTCTCATGGACCACCAGTGGTCCCTGGCCCACTGGTTGGCAATCACTGATCTAGGTCATGGTTGTCCCAAAGGTGCTTTTTCAAAAGGCAACTGGACTTCCTTTGTTTTTCCTTAAAGGCATCTTGTTTTTCATCCAAGAAGCTTCTTCAGTACTCCTTTATCTCTTCTTATCTGTTCCTGTAGTCTTAGGGGCATGGAGATCCTGGTTCTGATTCTACATCCATATCCCCAGCTTCCAACTCAGAAGCAATGAAATCTTTAATTATTCTTTCACTGCTACAATCAGGCTATGATCTTCTCCATCTGTCCTATCTTTTTCTGGGAATGATTATGAGTTTGACCCAGGCATGTTCCTATAAGACCAAGGTGTGCTGAACCTGGAGATTATTTTCTGAGGTCAGCAATCTCTGCAAAGTACATAAATTAGATCAGTTTAGCTTTGGTTTCCAGAAATGGTTAAGCTGAGGTTTCTATCGCTTTGCAAGGTTATCCTGAACACCTTCAGTTTTGAAGAGTAGCTTGCCATTTTAAAATAAATATTGCTTTCTACTCTTGCAGGTTTAATATCTTCTAGGTAAATTTAAAAGGTCTTTATCTTACCTTTTACCATAAATATGACAAATAAAGAGACGTGGCATCAGAAATACTGGGAAGCACATAAAGGTGATTCATATCTCCTGAACTGTTCCCTCTTTTAGATTGTTTTTAGATGGATAGATGGATGGATAAATGGATAGCTGGATGGATAAATGGATGGATGGATGGATGGATGGATGAATGGATGATAGATAGACATAGACTATCTTTTTTTTTTTTTGCTTTTTAATACTTTCGTGTGTGTGTGTGTGTGTGTGTGTACACACAAGCACAAGTTTTTTATACTTTTTATTTTTTAATAAAAAAATATGATGAAAAAAATTGTGTTGTTTTTTTTAAATTGGGAGCACCCCACCCTCTTTATGCTGGTCTTTAACTGCAATAAAGGTTTTGTTTGATTAATTCTTGGTTATCGAGCTGGAGAAATCTCATTAAAAATGATATTGCCAGAATTAAATTTCCCTACGAGATTGAAGACTCATTCATGAATTTGCTACAACTGCTGGATATGTGTGGGGAGCACAATGGTGTCCAAATAGGAAGTCCACATAGACAAGTTTACAGGTGTGAGATCATGATACAAGGCAGGTGTGGGATTCTACAGGTTTGTACCTATGCGCTAGATAACATTCTAAGCAGTTCGGAGAACCCGTTGTTAGAAGAAATTACTGGCCTAATCCTGTAAGGAAGGCAGGAAGGAAACATTCTGGCGTTGGTTACAGAAACTGCCTCTCCGTTAACCCTTATTATATTCTTGGCAGGACTAGACTTCCTGTCTCAGGAACGGCTCTGGAGTTTTTCCCCCCTCCTTTGCTGGTACTTTGTTTGTGTGGAGTGACCATTCAAAGTTACAATGGCACTGAAAAAAGTGACTTATGACCATTTTTCACACTTACCACTGTTGCAGCATCCACACAGTCATGAGAGGCCAGGCGAGGAGATGTGTGCCTCGATGTGAGATATATTGAGTTGGTCATGCCCAGCCAATAACATACGACCAAGCCATGCCCACCCAATCACATGACCACCAAGCCACGCCCACCAACTAAGCCATGCCTACAGAACCGGTTGTTAAAAGTTTTGAATCCCACCCTGATACAAGGTCTTTTGTGAATGTGTTGATGTCATATTGAAATGTGGGTGGTGTTTGCCCTGCAATGCCCTGCAATTCTGTAGCCACTATCTTCCTTATTTTGAGCCTCCTACACACACGTGCATGCACACAGAGTCATCTAGTTGTGGGTTCCTATCTATTTATTCAGTACTTTTTTCCATCTAAGTTTTACCCACTCTGTGAATTAAACATACACGGATCCACATTTACTTTGATATGCCACATTCTCCTATATGAATATTTGCAAGGTTAATTAATATTGGATAGATGATTGATTGACAGATGACATGCACACAGAAGAGAGAGCAAGAGATAAACCCACAGTTTCCTTTAAGGTTAGAATTGTCACCATGATTTTTTTCCCTTGAAGTCTAATTTGGATTTCCCTTCAATGTCTCAAGGAATGTCAAAAGACTGTCATGAAAACCTAGAAGAATGTCCAACTGTTACGTTTGTGTTGATTAGGGGAAGAGTGGGCTATGAATCCCTATACTGACATCAGCTGAATGTCAGCCGAATTGAAGCTCAGACTTCATCTGGACATTTTTTTTTTTTCATTACACAGCTGTCTGTGGAATTTGGAAGGACACAAAATAATTGGGCGAGATTAAGAAAATGTCTTAGACACTGACATCTTACATCAATAGAAGTCTGGGGATAGGAGTAGTGTTCCCAACGTACCACAGAGAAATAGCATAGGAGGTAACCTAAGGATATTTCATTGTCAATAAAATGTAAAATAAAGTCTTTTTTGAATTGAACCTCTGTCAAGATGACAGGTTGCTTGGTTTGCTTTGCTTCTCAATCCAGTATACAGTTTGGTGTTGTTGTTTTCTTTTATGGTCTACCATTCCTATACTAACTGTAGCAAATGAGGCTGAGCCTAAGAGAGGGGTCAAGCACATCATAAGTCACAAGTCATGACCCTCTTTGTTGTCCTTCTCTGCACTCTTTCTAGAGTCTCCACATTTTTTTTTTTAATATGGTGGTGTCCAAAACTGGAAGCAGTATTCCAAGTGTGGCCTTACCAAGGCATTATAAAATTGTATTAACACTTCATGTGGGCTTGATTCTACCCCTCTGTTTATGCAGCCTGGAACTGTGTTGGCTTTTTTGGTAGCTGCAGCACACGGCTGGCTCATATTTAAATAATTGTCCATGAGGACTCCAAAATAATTGTCCACTAGGACTCCTCTCATTTGCAGCATATATCAGTTCAAGTTTCCCTCAAGAGATCTAAGTCCAGTGCCCCTTGAATGCCTTTCTTATCTCCCGGTCATTTCCTTTCACCATTAGTTGGTCAGATTCTTGTAGAGAGTTTAAGTTTGCAGTAAATCTCTATGTTCATTTGAACTGCTTAATTCTCCTGATTTCCCCAGCACTTGACACTAACCAAGTCTGATGATAGTTAGATATTGCCATCCCGGGTTATCTTTCTATGAAAGATAAAGCAAGCATTTTGCTTTTAAAGAAAAAAGGGCTTGTGCCACCCAGTTTGTTCTCCCTTACAAGGAATTCCGAGACAAATTTGAACCTGAAATTCAAATTTAAAATTGAAACTTAAAAAGGATTCTTGCCTGCTTAGCTATTGAAATTATTTTGACCAGAAAATCCTGAAGAGAGAGAGAGGGGAAAAAAAGTAGTGGCATACTTTCAATGACATATTTCAGAACCCACTGTTTCTGTGCTTAACTGTGCTTTTCTACAGTTCTTTCTTTGACAAGCAAACCTAATCTAAATGATGCATTGTGACTCCCAAGTTAATAGACGAAAAATAAATTTGCGAGTTAAAGTGAGGCTCCACAATCAAATAAATCACCTCTGCTTATTACAATCATCCTTCAAAAGGTAAAAGTAATCAAACGAAAAGGGATAGTGTTGACTCTGGATTTAATTGGTCCTTCTCTAACTTTTATTCTATTAAGGTTTGATACTGCCCCATGTTTAAGGAGCTTGAAGCACTAGCAAATATGCAGTCTTGATTGCTTTCTATAGATTGTGATTAACTCCTCCATAAATTGGGGTATAGTAGAATTTATTACATTAGAACTATACTAAGGTACTAAATACTCAAAGGATGTTTAGCATTGAATAACAGAGTTGGAAGGGATCTTAGAGGTCTTCTAGTCCAACCCCCTGCTTAGGCAGGAAACCATGCACCACTTCAGACAAATGGTTATCCAATCTCTTCTTAAAAACTTCCAGTATTGGAGCATTCACAACTTCTGGAGGCAAGTTGTTCCACTTGTTAATTGTTGTATTGTCCGGAAATTTCTCCTTGATTCTAAGTTGCTTCTCTCCTTGATTAGTTTTCATCCACTGCTTCTTGTCCTTCCCTCAGGTGCTTTGGAGAGCAGCTAGACTCCCTCTTCTTTGGGGCAATGCCTGAGATATTGGAATACTGCTATCATGTCACCCCTAGTCCTTCTTTTCATTGAACTAGACATACCCAGTTCCGGCAACTGTTCTTTATATGTTTTAGCTTCCATTCCCCTAACCCTCTTTGTTGCCCTTCTCTGCACTCTTTCTAGAGTCTTCACATTTTTTTTTTTTTTTAATATCATGGTGACCAAAACTGGATGCAGGATTCCAAGTGTGGCCTTACCAAGGCCTTATAAAGTGGTATTAACACTTCATGTGAGTTTGATTCTATCCCTCTGTTTATGCAGCCTAGAACTGTGTTGGCTTTTTTTGGCAGCTGTAGCACACTGCTGGCTCATATTTCAATAATTGTCCACTAGGACTCCAGGATCCCTCTCATTTGCAGCATGTATCAGTTCAAGTTTCCAACTAAAGCCATTGCTCCAGATCATAATGATAAATTTGATGTTTTTTTAAAAAAATCTATCATGCAAGTGATTTCTTAAGGACTTTAAACTGAATTCCCCACAGCAGGGGGATTACTCCATTTCAAAAAAACATAAAAGGACAGAGTATGCATGTATAAGTGGCAGCTATATGAAACAGGCGTTTTGCAGCTTTTTTTCTGGGGAGAAAATAATGACCCTCTTCATAGTTAAAGAGCCTGATTGCACATGATTTCAAATCCCCTGGAGGATTATAATGGCATTTGGTTGAATATAGCTACCTCTTTACTGCAAAACATTGGGGATGGAGCGGAGAATTGAATGCATAAAGTCAGAACAGATGTTCTCATCTCCTTTCCACACCCTCTTTTGGATACACCTGAAGAGAATAATAAAAAGATTGAGAAAAATTATCTAGCCATTTTACAACATCTGCCTCATCCAGCATTTTCTCACATAGAAAGAGAGAGAGAGAGAGAAGGAACCAATTATATATCCCATGACAGAGACAACTAACACAAATAATACCTGCAGAATGCCTAGACTGGTTATAAAAGGAACCATTCTTGGTTCAAAATTAAAAGGGAGATTTCTGTCATCCACTTGAATTGCATGTCTTCCCCCTACCCTCTGCCCCCCAAAAAGGAGGAGGAGGGGGAAGCGGGGGAGGAAGATGAAGAAGAGGAGGAGGAAGAAGAGGAAGAGGAAGAAGAAGAGGAAGAAGAGGAAGAAGAAGAGAAGGAAGAGGGGGAAGAGGAGGAGGAAGAGGAAGAGGAAGAAGAAGTCATTCCTAGTTCTTCTTTTTACTAGACTAAACAAATCTAGTTCCTGTAATATTCCTCATATGTTTTAGCCTCTAGCCCCCAATCATCTTTGTTGCTCTTCTCTGCCCCCTTTCCAGAGTATAAACATTTTTTTCTATATTCTGGTGACCAAAACTGGGTGCACTATTCCCAGTGTGGTCCCATCAACGTATTATAAAGCATGTGAATTCCAAATTTTTATTTTTTTAAAAAAGAAAATGGCTTCAATCATTGCCAGTCTTCTACCACCAGTTTCTGACAGATCTTCTAGTAAGGCAACTAGAAAGTCCTTTCCAACAAATGGATTCCAAAATACCAATGTGAGATGTCAGTGCACATCCAGAGAAATGAATTAAAAGCACATTGAAAATAATGTGTGAATGTGTTTTAACAATTTAGGAATAATCTGTCTATTGAAAGTCAGTTATTGAATTTGAAGTGGCAGGATTATGCTTATTTGTCCTCAACAATAGGGCATAACTGTACCTGCCACATTATTCTGGTGAACATCTCCAGGGGATTGGGGGAAGAGCAGTAGATTATCTCATATTCTGTAATAGGAAGTCAAGTATGAGCTTACTGCTGCACTCTTATTGGTATGTGCATTTGAACTGGATAATTATGTGGCATTTACCTGGTTGTTAAAATTAAAGTTTTTGATTAAATGAATTAGTTCATGTTATTAAATTCTGCAATGTAAACATTAACTAAGAAATTAGAAGGTAATTAAGAAGATTTCTTAGGTAGCTGACAGCAGAGACTTAATTAATGCTTGGAAGCTTCACCTCTGACTTCCTATGGCCATTGGAAACCAAAGGCATGGAACTGAATTGGTGCCACAAATTGCATATTCCTTGCTTTTAGACATTCTCCCAGAGAAGCTGAGAGATCTATCAAGCTTTTAATAGTATTATTTACCAACATTTTGGGCTATGCTTCGAAACAAAGGTCAGCCTAGCTATTAGGTGTGGATTCAAAACACTTTCCCAGAGGTTATACTAAATTAGCTTTAGTGTCATTAGCCTGTTGGTGGGTAAATCTTCAGAACAGATAAATGTTTTCAGCTTACCTACTGTACTAAAATAGTTGTTTGGTAAAATAATTTGGTTTGATTTAAGGATGTTACTTTCTCAAGTCATATATAGGTAAAGGTTCCCCTCACACATATGTGCTAGTCGGTTCTGGCTCTAGGGGATGGTGCTCAACTCCATTACAAAACCAAAGAGCCAGTGCTGTCTGAAGACATCTCTGGGGTCATGTGGCCGGCATGACTAAATGCCAAAGGCACACGGAATGCTGTTACCTTCCCACCATAGTGGTCCCTATTTTTCTATTTGCATTTTATGTGCTTTCGAACGGCTAGGTTGGTAGAAGCTGGGACAAGTAATGGGAGCTCACTCTGTTATGCTGCACTAGGGATTTGAACTGCTGAACTGCCAACCTTTCTGATCGACATGCTCAGCATCTTAGCCACTGAGCCACCACGTCCATCAAGTCATATATGAGTATATTTATAATTTTGCATCATTTGAAGATCCCAATGAATAGAAGAAATATATGTGTGCATATGTGTTTGTTTTTGAAAAGAATAAGAGTGCTGGGTTGCATTTTCAAGAAAAAATGCAAAATTAAATTTCTGAGATCATGCATTTAAATATCACTTTGAATGTCATTTCTTTCCTTCCTTCTTGTGTATTTTTTTTCTATAATAATTCATAATGGTGCACCATGGACTTTGTTTGTAGAATGTCAAAATTCTATCATCTATCTATCTAACTATCTATCTATCTATCTATCTATCTATCTATCTATCTATCTATCTATCTATCTATCTATCTATCATCTATCATCCATCATCTATCTATATCTATTTATCTATCTCTATCATCTATCCATTCATCTATGCATCTCTAGCTCCCTCCCTCCCCCTCCCTTTCCTTCCCTCCCTCCCTCCCTCCCTCCCTCTTTCTTTCTTTCTTTCTTTCTTTCTTTCTTTCTTTCTTTCTTTCTTTCTTTCTTTCTTTCTTTCTTTCTTTCTTTCTTTCTTTCCACTTACTTGTTATATTTTTAATGCATAACTCATCTTTTGCCACATTTCCTAACTCCCAAGATAATGCTGAGTTTTGAAGAGAGGACTTTTGAGTTATTATGTCCTTAAACCAAAGCTCTGAACTACTTTTTTGGCTTAACGCATTCTCTTGCATGTTCCCTCTTCTTACCTTTGGCAACGATTGAGTGTTTTGCAAAGTGAGCATCGTTTGCAAAAGGTATCCAATGCAATTATAATTCCCTATTCTATTATCCTCAGGTTGGCTTTAAAAAAAAATTGCACAGGGTCAAATGAATATTCATAGTTTGAGGCGCTGGAGAAGAAAAGGCTTATCTTTCATACCTTCCTTTGTCATAATACGACTTGAACTTACCAGCAGGCTGAATTGGCTCTAAATGGAATTTTCAGGAAGAAACCTTGCCTCTGGATCTTAGCAATTTCTCTTAGTGAATTGTTGGACGCCACTCTGAAGACTTGCCGAGTCCAAGCCTTAATGCTCGAAATAACATACATCCCAAAGTGACTGGTCGACAATGATACTGCATCATCAGTAAAGTGAAGCTAGTCTGCTCAGTAACCTATACATTATGCTGAACAATTTCAGATTTCATCTCCCTACAGCGCTCCTTGTGAAATGAAGCTGAAGAGGACAGATCTTGGTATGTTTTCCCCCTCTCTGCCCCTCCCCCATCTCCCCCATCTACCATTATTAAAGAGAGGAAGAAAGTAGAGCCAAAGGGAATGAGATACGAAATCTATGGCCACTCAGTTGTGAAGAAAGTAAATTAATAAAACCAACCTCATTTCTTTCGTACATACTTTCAGTAGATATCCCTGAAGGACAATTCCCTTTTGTAAAACTGAGGGAAGAGATAGAGAGATAAAAGAAGGGAGGAAGAATACCCACCGGGCATTGCAAAATACAGTTCTTTTCCCTGGTATTGACATAACAAGATATGTGTCTTCAGCTTCAGATACATGGAAGGGATATATAATATATATACATATTTCTATGGAGATTCTTTGTCCTCCAGGTCATGGTTGTCCCAAAGGTCCTTTTTCAAGAGGCAACTGGATTTTGTCTTTCTTTGAAGATATTTTGCTTCTCATGCAAGAAGCTTCTTCAGTTCATTCAAAGGATTCATTCATCCCAAAATGCTTAGCTAAATGTCTGTGGAGATTCATCCATTTCATGGTTGTCCCAGAGATACTTTTTCAAGAAGTAATTGTACTTTCTAGCTGTTTCTTTTTTTAAAACATTTCACTTCTCATCCAAGAAACTTCTTGAATGAGAAGTGGAGCATCTTCCCCCCAAAAAAAAAAACAACCAAGAAAGTCCAGTTGCCTCTTGAAAAAGCACCTTTGAGACTACATATACATACATAGGCATATGCATATACACTGTCCATAAAAGCGTTTCTCAGATCAAAGTTGACTAGACTCCAGTTAGTTCATGGAATGTGGTTCTCTTGACAACTGAAGTGCTTGCCATTGCCATCTTCCAACAGAATATTTCCATATAAATGGGAATATTAACTAGGCCCAACCTTGGTTAGCCTTTTGAGGTTATCCAACATAGCATGGCCTAAATTTGACACCTCTTGAGGCTATTCAATTTGCTTTTCAGGTTTCAGAATACATTTTTAGTGTCAGCTTTCAGAGGCTTTGATTCAGAACTCTGTCGATTTAGGAAACGTGGAGGTACTTTATTTTTGGTATTTAAAAAAATCCTTTTTTAAAAAAAAAACAAATTTTATTAGTTTTTACAAAACAATACGCAAACAAACAAAGCATAGAATATAATAACATAAAAGATTTTTTCTGGAAAGACCAATAGAACATCTTATTTAGAAACAGAATAAATCCAAATCATCACATACAAACACAATTTAATATATATATTTACATTATTTGTTCAGCTTCATATCTTATCCCAGCTTCTCTTTATTTCTCCCTTTCATTCTATTATTCAAATTATATTTCTGGTATTTAAAAAAATCCTTATCTTAACCAATTGAGTAATTACCCTGATACTGACTGAATATGAGACTTTTATGTCCATTAACAATCATTTTTTTTAAAAAATACTGTGTAAGTAAAATAAAGATATGTGATTTTTATAATCAATGTAGTTGGGAAAAATAACATCTTATGAGAGAGAGAGAAGGAGAGAGTGGGGAAAGTGTGAGGGAGAGAAGGAGGGAGAGGAAGATAGGGAGATGACAGATTAAAAAGGTATGAAAGAACAATATGAATGACAGCCAGTTTGGTCTATTAGCTAACACACCAGGCTAGAAAGCAAGAAACTATGTACCAGTGTGTAATCTTTTTAGCATAAAATAGAAAGACTAAATGAATCTGCCTCAACCAAGAATATATTTTAGCTTATCTATTTCACCTATTGCCTTATTCAAACTTTCTTTTCATTACTTTATGACGCTATTCCCATCTTTCAACTTCACAAAGAGATTAAAGAAGAGCCTGTTGGATTATTATTTTTCCTGCTCTCCACTTACTCTTCAAAGACATCTTTGTAATGTGTAGGAATTGTTGATGGAAAGGAGAGTGGGGAAGAATCATTCTGAAAAGCTTCGTGTCTTGAACAAGATGTCTGAATATTTTCAGCTACACCAATATCAAGACAGAAAAAATACATTTGAAGTCAATAAGACTCAACGATACTAGTGAGATTTGGGTAGCTCATCACTTCCTTTGGTTTCCTCCATGAACCAAGAGATACTTAATTTGTACTTTCAAGTTCTTGGTAGAACTATATGATATCTCACTTCTCCTTTTTGCTCAATTGTCAGCTTCCTTGCTACTGAATCCATTGATTCCTTTGCCATTTTTTCTCTTCAAATTCTTCTTTGCCCTTTTCACCTTTCACTGAAAATGTTCACATCACTCTTTTGCTTCTCTTGAGTGCATAAGATCTTGCTTTAATCATGAATATAAATATAACCATTTTTGGAAAGGAAAAAAAAAAGATGAATCTGGATAAAAGTAGGCAGACATTCATTAATAACACAGTTGAATTTAGATGAAAACATCAAATAAGGGCAAAATCAAAGATGTAGAATAATTCTATAAGCATCTGCTCAGTAGTCCTACTGAGTTCACAATTGTTCACAGGAATGGTATATTGGAACCATGACTAATATTTTGTTATCTGAGAAATATTTATTCTGAAAACTCCTAATGGAATAGTATTTTCTGTTATTTTTCAACATCTTTGGCTAGCCATTGCATTGCATAATCATAGAAGAAAATGGTGCTGATCATACATGTATGAAGAGAGCCACAGAAATTAAAAAATGAAAATGCACACAAGAGCTCTTGTAAAGGGCAAAAGTATGGGTGGGAATGTAAGTTCTTTCTAAACCAGCTGTATATTCTTTTGTGTCTGGTTGCCTAACACAGTAGTCACACGTTTAACAAGAGCATTGGTAAAGGGTTTGATTTGCAGATCTTAGTAGATGAATACTATCCATTAAATTTTATGCATGGCTCCATAGAATAGGACCTACGGTTACCATGCTCTGTGTTGCAGACAAACTAATTTGTGTGTATCCCACTTCTCTGGATATCCTTTAGAAATATTCTCCTTACCTGAGTAGATCAAAGACTAGAGATTGAAGAGTTAGTGGTTGGCTTGGGCGTTTTTCATATGGCTTATTTGATGTATTAGCTCTTAGCAGTAAAAGCTTGCAAAGATAGAAAAACAAAGCACATCAATGAAATACAGAGAGACGTATATAAAAACGGGCTCAGAAAGAGGAAAATAATTGGGGAGCTATTGCAAGATAATTTAAAGCAGAAACAAATTGGAAATGTGCTGGAACAATAATTCATATTGCTAACCAATGTGGCATAAAAAATGCTCAAACTATTAGTCAAAGAAAGTGGTTGGAGACGGGGTGGGGGTGGGGGGGCACAACTTACAGGTCTGTAGCACACTGGATTAAAATACAACCTCCTTATGAAATTGCCATGAAATTGAGTTGAAGCACATGCAGAACTAAACAGATTGCTTGGAAAGCATTCAGCTACAAATCTGCTGTTTTCCCAGGCCTGCTGAAAATCTAAGCAGATTTCAAGGGAAGTGGTTTCAATTATGAGCTCTGCTGTTGAAGAAAAACCACTTCAATAGATACAGCAGCCATCAGCCTCGCAGGATGTGAAGAAGTCCTTGTAGACTGGCAAAGCCGAAGATGTCGAAATGTCTCCAAAATTCACAAATGGAAAGGGAGCATGGAACATGGGTGTGCTGAAGTGTTTTTATAGTAGAAAAGCAAAAATAAACTCAAGGAATGCTGATGAGTTTTGTTTGAGTGGAGCATTTGAATTTGTTTCTGGAGTCGATGTAGATTATGACAATCACAAAATAAAATGGTACAAAGAGAATATCTGTAACTCAGGGTTGAACTGTGGAGTCCTTGGGCTCTCTGAGCTTGGTGGTTTTCTTGCAGATGTTTCATTACCTAAATAGGTAACATCATTGAAGCTGTGGATCAGCATACCAACACTGATGGTATTACTTAGTTGGGTAATGAAATGTCTGCAAGAAAACAAGACAGCTCAAAGAGCATCAAGGACTGTATACAAAATTAAAGGTGCAATTGCTATGCAGAAGAGCTATGCATAGCAACATTTACTTTCCTTGACACATCCATCAACTGTTTTTTTTTCCTTTATTGTAGTTATTATCCTTTGTTTAGTTATTATTCTTAAACATCTCTTACCCATATAATGTTTTGGATATTCTTGAAGTTACTTAGCTGTGCAACTATGGATGGGTGACATACCCAAAGCACTCACAACAGTTGGGATCTTGGTCAAAGTTTCAAAAGCTTGATAGATTATTCTTTATGGACTCCATATTTTGTGATATGAAGTGCTTGTCAGCTTTTTCAGACTGACTGAATCTACTCTGGCTTCCACTGAATAAATATATGAATAAATAAATTACGGTTATGCTCCTTATACAACTGTTGAGGATCACTCTTATTTCACATGAGGTTATGATGATTGTGGATTTGTGAAACATTTCCTCAAAAGCCCACAGGAGATTAATTAGAGCTGTGGCCTACTTAGACAAGTGGGTATCAAACTGTGGTGGAATGTAGTCTGGATTCCTAGGAAAGAGGGGCTGCATTCCAAAGGAGCAAAGGAAAGTGAAGTTTAGATTATTTGCTTGAGAGGAAGAAAGTCAGAAGAGCTCCTCCTTGCCTTCCTGTTTGAGTTCCTTCAGCGACAGACAGAAATCCGCGATCGTGTGCGGTTTCGGTCTGGGCTTGCCACTGGAGCGCCCTGAGCCAGCTGTTTTCGGGGCTAAGCCACTCCGTAGAGGTGGTGAAGAGGGGGGAGACTGCCAGCAGGTTGAGGAGAGCCGCATCTCTCCTCCTCAGCTGGCCATTACTCCCTTTCCCAAAGGCGGTTGCAGCGGTGGTCAGAAATGGCCACCTCAAAGAAGAACTCGACCGGAAAAGAATGTGCAGGAGGAAGATAAGTGAAAGTTTTGGCTGACTGGGTTAAATTGCAAAAGCAACAACTAAGGTACCCTGGAATTTAAATTTACAAAAAAATAACATTGCTCCCAAAGAAGAGTCGGAAGCAGCAAAGGAAAGTGAGAAGGGAAAGGTTTGGGTTTTTTTTTTTTTTTCTTCTCTCCCTTTCCCTATACTGACAACTAAGAGACTTAAATAAGAAATTGGAAAAATCCACTTTGACATCAACAGGCAATTAAGCTGAAAATAAAACAAAATGTCAAAGGGATAATAAAGATTTCTGGACACTATTTTTTTTTTTTTTTCATAAGCAGGAAGGGAGAGAAAAAGAATAAAAGGGCAGAATCTGGAGAGAGGGAGGAGACTGCCTGGAATTAAAAAGAATCTACAGTAAAACTTCAACAAGACTTCTAAAATATACATTTTAACTGAATCTTTATAACTAAACAGTAGAACCCAAGGAAGAGAAAGTGAAAAAAAGAGCAAAAAAAACCAAAACAGCTTGCATGTATTTGGATTACTTGGTGATCTTTGGATTCTTGGTTATTGCATTTGAATGACTAAAATTAATCGGGTGGTTTTTTAAAAAATATACAATGGCACTACTTCTGGATGAAAATGGAACTTAAAAAGTATAAAGAAGATGCACAAGAAGGGAGAGGTTCTTTTGGCTTCGTTTTTCAATTCTTAGAAATGGAGATTTGGAACTATGAGAAACAGCAAGAAATGTCTGCAAAACAAGAAGACTGGGACAAAGAAGAAGCTATCTTTAATGAACAAGTAATTCTATGTGGGGAAGAAAAAGGAAAGGGGGGAAGAGAATGGAGAATTTAAGACTTAAAAAAACAACCAAAGAAAAGAAAAATAATTTGAAAAATAAGTATAATACTGGAAAGCAACAGAAGAGGGGAATACAGAAGAGAGAAATAGAGGTAGAGAGACAAGGGGGTAAAAAGGCGAGAGAGAAGACGAGAGGGAAGAAGGAAAGGAAACGAAGTTACAAAAGACCGAAACAAGATATAGAGAAACAGGACCTATTTAGAGATAATGGGTGAAAATTTAACTGAAAAAGGGATTCTGTAAAGGTACATAAGATTGTATTGTTATATTAGTAATAGAAATAACTTTAGAAAATTGGAAACAATGTATGATTAAAATGAGGGATAAAATAGTTAGTGTAATTTAGTGGTGTTTGTTAATAAAATAAGTGAAATAAAATAAATGAGAAAATTGAATTTGGAAGGGACGGGAACATTTTATTTAGTTAATGTTTTATAAAATATAAGTGAAGGGGGGGAATTAATTATGGAAAGCTTATAATTGTTCTCATAGAAGTATGATATCTAATTGAAAAGTAATGTTAAAGAAGTTAAGATTTTAATGAATATTAACATTAATGATAGAATTGAATTGGAATGGAATGTGTTGTTTTAATTACATATATATATATATATATATATATATATATATATATATATATATATATATATATATATAATAATGTGTGTGTGTGTGTGTGTTTTCTGAGGTTCATGGGTATTTGTATGTGGATCTTTGGTTGTTGGGTTTCTCGCGTAAGATTCAAAGTGTCTAGGCACGTTTGATGAAGTCTCATTCATCATCATCAGGCCTCTGTCTTTGGCTCTTGCTTTTCAGAGTTTCTGATGATGATGATGAATGAGACTTCATCAAACGCTGCCTAGACACTTTGAATCTTACGCGGGAGAAAACCCGAACAACCAAAGATCCACATATATATATATATATATATATATATATATATATATATATATATATATATTCTTTTTAAGAATATAGTGTGTATTTTAAGAATGTACCAAGCAGAATCCGAATGGAAGTTATGTATTATATTGAATGTTATAACTTTAGGGTATATATTGAAGCCTAAGTAAGAGTTAAATGGATAAACTTAAAAGATATAAAGGCATCATACTCCAATCAGTAACTACAGGAAAAACTTTGTTTAATGAGAAATGATAATAGATAATTGAAACAGGACAGACAAAAAATATAAATATAATGATTTGAATTGAGACAAGATAATTAAAATAAAATTGAGAAAATTAAAAGAGGGGAGAAGCTATGCAGAAAAAATGTAAAACCGTAATAAGATATGGAATAGAACATAAAAATGAGCATGAAATTGAATTTGTGTCTGTATGAAGAAATGTAACCCGGGATTACGTTACTTTCAAAAAAGATGTTTTATTTGTATTTTTTTTTTGTGAAAACTCAAATAAAATTTACAAAAAAAAAAAAAAAGAACAGTTCCTCCTTGGCGTTATCAGCGCACATCATTAGGGGTGCAAGTAGTCTGCTTTAGTTTGGCAAGATTTCTGTCTGTAGACAAGGAACATTTAAAACAAAAACTTACTTAGAAGAATCCCAATATGTCTTAGTTGGTTTTTGGAGTAAAACAGATGTCCCCATTTAAGAACTTCAAAGTCCAGTCTGAAAAGTTGAAAAAAAAACAACCTTCTACCATCTCAAGTTTAGAACTTTATGCAAAAGGGCAAAACCTAAATGACACATCCCCACTTATCCAGTCTGTATGAGTGATGGGCTCCACCTGCTTTGCAACTCTTAGATTCATGTCTTCTTCCCCGTTTAAATGTGTCCCTTGGTGGCATTCGTTTCCTGAAGTAGCATGTAAATGACCCAGCTACTTGTGTAGATCATGTCCTCATGAATCTTGATTAGTCCACTGGGTCTTTGCTTCTGAAGATGAGGTTGCAGTAATTCACACACCCTTGTGGATTGGTTATTAAAATTAGATGCTAGCTATCTTGAAGCCATTCGTGGAAAGCAGGCAGGGTGATCTATGGTCTTTTTCTCTTGCACAATTGACAGTAAGGCTTTGCATATTCTCAACTCAACTACTGAACCCAACATCAAATTTCAAATTTATTCCATTTTTTTTTAAAAAAAAAGCTGTATAACATATACTGTTTTTCTTTTTTAAAAAAAGACTTGGAAACTTTGTAGGTTTTTATTTTTGCTGAAAGAAGAAAAATGAAAGAGTACAGAGAAGAGCAATGAAGATGATTAGGGGACTGGGGGGAAAAATGTATGAAGAGTGGTTGCTGGAATTGGGGATGTCTAATTTAATGAAGAAAAAAGACTGGAGGTGACATGGTAGCAGTGTTCCAATATCTCAGGGGTTGCCCCAAAGAAGAGGGAGTCAAGCTATTCTCCAAAGCACCTGAAGACAGGACAAGAAGCAATGGGTGAAAATGAATTAAGGAGAGAAGCAACCTAGAACTAAGGGGACATTTTCTTATAATTAGAACAATTCACCAGTGGAACTACTTGTCTCCAGAAGTTGTGGATGCTCCAACACTGGAAGTTTTCAAAAGGAATTTGGATGACCTTTGTCTGAAGTGGTATAGGATTTCTTGCCTGATCAGGGGGTTGGACTAGAAGACCTCCAAGTTCCCTTCTAACTCTGTTATTCGGTACATTCCGAATTGATGTTTTATGAATTTGAAGACTAAGGAAAATGAGGATTAAATAAAGGGGGTGGCTTTTGTAAAATACGGGAGAGAGAGAAGGAGCAACAAGAATGTAATTATCTGAAAAGAAAAGAAGCTCAGAAGTCGTCTATATGTTTCTTGTTTTTCTTTTCTTTCCTTTTTTTTTTTGGTTTGTTATCATATAAATGTTCAATAAGGATAATGGGTTTTTTTAAAAAGCCACCTGTGAAATTCTTCTGACAAATTTCTTATTTATTTACATTATGGGTGTCATGTGATGTATCATGACATTTTTGATCTTTGCGGAGCCGGGGTGGGTATGGCCTGCAGATGACGCACCTGGCCCCTGGGCTGCCAGTTTGACAGGCCTGATTTACACTGTCTTACAATCATTTTTAGATGTTTAATAATATCGATGCCAATGTTCAAAATGTTTATTTCAGTTCTGGCGACACCAAAAGTCAGTTCAGTTATTTGTCATCAGGCAAAAGGCAGTTCGTCAATTTAATTTAAAACTAAATTCCACAACACTACACGCTATATTTTTCTCAAGTTAAGTTTTATGTAAAGTATGGAATATGATGGATAGATACCACATTGTAGTAGAGAGAAGTTCCCTAAGGATGGGCTCCAGCATGAAGAACGGTTGCAGGAACTGGGTATGTCTAGTTTAATGAAAAGAAGGACTAGCGGAGAGATGATAGCAATGTTCCTATATCTCAGGGGCTGCCCCAAAGAAGAGGGAGTCAAGCTATTCTCCAAAACACCTGAGGGCAGGACAAGAAGCAATGGGTGGAAACTAATTAAGGAGAGAAGCAACCTAGAACTAAGAAGAAATTTCCTGACAGTTAGAACAATGGAACAACTTGCCTCCAGAAGTGGTAAATGCTCCAACACTGGAGGTTTTTAAGAGGAAATTGGATAAACATTTGTCTGAAATGGTATAGGGTTTCCTGCCTAAGCAGCGGGTTGGACTAGAAGACCTCCAAAGTACCTTCATCTATTCTATTCTATTCTATTCTATTCTATTCTATTCTATTCTATTCTATTCTATTCTATTCTATTCTATTCTATTCTATTGAGTTTAAAAGCTTCTCTTCTCTTCTCTTCTCTTCTCTTCTCTTCTCTTCTCTTCTCTTCTCTTCTCTTCTCTTCTCTTCTCTTCAGTTTAAAAGATCGGAAGACCAATCCAGGTTGGATCCTGATACATTGTCCTGGGACATGTAAATTTTCCCCCCTTTTGGGGTGTGTGACATCCACCATTTCCGAAAATGAAATTTTCCCCATTGTGAATGAGCAATAGATTATTCAGAATTAAATGGCTTCAGAGCAAGTGATTTGGTTACAATAAATCCCATTTAAAGATGTTTTCCCATAAAGAACATCTAGCTTTTTTAAAAAAAATAGTGAATTGACCAAAAGTACTATAGACACAAAACAGCCACTTAAGCTATTAATTATTCTCCATATGAGAAGAGACCTCCTTTGGCTACATCTGTTTCCCTCTTTTAACTTTCATTCATAAAATTTTACCTCTAAATTTCCTACTATGCCCATGCTGACTTTTGTGATACTTTTTTTTATGAATTGCTATGTTTCTATTAGAAATCTCTCCATGTGTCTTTCATCTCAACGGTTCTGAGTGGCATCTCTCACCTTCCTTTTTAATGTATTCTCTTTAATCATAGAACTGGTTTGGTTTCCTTTGTATAGTTCCTTTTAAAGAGCTAAAATTTACACAGAAGCAGCCTTGGGCATTTCCAACAGCAGGAGGGGGAGTTTCCTGCTTCCCAAAAATTGCCTTCTTGCTCATAATGGAAAAGTTTCAGTTGTAGAGCAAAAAGAACAGGTAAATGGCTTCTGAACAATTTCGTTTCATATCATCAAGCAAGCTGTCCAAAATGCACACATAAAGTTTCCTAAGCTTTTCAGCTGCTTTCCAGTTCCCCAGTTGGGTTTATTATTGCATTTTAGTATGTTTTTTTTTTTAAAAAAGCAAAAATGTTAGGGCTCTAATGTGCTAAATAACAAAACAGTGCCAGGTGCAAAAGATCAAGTTCCCTGTGAGGTTTCAATTAAACTGGTTTATTGATACTCATGCCTATGGACGTGAATCTTCTCAACAATAGTTATCTTGGAGCAAGAAAATTCAAGAGTGATTGGACTTAGTTTGCTTGCAGCGGCATAGGGATTCTAGGCTGATTCCTCTTTTAACTCTGGCCCGGGTTCTGCCACTCTTTCTCCTGCACACAGGGACACGTTATTTCAAAAATTCAAACTGGAGCATGCATGTGCAGATAAACCTTAAGTATTGCGCTTAAAAGCAATGAAATTGTGTTCTCATTGAATCCATAATGATGAAATGTCCAAATCTTAGGGTTTGGGGTATATACTTATATCTGTTTATACTTATATGTTTATATGTTATGTTCGTACTTATACTTGTTTTCTTATACATGCTTGACAAACTAAACTAAATAAAATTAAATTAAAAAGGGAGGGGAATTTCTTCTCCTTTCCCCATGTAATGGTTTCTAACAGCCACTATATAATGGTCATACACTGCCAGGATGAAAAACAACAACTAGCAAACAGACCAGTGAAGAGAAGTGATTCTCTTGGGACAAAATCAGCTACAAAATTAACTTTACATCAATGAGACAAGTGTACAAAGAACCAAAGAATGGCAATGTAGATGAAGGAAGCACCTAGATGGCCTTACTTTTCAAGTTTCCCAGTATTTCTGGTCTTCTTAAAGTGATTTTTAAGGAAAAAACTCCCCCAAACTTGTAAAGCAAGTATGTAGCTTCATTCCCTTAGGCCACATTAAAGATCTATGGATAATAATAGAGAAATTCTGAAGATTCTTTGTTGCTGTTCCATCTGGGTCTCAGTCTGAATCACTTCCCTAGATATATCTCCTGATCAACACAACCACAGTCTTACTTTTAACCCTGTGGGGCTGCCACAGAGAAGAAGGGGAACAAGCTACTTTCCAAGGCACCTGAGGGTCGGACAAGGAATAAGGGTTGGAAACTGAACAAGAAGAGATTCAACCTGGCAATAAGGAGAAACTTTCTGACAGTGAGAGCGATCAACCCATGAAACAGCTTACCTTCAGAAGTTGTGGGACCTTCATCACTGGAAGCTTTCAAGAAGAGACTGAACAGCCACCTGTCAGAAATAGTGTAGAGTCTTCAGTTTGGGCAGGGGGGTGGACTAGATGATCTACAAGATCCCTTCAAATTCTGTTAATCTGTTAAATCTGTTAAACTTCAATTTTTTGATATCTTCTCTTTATTCAAAAGCTGAAGTACAATAAGATAAAGGTTCCCCTCGCACTTACGTGCTAGTCATTTCTGGCTCTAGGGGGCAGTGCTCTTCTCTGTTACAAAGCCGAAGAGCCAGCGCTGTCCGAAAATGTCTAAATGCTGAAGGTGCATAGAATGCTGTTAGCTTCCCACCAAAGTGGTCCCTATTTTTCTACTTGCATTTTTACATGCTTTCAAGCTGCCAGGTTGGCAGAAGCTGGGACAAGTAACCGGAGCTCACTCCATTACATGGCACTAGGGATTTGAACCACTGAACTGCCAATCATTATGATCGACAAGCTCAGCATCCTAGCCACTGAGCCACTGCGTCTCTCTAAGGTACAATACATGACCAAATTTGTTTTGCTTAATAAATCGTTCCTGCATTAAGATAGCTAAGCCATGCTCTCATCTAACATTAAAGCGGTAATGATGGCTCCACAAACCTAAGGATCACTTTGGAAGCTTGAAATGTGGTATATGTGGCAGGTAGGATGTGCATTCTTAAAGAGATGGGGCCATTCCAACTGTACATTTTGGCAACAGTTATAAAGACTATAATGATGTAGTAGAAAGCCTTTCCTCAATATAATGCTTTCCAGTTAAATTTGGCTGTGTGGGTTTGGAAAGTCTTGGAAATTAGAATGAATGTAAATCCTAATTCTTTTTGATGGTATTTCAAGCCCCATTGGTAAATTATGCACTGAGTTAAGAAACAGAACATTGGTCAGTTTTCATTCGAATGCCAGTCCACTTCAGCAGATAACCCCAAGTGGCACTACTATTATGAGCAAAGGGTGAGCATTTCAGCTTTTGTGTTATTTCACAAAGTGTGGTCTCCATTTTTGAGCATCTATACAGTCGCTATGCCATAAAATCATTTCCCATCGCGCTTAAAGAAACAAACAGAAAATGCTATGAAATGTGCATATGAAATTATTGAAACTATTTAATTTATAGTTATTAAAATCATCCCAGGGGACAGATTGTTTGATATAGATTGCTACATTCAACAACAACAACAAATATTGCAACATCAGCTGCATTCCAAGATTCTAAACAATACAATACATTGAACTTGGGTTATTTTTCTTTGCTTCTTCTTTTTCTGTTTTGTCTCTTAACTATTTTTTATCCTTTTATATATTTTTATTTTACTTTCTAAAGTTTTAATCAAGTGATATTAAAAAAATAACTCGAGTTTTTCACATCCTTTTGTATACACTTACCTTATGGTAAACCTGGTTGGATGTCATGTGATATATTCATGTTAGTGTTCATTAATACTTTCAGTATAACTCACCATTTTTGTCTTTGTCCCAAAGGTGCTTTTTCAGGAGGCAATTGGACTTTCTTGGGTTTTTTTTAAAGACATTTTGCTTCTCATCCAAGAAGCATCTTCGGCTTTGACTGGATAGTAAGGAACGGAAGGATTTATACTCCTTGCAAACAGATGGTCATTTGCATCATTTTAGAGGGTCATTGAAGCACTTGTGTCCTCAAGGTCACTTGAGTAGTTCTCTTCATTCCTGTAGTCTGCATTTTTTCCTCTGGAAATTCATTCCTATTCCCACACCATTCAAAGGGTGTTCATCCCAAATTGTATAGCTAAAAGTCTGTAGAGATTCTCAGTCATCCAGGTCATGGCTGTCCCAAAGGTGCTTTTTCAGGAGGCAACTGGAGGTTCTTATTTTTTCTTTTGAAGATGCTTCCCTTCTCATCCCAGAAGCTTCTTCAGCTCTGATAAAATGGTGGGCAATGGAAGGATTTATATTCCTTGCAGACAGCTGGTAATCTGCATTATTTTAGAGGGTCACTGAAGCACTTGGAGGTTTATCTGTGTCCTCAGGAGTCACCTTCAAAAGAAAAAAAAGGAAGAAGAAAGTCCAATTGCCTCCTGAAAAAGCACCTTTGGGACAACCATGACTAAGAATCTCTACAGACATTTCTGTCTTCATTTTCCAGATTCTCCCACTGGTAAAACAAAGCTGAAGTGCAATCCAAGTCATTAAAAAAATCATTTTTCCATTCTGTAATAATTCATTATGTGAACATTGCTTATTAAAGGGGGAGGGGGAGAGAGAGATCAGACGCTTTTATCAAGTGAAGCTAAATTCATTTGAACAATATTAGCTGCCACAGCACCTGTGGAAATGTAAGCAAACAACCACTATAATTGATGCTACACATGTTGCTCATAATGAAACTTCTCATTTCATTTTTCACATGTGTGTGAACTTTAATAAAGCAAAGCGAGGGAGCACAGAGAAGGTAAACAAGAGATGATTCCAGAATGTTTGGGAAAGGTATTAAACCTTCAATATTTAGAGAGCAAATTGGGTTTTTCTGTTAGATTTGGTATTAGATATAATAGGATACTTGCTTAAGAAAAATCTGCCAATGAACATCTATGGTCCTTATTATATAAAAAAAAAAGGTGTTAGAATTTTTTTTTTTATACAGCCCAACAAATCAAAGTAAAGTGTAGAGGGTACAGTCACCATGGGCTTTCCTGCTTAACAGTCTCAACTATCACAAACAATTCTCCTCAGAACATAAAGAAACCATAGGTTATAACCCTAGATGCAAACTAAACACTGCCATCTACTGGCTGAATAATTCTGTAGTTGCTGCTATACAAAATACATTCTAACATGTATTCCAACAAAAGGTTTGGATTTAAAAACCTTCCTTCCTTCCTTCCTTCCTTCCTTCCTTCCTTCCTTCCTTCCTTCCTTCCTTCCTTCTTTTCCTTCTCTCTCATTCATTCATTCATTCATTCATTCATTCTGTATAGTCACCCATCTCACTCAATGGCCCTGAGTAGCTTACAATTACTTACTTTTTTCTTTCTTTCTTTCTTTCTTTCTTTCTTTCTTTCTTTCTTTCTTTCTTTCTTTCTTTCTTTCTTTCTTTCTTTCTTTCTTTCTTTCTTTCTTTCTCAATCACTCTGGCTGGCTTACAAGGATAAAAATCCAAGAACATTTTTTTTAAAAAAATCCAAGAACAATAAAAAAGCAATAACCACCCATCCCCCAAGCAATAACAATCACAATGAATCACTTGGTAGGTTCCATCTCACCTTGGGTTCCCAGATCTGCTGGCAAAATCACAGGCCTTGCTAAAAAGTTTCAAAATGGTAGCCAATCTTTTCTCCACAGGGGTGATGTTCCAGAAGGAAGGAGCCACCATGGAGAAAGCACTTCTTCTTGGTCCTGCTGTTACGGTTAGTGGTGTTTCTACTTCCTTTCTTGCTATGTTGGAAAGTCAAAGAGTCAAGGTTTCAATTCCTGTCTTCAGGAAGATGATCAAATCTTTATATTATTAGAGTAGATGAAAAAGATGAAACTGACTTATGCAGAAACCACACAACACATAACATATGTGTGTGTATGTGTGTGTGTAAGTATTATAAAAAAAGGTACTATAAGATTATAATGGAGGATGCCTTACTGAATAGCCAATGGAACATTCACAGTATACCTATTCATTTATAGATAAAAGTAATGTAAAACATGTAGCTCAATTAACTTTCCCAGTGGCTAGAAAAAAAATAGAATTTCCATCTTTTCTCATTTTTAATGGAATTGCTACTGAGATTTAATTAAGGAAAACAAACAAAGAAATAAATCAATCTGAGTCTTTTTACCCAGGTATAACATCCAGAGGATTGAGGCAAGAACAAAAAAGCAGTACAATTAGCAAAACTTCTCAACACAACCAAGTGTAGCATTGTTCTTCTCTTCTACAAGTTTGTCCTCAAAATATTTAGGCTGAAGTCTCTGGTGGAGGAAGCAAAATCCATCTCTTGGCCCATCAACTGATGTCTCTAGGAACAGATCTAGATGTATCATTCATGCTGGTGCCATGTTTTAATGAATGTTTTTCCATGCAACTCTATGGAAGCCATTCCCATTGTCAATAATGTCACCAAGGATGACCAATCTACATTTTGCAGATGCTGTGAAGAAGATTCTGAGAGGTTCTCAGTGCTCTTGGTGGTTTTTTCTTGCAGATGTTCCATTACTGAAGTAGGTAACATGATCAGTGCTAATCTAACACCAGCAATGATGATGTTACCTAGTTTGGGTAATGAAATGTCTGCAAGAAAATCACCAAGCTCAGAGAGTACCAAGGACTCCACATTTCAATCCCGAGGTACAAATATTTGTCTTTATCGGTAGACATTTCTGTTCCATTTGGATTGTTACTATTAAGGAGGTTATCTTTACTTTTATTAAAGAGCTAGGTAGCTTCAGAGTTATGCATTCTTTCTCCGTATTGAGCTTTGAAGCTACTTAAATCGTCCTTTAAAAGCAAAACAGAACTTTACAGTCTGGCTATAAACTTCACGTCTATGTTTATTTCCAGATAACCTGTCAGTAAAAGGGAGCTTTCTGTATTTTCTCACTTGCTCTTAAATTGCCACAAAGGAAAAAAAAATGCTGACCTTTTGCACTGTGCACTTCTTGATGTGCAAGAGAGCCTTAGGCACAAATGGAAAAATTCAGAATTCACTATTGGGAGCTATATGTAAAAGCTTATAGCTGGCCCTTTCTAATAGAAAATGTGTGAGTTCTTTTTTTTTTTTTTTTGGAAACATTTACCATTAAGCTATTTCAAGGAAAATCTTTCTACCAAACTTCAGTGATGTACTAGGAATGTGCCCTGCCTGGACAATTTTTTTTTTTTTTAAACAGAAGAGAGATGAATTATCTTTCAGAATGCACAAA